>NW_006159755.1:1826666-1846567 GCF_000334495.1 Tupaia belangeri chinensis | reverse complement strand
TTTTGGGCTATAGGGCACGTGTGCTCGCCAGACAGAGAGAGACAGAAAGACAGAAAGTGGGAAATCACCCCCCCAGGGGGGATGGCCACGCCGCAATCCCTTCTCCTCCATTCTCCTCTCGGGATCTTGGGCAAGCATGCACACATGCCCAGTGTGAGTTTTAAGCCACCGGGTCCGGGATGCGAACTGCGTTCAACTCCATGGGAGTCCAGCGACATAGCCATTACGCTAACTGCTGGTCCCAGTGAGTCCAAGTCCACCATCTTAACCACTGTGCCACCTGCTGGCCCCATTCTGATTCTTAATCCCTTGTTTAACTAATGGGTCTTTATTCTTCTGAAGAGCTTATAGTGAATTTCCATGTTAAAAAAGAGAAAAGAAAGAAAAGAGGAAAGAAAGAAAGAAACTCAGGGGCTGGGGCCAGCGATCAACAGCCCCCTTGGTAATTCTGACACGCGCTCAAATTTAAGAATTACTGGTATAACTTACAGGACTCCATAGCTGGGATGCCCAATAAACTTCATTCATTTGCAAATTCATCTATAATATATTTATTAAACATTTATTAACACGTTCTGTATGGTAGGCCCTGTGTCAAGCTCCACAGAGTCCAAACTAGGGTAAATTAGAGTTTTCACCCTCTGGGCAGACTGACCAGTAAGTATTAGGCAAGGCAAGGCCAAAAAAGAAAAGAAAAAGAAGTCCCTGTAGGCCAGCCGACGCTGTGATGGTTAGAGCAGCTGGCCCACATGGCTGCTCCACAGCTCAAGTGCCAGAGCCGCAACTTGAAAAACATGCTGCATGTGTGCCCAAAATCCCAAGAGGAGAATGGAGAAGGGATTGCATGTGGCCAAGCCCTCTGGGCAGTGCTTTCTCACTTTCTCTCTCTGGTAAGTGCACATACACTATAGCCGAATTAAAAAAGAAAAGAAAAGAAAAAAAAGCCACAGGAAGCAACCAATCCTTCTAGCTAGAATTAAAAAGGGCATCCCAGAGGAAATGACCTTTTGAGCTAGGCCTTGAATAATAAGTAAGTATCAGCTGGGACCAGCAGCTGAAATACAGGTTTTGTGACTGGATTCCCATGTAGTCGACTGTGGTTTGAGTCAGTGGACCCAGCGGCTTGAAACTCACATGTGCGTGCCCAAGATCCTGAGAGGAGAATGGAGGAGAAGGAATTGTGGCATGGTCATCTCCTCAAGGGGTGATTTCCTACTTTCTCTCTCTCTGTCTCTCCAGTGAGCACACACGCCCTATAGCAAAAAAACAGTCTCTCTCAAAAAAATAAAAAATAAAAATCAACTGTCAGAAAATGAAGGAACCTGGGAAGGCTTCAGGAACATTTTTTTTTTTTAATTGTCAGAATGTGAGCACTTACCAGAGAGAGACAAAGAGAGGGAGGGAGAGAGAGAAAGCACTTACCAATGGAGTGTGATCACACTGCAATCCCTTCTCCATTTCTTTGTCCTGTCTTGATTTGGGGTATGAATGTAGGCTGCTTGGGCCAGGATTCAGACTACACTTGGCTGGGGTCAGCAGATGGCGAGGAGGTTAAGGCAGCTGGATCCCACATAGCCAACTGTGTGGTTCTGGTCCTGGACCCCAGCACATGTAAGTGTATACCCCAAATCCTGAGCAGAAAGGGAGAAAAAGGGATTGGGGCATGGCCATCTTCCCTAGGGAAAGTGATTTCTCTTTCTCTCTCTCATCTCTCCCCAGCAAGCCCCCATAGAACACTAAAAAAAGAAAAAGAAAAAGAAATCATGGTCAGCCATGTGGACTGGCTTCCTTAACCATTAAGCTCTGGGGCTGGCCCAGGAACATTTCTGAAATGAAAATTTAACTATTGTAATTACCTTATTGCTTTGGATAAATTCAAGTATCTCAGCATGAGTGTCTTCATGATCTAACTTCTATTGTCCTCACCAGCCTCATCTTCTGCCACTTCGTAACTCCGTTCTTATGTTTGAGTAACACTAAACTTCTAGATACACACACGTGCTATTTTTTGGTTGCACAGCGTTTGTTCATGCAGTTCCTTCTGCCTTGAATGGCCTCCCCATTCCTCTTGGTCCAATACCTACCCATCTGTCAGGATCCAGTGTAGGTGTTTTCTCCTCCAGGAAGCCCTTCTGACTCCTCCTGTCTGGTTAAGAAGCTTCCTTTAGATGCCCTAAGACCTGGAACAGGGGTGTATCATGCCCTTACTGCAGCATATTTTTAAATCTGCTTTGAGGCCAGCAGGTGGCGCGGTGGTTAAGGTGCTGGACTCACACATGGTCGACCACAGTTCGAGTTCCAAACCCATTGGTTTGCACACCGGGTGCATGTGTGTGCCCAAAATGTCAAGAAGAGAATAGAGGAGAAGGGATTGCATTGTGGGCAGCCCTCTTGGGGGTGGTGGGGTGGTGGTGGTAATTTCTCATTTCCCCTCTCTCCATCCCTTTCTGTCTCCAGCGAGCACACATGCACACACACCCTAAGGCAAAAAAAAAAAAAAAAAAAACTAAAAACTAAAAAAAAAAATCTGCTTTATGTTATTCTCCTTGTTGAATGTGAAATTCTAGTGAGTAGGCATCTTTTTCAATTTTGTGTCCCTAGGGCCTAGTTCAGAGCCTAGTATGCAGTGGGATTTCAATAAATATTTATTTAGCTACAGAAAGAAGAAAGAGAGAATGTTTAATAAGAGGTCTAGGAAAAGCAAACAGTGAGAACGATGAGTTTGACAGGATACAAAATGCTTTCCTCTACATAAAATTGGAACAGAGAAGACAGTGCTTAGCAGCTAGGAGCCTTCTGGTATATCTTTCCTGGCTCGGCAGACCTGGTATATGTGCTTTGAATTCACTTGTCATCTGCTGAGTGTTGCTGTTAAAATGTTCCATATGTCAGCCTAAGTCTGAACCCATACAAATCTCTTTAGACTGTAAGTTGTTTCTGAATTGGGGTACAGGTTGATTAATTCTCAAGAATCCCAAGGGCACATAAAAGGTGCTCAACATCATTAGTCATTAGAAAAATGCAAATTAAATCTACAAGTAGATACCAGTACATGTCTACTAGAATGGCAAAAATCGTTTTTTTAAACTGAAAATACCAAGTGTTGGCAAGGATGCAAAGCAGCTAAAACTCTTACATTCTGCTGGTGGAAATACAAAATGATACGGCCACTCTGAAAAACAACTTAGTTTTTTATAAGGTTGGATGTGCTCTATGACTATGTTTGGAATATGTTCCCCCCAAATCAAGTACCGGAATTTGACTATATTGAAAAGGTATTAAGAGGAGACTTAGGCTTGGTGCTATGTGCCTGTCATCCCAGCTACTCAGAATGCTGGAGCAGACGCATTTGAGTTTGTGACCAACCTGAGCAGCCCAGCAAGTCTCTATTTCTCTCTCTCCTAAAAAAAAGAAAAAAGAAAAGAAAAGAAAAAATAAAAAGAGATTTTCAAACTGATTATAGTGTTGAAAGGTAAGGCCTTTGGGAAGTGATTAGGCATCAGGGTAGGCCCTATGATTGAGTCCTGGTGGGTTTTAAGGAAGGAATGAGACTGACAGATACATGGACACATAACACACTTTTCCCACTCTGTTCAAGTTCCTGGCCTCCACCATGTTAAGAGAACCCTCACCAGATTCAGCCTCTGGACCTGAGACCTCCAAACCATGAGATGAACAAATCTCTAGTTTGACAAATTATCTAGACTCAGGTAATTCTGTTAGTAGCAACAAAACAGACTAGAATACTTACCGTATAATCCAGAAATCCCAGTTCTAGGTATTTACTCTAGAAAAATAAGTGAATGTTTATAGAAACTCTATTCAAAATTGCCAAAAATTGGAAACAACACGAGCGCCCACCAGATGGTAAACAAATGGTGGTATGTGCATATGACAGAAAACTACGCATAAGTAAAAGGAATGAACTATGAACACACAACACAATGTGTATGAATCTAAAGACTTATGCTAAGAGAAAGAACATACTTCCAAGAAGTTACATACTGCATGACTCCATTTATGGATTTTTTTTGGGAAAAGGTAAACTTTTAGGAACAGAGAACAAGTTGCCAGGGGTTGGGATGGGAAGGGAGTTTGACTTAAAAGGGGCAGCTTAGGCCAGTGGTGGCATGGTGGTTAAAGCTGCTGGATCTCACATGGCCAACTGCATGGTCGAGTTCCGGACCCAGCAGCTTGAAAAACATGCTAGGGGTGTGTATGTGTGTGCTCTGATAAGAGAATGAAGGAGAAGGAATTGTGGCATGACCATCCCCCCATGGGGAAGAGGCTTTCTCACCTTCTCCTCTCTCTTGGTCTCCAGCGAATGCATGCATCCTCTAGGAAATTTGAAAAGGGGGGCAGCTTGAGGGAATTTTTTGGACTGACAGAACTGTTCTCTATCTTTATCTATCCTTGAATAGGATGTGTTTGAAAAAACTTGGCATGTGTTAAAAATCACAGAATTATACATTAAAACAGTGTATTTTACTGTATAGAAATTCAATTTTTTTTTTTTATCTTTATCATAGGGCTCATGCACTCCTAGACAGAGAGTGAGAGGGAAAGTGAGAAAGCACCTCCCCCTCTCCATGGGTGATGGGCAATGCTGCAGTCCCTTCTCCTTCATCCTCCTTTTGAGATTTTTGGGCATGCACACACACGTGTCTAGCATATATTTCAAGCCACTGGGTCTGGCACTCAAACCACACAGTCATGTGGGATCCAGTGCCTTAACCACAATGTTGCCTGCTAGCCTGACATTTAAAGATTTTAATACCAGTTTATAGAAAAAAGAACCTCAAGGAACAAGGCAATATCCAGTCCTAGAAGTGGTGACCCTCTTACTGTTTCATCAGTGGCGGCCAGTGCCTGTCCCACCTCTAGCTCTTAAGCAAAGTCAGCCAGCCCACGTGCCTTCTCTAGGTAACTCGCAAGAGCAAGTTCCAAGTCTAGCTCCAGGCAATGTTATAGGATGGAATACACCCCCAAACAATCTCATCTAGTTTGACCTCATTGTCATTTCTATGATGGTAATTGAACAAGACAAAGTATCCTCAAAGGCTGAGAACAGTGCTTAGTATGTAATACTCAATATTTTTTGTTGTTGTTGATTGAATAAATATTTGTTATCTCTTTATCTCACTGGCTCCAAACTCCAGAATCCACTCTCTTAAACTCACCTCAGCTCCCCCTTCTCTCATAATGTCACTTGTTCTAACTCCTTGAATTTTGTCACTTTCTGCTCAGGGCCAGCAGGTGGTCTGGTGGTTAAGGTGCTGGACTCCCACATGGCTGACCACAGTTTGAGTCCTAGACCTGGCAGCTTGCTCTCTCACTGTCCCTCTCTCTGCTTCTCTCTGGTGGATTAAATAATAATAATGATAATGATAAAATTTAAAAATTAAAAAAGAAAGAAATTTCTGCTCAACTGTTGACTCTGCCCCTCCTTTGGCTGAGAATCTCTGGTTGTCTCAGGTGAGAATTCCTCTTTTTAGCCACATCCTATCATGATCCCTCAGCCAGAACCCCAGTGAAAGCAGTCCTGGCCTCATCACAAAGGATAGTAACCCAACATGGAGCTGGCACTTTCCCACAGGACAGAAATGACAGTGGGCCACACGGAATGTGTGAGAAGGAAGGTCAGGCTCACTAGTTGACATTCCCACGCCTGAACTGCATTGTGTATATGCTTGTGTATGCCAGGAGATACTTTGGTTAATCTCACTCACTCGCTCAAAGTGTTTGTATGAGACATGAGGGCGATCTTTTTTTTTTTTTTTTTTTTAATATTTTTGAGACGTTTTTGCTATAGGACTTGTGTGCTTGCCAGAAAGACAGAGACAGACAGAGAGACAGAAAGCAAGAAATCACCCCCCGGTAGGAATGGCCACACCACAATCCCTTCTTCTCCATTCTCCTTTTGGGATCTTGGGCACACACCCACATGTGCCTGGCGTGAGTTTAAACCACTGGGTTCGGGACTCAAACCACGGTAGACTACATGGGAGTCCAGCAATGTAGCCATTACATCAACTGCTGGTCCTGTGAGGGCAATCTTATTGTGACATCTGTCACCCTATTGATCACCAGGATTGATTTGGTTGATTGGTTGGCTGAGTGGTTGTCCCTTTCCTTTCTCACCACTACTTGTGTATCTTTTTTAAAATGTAGCTCAGCCAAAGAGGATGATCTTCCTGGATAAAGGAGGACTGTTCTTTCTTTCTTTCTTTCTTTCTTTCTTTCTTTCTTTCTTTCTTTCTTTCTTTCTTTCTCCTTTAGTTTGCTATAGGGCATGTGGGCTCAGTGGAAAGAGAGACATAGAGAAAGTGAGAGGAAAAGTGAGAAATCACCCCCCAAGGAGGATGGCCATGCTCTAATCCTTTCTCCTTCATTCTCTTCTCTGAATTCTGGGCACTAATGGACAAGTGCCCCCACATGTTTTTTTCAAGCAACTGGGTCTAGGACTCGAACTGCTCAGTCGGCCATGTGAGATCCAACCGCCTTAACCTCTACACCAAGAACAAGAGCACTGTTCTTTAGTCATATACATGAATGGCTGTGCTCCCCTGTAGAACCTCTCAACAAGCTCTCGCAGTGTGTTCTTTTATTTCACTTAAGGCCCATAGTGGTAGATGATAAGACGCAGGATGTTCGGTCATTTGGGGTTGTCATAATGTCCTCCGGCTGAAATCTCCTGGGTCTGTTTATTTATCGTACCTCTAGGCTAATAGAAACTGAAGGCTATTCTCCTCTTGAGATCTTGGGCACGCACTCACACGCGCCCGGCGTGAGTTTAAGCCACCGGGTCCGGGACTTGAACCACGCTCGACTACATGGGAGTGCAGTGACGTAGCTATTACACTAACTGCTGGTCCCAACTTGGTCAATTTTTACTCTGTGCCAAGCAAGATCAGTCACAAATGGGTGGCTTAAGAGCTGCACTCGCCCATGAATATGTTTGTTTCAGTCCACACAGCATATTCATTTCTCCATGAGTTGCTACCATTTTTGTTTTACTTCCCAGAGTGTGTGTGTACTTGCCAGACAGGGACAGAAAGAGAGAAAAAGTGCTCCTCAGTGGGGCATGGTCACACTGGCTCCCTTAACCACTGGGCTATAGCCAGCCCAGCCAGTATTTTTTTTTTTTTAAGTTTTGCTATGCACTCACCAGAGAGAGAGTGAGAGGGAAAATGAGGAATCACCCCCTGGGGGTATGCACATGCTACAATCCCTTCTCCTTCATTCTCTTTCTGGGATATACATAAGTCAAGTTCTCAAACGGCTAGACCCTGGATTCAAAGGGAAGTTGGCCATGTGGGAATTCAGCACCCTAATTACCATGCCACCTGCTGGGCCCCTGCCAACATTTTTAAATTGGGAGATTTTTCGTGAAAATCAGATCTCCAAGTACTCTTGGAAAAAAAAAAAAATCATACCTGGCATTACCAAGCAGCACTTCCCACAGGCAGGAAACAGCAAATGCCCTTTTTAGATGGTCAGGGGCCCTCCTGAGATTCAGTTTCCTCTCCTGAAACCCTCCCCCTCCCACTCCCGTATCCATCTGTTCTTTCTTTTCCTGTTTTGTTTTCTCCGGCCTTTGCGAATACTACAAGCTACTGGGTACTCTGCTGTCCTAACTATGAAAGATAAACAAGACGAAGCTTTCAAGGATTTTACCATCTGGGCAGGCAGAAGAAAGTTTTTTAATAGGGTGAATTTAGGGATGGGGAGGAATTCTGTGCAGACGAAGCCTTATGAGCAGCGAAGTAGAGGCAGAAGAATGTAAGAGGACTGACTGTAGGGATGAGATTGAGGCAGCCGGCTAGCTCCCAAGGGGGCAGGTCCATTATCACCAACTGAGCACAGTCAAGCTCACCCAGCGTTACCTAGCAGATGTGGGGCCAAATTATTTAATAATTCACAACATGGTCAGATTTTGATGAATAGGTAGGGGGAGGGAAGGCATCCAGCCTTTAGAATCACATAGCCGATGGTCCAGTCCTTGCACTTCCACTAGTGACTTCCATGTTCAGGCTTCCTTAAAACTGGGACGTGAATATCTGCTTTACAGCAAGGCAGTTAGAATTTAAAAAGAGAGAATGCACAATGCCTAGCACACAGTAGGAGCTCCGCCGTCGCTGGCCTATGATCGGACCGTGCAAGGCACGTAGCAGATGCGAAATAAACCATCAACGGAGAAGCCAGTTCCCGGGCATTCCAGCTCCGGCTGGTAGAGCCGCAAGTCATTCCGAAGAAGCCCCTAGCGCGTGCTGCCGGCTCCGGCCCAGCGGCGCAGTGGCGCGCACGCGCAGACCGCGGCTAGGCTTCGGAGCGCGCGCCCGGCAGAGGAGCGAGAAGGGGGGAGCGCAGCTGCGCGTGCGCAGAAGGCCTTGTGTGCGGCCGCGCTCTGAGGTCGTGGGTGTGTGGGCCTGCTAGTCCTGGATCTTCGCTCGAAGACGGCGCCCGTCGTTTTCAGGGAGCATTTCTTAGTGGCTGTTTCCGCCGTGGCTAGTTTTCTGAGGCGCGAAAGGCCCCTAGTCAGTGTGTGAGACCGCGCCGGGCCTAGCCTGGGAGCCCCAGGGCAGAGGTAACGTCACATGAGACCTGGTGCTCCGTGAGGTTGGCTTTGCGTTTCTTCTATTCTGAGGGAAATTTCGGGCCCCGGGACGCCCCCCACCACAACCACTCGGCAGCTGCAGTGTATTCACCCCCAGCCCCCGCGGTCGCCTGCCTAGGTCACCTGGGACACTCGGCACCCCGAGGTCCAGGCAGTGACACCGCAGAGACTCGAGCTGGAGGCCGCGGGACTGGCACGCAGGTTTGCAGGCAGGCAGGAGGGTATGAGGGCGAGCTGAGGGCAGCAGGGAGGGAAGGGATGGCAGGAGCAACAGAGGCTTCCAGCTCCAGCGGGTGGAATCTGAACCATTCCCAGGTTATTACGGACCTCGGCCCAGTCGAGTGACCAGCACAGAGAGGGCAAGAACCTTTGTCTTCTGGCCATCTCCAACAACCGTTCTTACTCCCACACCACACCCAGCACGTAATGCTGCCTGGGCGTAGAGCCATCCTCCTGAGGCCCGTGCCCCACCCTCAACAAAACTGCCCCTTAAGGAAGTGTGCATTCTGATCTGTCAACACCCCCAGGCCCAAGCTTAGCGCTTGTCACGAACACAGGGTTTCTTTTCTGTGGAAACATCTGTCACATCATGTCTTAATGATCTCCATGAGTTTCTGGCTTTCAGATGCTTGATTTCACCTTGGAAGGAAATATTTGAGTCATGGTCCTCAGATCTCTACCAAGCTCCCCAGGTCTTTGATCAAATCTTGGCATTTGGGACAGTGGGAGGAAACATGTAAGCAGGTACACTTTGCAGAGTGAACATGCCTTACTTTTTGGAAGACTAGTTCCTTCATCTGCACATCTGCCAGTAGTAAACCTACTACAAAATCCAACAGTCTACCTGGACTTTCTCTTCAGATACCTCATGAATACCTCAATTTTAGGATATCCGAATGTGGAGTCAATATCTTCCCTCAAAAATTCACTTTCCATGGGAACCAGCAGTTAGCGTAATGGCTATGTCGCTGGACTCCCACGTAGTCGACCGCGGTTCGTGTCCCGGACCCGGTGGCTTAAAACTCACACCAGGCGCATGTGCGTGCGTGCCCAAGATCCCGAGAGGAGAATGGAGGAGAAGGGATTACGGCGTGACCATCCCCCCTGGGGGGTGATTTCTCGCTTTCTGTCTCTATGTCTCTCTCTATCTGTCTGGCGAGCGCACACGCCCTACAGTGAAAATCTCTCTCCAAAAAAAAAAAAAAATTTCACTTTCCTGGGCCAGCATCATTTCCGGGTGGTTAAGGGAGCAGTATGACACGTGGCCGACCTCTCAGTTAAGTCAGACTCATCAGTTGAGAAGCACACCAAGCATGCCCACGTGCCTGTTCAAAAATCCCCAAATGGCTGGCAGGTAGCAGTGGTTAAGGCAGCTGGACTCCCACATGGCCAGCCTTTGTTCAAGTCCTGGACATTGCAACTTATTTTCTCACTTTCCCTCTCTCTCTCTCGCTATCTCTCGCTCTCGCTCTGTCCTCTGGTCAAATTTTAAAAAATAATTTTTTAAAAAATCTCAAAATGAGGGAGAGGTGGAGGTGAAGTGAAATAGTGGAATAGTCACTTTTTTCTGTCTCTCTGTCTCTCTCTCTCCCTCTCTCCCTAAGGGACACATGTGCCCTCTGACTAAAAAAAAAAAAAAAGAAAAAAAGATCAAATCACTTTCCAAGATTCCTGTTTCACAAGTGTCACTTCAGTCAGTTCGTGCAACTAGAAGTCATCCTTAACTGTTCCCTCTCCCTCACCTCATCAAGTCACCAAATTGTGAGCAGGCACCTTCTAAATCAGTCCACTTCTCTTCATCTCCTCTTTTATCACCACAGACCTGGCTGCTATCAACTTCTGTCTGGAACCACAGGGGTCTTTTAGCTGTCTTTTACCTCTTTCATCTGCTCTTGTTCCAAGTGGTTTCCCACATTACAACCAGAGGTTTTTGTTTTGTTTTGTTTTTTAATCAACTCACAACAATCTGGTCATGTCATTATACCCTTTGGAGCTTTCTTATTGCTCTTAGGATAGACTCGACAATCCATAACCTGGTTTATAAGAAAGGCCTCATCTAGCTATACTCTCTCTAGATGATCTCATCTTTTCCAATAGCTTCCGATGACTCAGATTGTTATTTCCATTCTGATTTCCATCCCTTGCACACTAGGATCCTGCCTCCTCAGCATATCCACTTGGATATCTAATAGGCCTCAATCTTAACCAAAACAGATCTGTTAGTCTACCCCCCACCCAACACACACGCAAATCCCTTTCCCTCAAATCCTTCCCATCTCAGAAAAGCATATGTACCATTATCTACATAATTGCAAAGGCCAAAAATCTACGAGACATCTTTGATTCCCACATCTATTCCATCAATTTGTCTAAAATATACCTCAAATCCAACTATTTACTAACTACCAAAACGCCAAATCCAAATCAGCGGCCTCTTTCTCCTGGCTATTTACAGAAGCTTCTTAGCTGATCTTCTGCTTGTACTCTTGTCCCCTTACAGTCTATCTTCCCCTTAGGAATCAGATATTTGGATATTTCTATAGGACAAATCAAATCATGCCTCTTCCCTTTATAAAAACCCTTAGCATACAATCATCACTCTTTATAGCCTTCAAGCTTTACATGATCTGGCCCATACCTAACAATCTGATGTCATCTTTTACCCTGCCTTCACTTTGTATGTACTGGATACATGACCTTTAAGTTCCTGTTAAACTGGCCATCACAGGACATCTATACTTTTTTTTTTTTCCTGCTTGGAATGTTTATTCCTCTGATCTTTGATTCCTTTCCATTAAGGCCTCAACTCAGTTATGATCCCTTCTGAAAGGCATTTACTCGCCACAGAAGCTAAAGTAAGCCACTGGGTCCAGTACTCGACTGCGTGGGATTCCAGCATCGTAACCATTACTCCATCTGCTGATCCCATAATAAATAATTTTTTTTTTTTTGGTGAGGTTTTTGCTATAGTGCGCATGTGTTCACCAGAAAGACAGAGAGAAACAGAGATACAGAAAGTGAGAAATCACCCCCTGGGTGGATGGCCATGCTGCAATCCCTTCTCCTCCATTCTCCTCTTGGGAGCTTGGGCACACACGCACATGTCCCTAGCATGAATTTAAGCCACTGGGTCCGGGACTTGAACCACAGTTGACTACATGGGAGTCCAGCGACACAGCCATTATGCCAACTGCTGGTCTCAATAAATGATTCTTTAAAAAAATCTCTACTTAAAAAAAAAGTATTGCAGTAGAATTCACTATTCTTTAAAGTTTCTAATTTTTATTCATAGAGAATAGGCCCATATGAGGGAGAGACAGGCAGACAGGCAGACATACCCTTGATAGAGTCTTATCACATCACGATCCCTTTTTCCTAGCCCTCCCATCTCAGAAAAGCATATGTACCATTATCTACATAATTGCAAAGGCCAAAAATCTACGAGACATCTTTGATTCCCACATCTATTCCATCAATTTGTCTAAAATATACCTCAAATCCAACTATTTACTAACTACCAAAACGCCAAATCCAAATCAGCGGCCTCTTTCTCCTGGCTATTTACAGAAGCTTCTTAGCTGATCTTCTGCTTGTACTCTTGTCCCCTTACAGTCTATCTTCCCCTTAGGAATCAGATATTTGGATATTTCTATAGGACAAATCAAATCATGCCTCTTCCCTTTATAAAAACCCTTAGCATACAATCATCACTCTTTATAGCCTTCAAGCTTTACATGATCTGGCCCATACCTAACAATCTGATGTCATCTTTTACCCTGCCTTCACTTTGTATGTACTGGATACATGACCTTTAAGTTCCTGTTAAACTGGCCATCACAGGACATCTATACTTTTTTTTTTTTCCTGCTTGGAATGTTTATTCCTCTGATCTTTGATTCCTTTCCATTAAGGCCTCAACTCAGTTATGATCCCTTCTGAAAGGCATTTACTCGCCACAGAAGCTAAAGTAGCCACTTATAATAAAAGCCTATTTTAAAAAATTATTATTTAATTTTGTTTATTGTTATTATTTTTCAATTGCTATAGGGCATATATGCTCACCAGAGAAAGACAAACAGAGAAAGAAAGTGAGAAAGTAAGTCTACAGGCCTAGGACTCAAACTGTGGTTGACCATACGGAAATCTAGCACCTCAACCACCATGCCACCTGCTAGCCCTATAAAAGCCTGTTTAGGCTTTATTCCATGGCCTGGTGGTTGAGGGAGCCAGATCCCACATGATCTACCACATGGTTTAAATCCCAGCCCTCAGTGGCTTGAAAAACATGGCAGGCATATCTGTGTGCATGCTTAAAATCCTGATAGGGTGGAAAAATGAAGAACGGTTGCCACATGATCACACCCCATTGGGAGGGTGCTTTCTCCCTCTCCCTCACTCTGTCTCTTTGGCAAAAGCACACACTCTCTGGGGAAAAAAACACTTATTTTCTACAAACTGCTTAGAGTACCTCAAATTACATTTATTTATTTGTTTAGTGTTGCCCTCCACAACTCCTGAAGTGTAAGCTATTAAAGACAAGGAATTAATTATAGGCCAGCCCCGTGGCCTAGTAGTTAAGGGAGCTGGATCCCACATGGCCAACTGTGGTTAAAATTCCAGCTGGGCGTATATTTGTGCATGGCTAAAATCTGGAACACAAGCAATTGTGGCATGACTATGCCAAATTGAGGAGTGCTGTTCTTCTCACTCACTCACTCACTCACTCACTCTCTCTCTCTCTCTGATGAGTGTGTATATTCTGGCAATTAAATAATGACAGCCAAAAAGAAGACAATGAATTATGCCCCTTATTACCTAATTGTATCAGTGCCCAGAGTAGTGTTTGATGCATAGTAGGCTTTCACATGTGTGCTGACTGACCCACTACTTATCTATGTAGTCTCATTTCATCACTGTCTTTCTTGACCAGATAACCATACCTTCTCTCTTTTGTGAGTGTCTTTATTTCTCCCAATAAGAACTCTTGCACTGTCGTTTTTTGTACCTATCCCAGACCCAACATCCACTGTCCAGTTGTGCCTTCCTAGCTTACACTTCAGAAATGAGTCACTTACTTGGGACCAGCCGGTGGCATGGTGGTTAAGGCCCTGGACACTCCCACATAGTCAACCATGGTTTGAGTCCCGGACCTGGTGGCTTGCTTTCTCACTTTCCCTCTTTCTCTCTGTGTCTCTCTCTGGCCAAATTAAAATAAATGAATTAATAAATAAAATTTAAAAAGAAAAAAAAAGAAACGAGTCACTTACTTAACAGTATGCTTCCCTGACTTAAGTCTAGGTTAGGTTTCTCTGTAATATGTTCCTGTATTACCCTTCTTTTTGTAACAGTCATTGCACTTAAAACTGTATTGTGACTATTTGGTCTGTGCAGGCAAAAACTAAGTTTTTATTATTTCCCACTTCATTTCCAGTACTTAGGTTTTTTTTGTTTGTTTGTTTGTTTGTTTTTGCTATAGGGCGTATGCACTTGCCAGACAGAGAGAGAGAGACAAAGAGACAGAAGGCGAGAAATCACCCCCCAGGGGGGATGACCACACTGCAATTCCTTCTCCTCCATTCTACTCTTGGGATCTTGGGCACGCACGCACACACGCCCGGCATGAGTTTTAAGCCACCAGGTACGGGACGCCAACTGCGGTCGACTACGTGGGAGTCCAGTGACATAGCCATTACGCCAACTGCTGGTCCCATATTTCCAGTACTTAGTTTTTGGCACACAGTAGGAACACAGGTATCTGTGAAATGAATGAACTAATGTTGAATGGATGGATGATTGAGAGGATCAAATCAGGTTAAAAATAGAAAAGCAGTTAGCACATGTGTAAGGTAGCTGAATCTACCCTGCCTGTTTTAGTAGATGTTTTTAAATCAGGTGAGATAGCAGATATGAAAGCATTGTTTAAACTGAAAGTGCTTTATAAACAAGATTTATTTCTCCCAAGGCGTATTCACCATTAGATTCCTATGGTCTAGTGACTTTTCAGAATGCAGAGTTTTCTATTTCTTAGCAATAATTAGCCTGATTCTGTTATTTTAGAGCTATGCTCATGTGGTGACATATGAAGAATTAATGCTAATATTGAGCCTAGACCCTTGTAAAGTAACCACACGCTTGACGATTTTTGTTTGACTAGACTACCTTGCTTTAACAATACATCTGAGTTTTATAGTCTTGCCCTGAATGTATGACCTTGATCAAATCAGGTTATTTCTTCATGGCTGGTATACCTTTTTATAAACCTAGTGAGTACGTGTTTTCGTCTCCCCAATATCTCACCCAAATTGCATTAAAGTTAGTAAAATATTTTAAATTTCCCAAGTGAAATTTGTTATCTTCATATAGAAAATCATTTTGTTTTCTTATTAAGTTAGTTTCTTCCGAATCTGCCAGTTTCATGCCAAGAACAAAGCTGTATATTTTGGGAGCTTTCTTTTCACAATTTTCTGTTTTACTTATATCACTAAGACCCTTAAGATAATGTACATCAGATTCAGAGTTTACAATTCAAAATTGTAAAAAGTACTTCCTTTCTCTCTAGCTAGGGATATTATTTGCTTTTCTGAAACTATTAATGCTTCTTCATTGTCATCTTTTTTTTTTTTTCTTTTCTTTTTTCTTTTTTAATCTTGCCTATACTGCTTTGGGGCAGCTCACCTAATGATGTAGCCAAAAAAAAGTAAAACTCATTACCTGCTATTTTATATCCAAATGCTTTCTTGGAGTTGGTAAAATTTTTAGAGTGCTGCAGTGAATTCAGCATGATATGAATGCTAATAAATAGCTTGGTCTTCATGTAACAAGGCATAATAACTGGACAGGGTGGTGAGATGAGAAACCATTACTTTTCCAGAATAAGGAACACAATCTTGGTTCAGTTGATTTAAAGTAGTTTTCCCTTAGCATTTAGGATGAAGATCCACTTAGGTGCAGAGTAACGTAGGAGGTTAACATAGACTCCTTATTGGTTTATTGAATTGTCCACCAAGGCCTTTTGATTTCATTTCAGGGCATCTTCATAGCTCTTTATTAAATTTAGTTAAGACCACCTCCACAGCAAAACAAAATCTGAGATAGGTCCAAGGGCAAATCTATTCCCTAATCTCTTCCACAAATGTCAATGACATTTTAACGGTATCTCTTACCAGAAAGAGGGAAAAGAAACTTATGAGAAAACAGAATGACATCAAGAAGTGTGGAAGTATCCTTGGTAGTCTTAGCTGATCCGTCTCTTCCTGTCTCGCATGTTAACATTTTGTTTAAAAAAAAAAAAAAAAAAGACTTCACTAGGTAACTTAGTGGTAAGCACTAGAATAAGCAATTATACTTGCATTATTTCATTAATCATCCTAATTACCCTGCAAGGCGAGGATACTGAGAATAGTTCCTTTTGAAAATAGACCTTGAATTCAAATAAATGTGAATGCAATCCTTGACAGAACCAAATTATAATTCTAAAAACCTTTAATAAGAAAATCTTACATGTTGGTTTGATGTCTTTGTACCCAGAATGAGTTTTTCTTGAGTCACCCAGAGTCATGAGAGTAAGAAAGCTTATATATTTTTTAAAGAATTATTTATTTTATTTATTATTATTCTTTTTTTAAAATTTTGCTATAGGGCATGTTTGCTCACCAGAGAGAGACAACGAGAGAGAGAGAGACAGAGAGAGAGCAAGCTACTAAGTCCGGACTTGAACCACAGTCAGCTATGTGGGAGTCCAGCGCCTCTAACCACCAATCACCTGCTGACCCCAGGAGGCTTACATTTTAATAAAATGACTGACAAGGTGATATGTTGTAGTTGAAAATGCATGGGCCAAGGCCAGCAGGTGATATGGTGGTTGAGGCACTGAATTCCCGCACAGCTGACTACACTTCAAGTCTCAGACCTGCTGGCTTGAGAATTGCAACAGATAGATAGATAGATAGATAGATAGATAGATAGATAGATAGATAGATATAGATAGATATAGATAGATATAGATAGATAGATTTTTTTAAAAATGCATAAGCCAAAGGTATTAACAATTTGGGATAGGGAATAACCCTGGCTCCTTACTGGAGTATGTGACTTTGTGGAAGGCATATTCTTCTTTAGTGAAGTTACTTCCCTCATGTCTCCTCTAAAATGTTATTAACATGAAGGGCACTTCTAGCTATTTGCATCCATGAGTCTCTAGTTGGAAATAAAGGCTTTCAAAGGACTTTTTTTTTTTTTTTAGAGGTTTTTGCTATAGGGTGGGTGTGCTCACCAGAAAGACAGAGAGATAGAGAGACAGAAAGTGAGAAATCACCCCCTGGGGGGATGGCCACGGCACAATCCCTTCTCTTCCATTCTCCTCTGGGGTCTTGGGCATGCACGCGAATGTGCCCAGTATGATTTTTTAAGCCACTGGGTCCAGGACTCGAACTGCGGTCGACTACATGGGACTCCAGCGACATAGCCATTATGCTAACTGCTGGGCCCCAACCAAGCCCTTTTTAAAAGTTTTTTTTTTCTTTCATAAGAAAGAGAGAAAAAAAAGAGAGAGACAGATAAGCATGTTTCCTTGATAATGTCTCATCATGCCATGATCCTTTCTCTAGCTTTCCAGAGAGCTAGGATAACAGGTACCTACCATGTTCGGTTTGACCTAGGACCTGAGCTGGGTCTCCTTTGTGGCTCCAGTATCATGCAGAGTGGTGTCCTGTCACCAGCACCACCACAGCTGGGCCCGGCCAAGGATATTTGAAAGAGGAAGGAGAAGCTGGTTATCTGTCCTCATTCTCATTTCTAATACATTAGTACTGAGTTCATAGCATCACTGGGATTTCCCTATTTTGTTGCCCATACTTACTAGTGGTTACAAAGCCTGTCATGTTAGATCTCTTCAGTAAATGTATTTTGGATAAATTATTTTTTAAAGGCTGGATCTTGCTATGTCTCAGTCTCCTGCCTTAGCGTTCTGCTTATCTGAGACTATAGGCATGTGCCACCACACCCAGCTCACTGAATAAATTCTTAAAGAAGTTATTCTTCAACTTTGTGGAGGACAGCTTCATCAAATAGTATCAGATATATTTAGTCACAGTGTTTTCTTATACCTCAGTAGTCAGTATCATTATCTTCACATAACATTCAGTCCTGCTTGAAGTTCTGTGAACTGACCCAGATGTTTCTGTATGTGAAACAAATGACTGAACTCTTGAAAAATTGTACTCTTTGTAACATCCAAGTCTACATGTTATTTAAATCTAATATTTGGGTGTTTTCAAGGAAAGGCTTTTGGCTAGGATTTGTCAGTTTTTGTACTGAAATTTAAACTAATTAGTTTTGTTCTCCTGAATTTGAGAGAGAAACTTCAGGGCAGCTGGTGGAGTAGAGGTTAAGGTGATTGGATCCCATGGCTAAGTCCCAGGCCCCACAGGCTGAAAATTGCACCAGGCACATGTGTGTACATGCCCAAAAGCCCAAGAGGAGACTGGAGGAGAAGGGATTGCATCATGTCCATCCCCCTGGGGGGTGATTTTTCACTTTTCTTTCTCTCATGGTCTGTCTCTAGTGAATACATATACTCCATAGCAAAACCATCATGTCGAAGCAAAAAAAAAAAAAAAAAAAAAAAAAAAACAAAAAAAACAAGAGAGAAACTCTTCAAGTCTATCATAAAGGGTATTGTTCATATAATCCTTTGGAGTTTATGAACATTATCTCATTTTCCAAACAATCACTAGAGGGGTATGTTCTCACCAGAGAGAGAGAGAGAGAGATGGGGAGGGATTAGAAGAAGGCTTCGGTCCTTTTGTTCTCCATTTCTCCATCCTATCAGGATTGTAGGCACACATGCACACGTGCCTGGTGTGTTTTTCAAGCCACCAGGACAGGAATTTGAACCAGAGTTGGCCATCTGGGATCCAACTCCCTGTGCACTGGACATTTAACTGCCTCACTACAAGGCTAGCCTGACAGAATTATCTCATTTAATCCCTCCCAACAATCCCAGGGATAGGCGATATATTCATTTTAGATGTAGAACTAAGAGTTTTTGTGGCTTCTCAGGGTCTATTGATGAATAAGAGGCAGAAGTAGGACCCAAGTCTTGGTCCTCCAGTCCAAGTCTTATGTCTTTTGCCCTATTCCATTCTGCCTCTAACTTTTCTTCCTTTAATCATGATTTGTAGTCTCCTAAAAAGTGGTTGAGAGACTGACCCCTCATCTTCAAGATCTCATCAACTTAAGGGCACAAGGTCACCATGGCTAGAATACTCAATATTGGAAAATAACCTGTGAAATCTTTGAACCAACACTGCTATGTGGTTATTTTGGATTATGCTGTCTAACTTTATTTTCAAATGATGTAATCAGTGTGCCGTATTCATTTCTGAAGTGAGCAGCCAGTGATTAATAGGAACTAGAACTAGAATCCAGCTAGGCAAGGGTTTTTTTTTTTCTTTTTTTCAGGCAGCCACTTGTAGAACAGCATTGAACTTTCCTCCCTGGATTGTCATTTCCAGCAAATGTCCTTCATTTCCTTTGCACTGATTCCCTAGCTCTCAGTCTATAGGGAGGTGACTGCATCTTAGAAAGACCTTCTGAATATTTGAGAGCTAAATTTCTGTGTCACCAACCTGAGTCTCACCAGGTGGGTTTCCTGCCTACTTAGAAAAGTCATCTGATGAGACTAGCAGATGGCGTAATGGTTACATCGCTGGACTCCCATGTAGTCAACAGCAGTTTTAGTCTCAAACTGGTGGCTTAAAACTCATGCAGGGTGCATGTGTGTGCATGCCCAAAATCCCAAGAAGAGAATGGAAGAGAAGGGATTACAGCATGGCCACCCCACTGGGGGTGATTTCTTGTTTTCTGTCTCTTTAGCGAACACATGCACCCTATAGCAAAAATCTTTCTCAAAAAAAAGAAAGAAAGAAAAGTCATCTGGCACCAAAGCTTGGTCAAACCTAGCCTAGGTTCTGACCATGCCTTGCACATAGGGCATCAGCAAATTTTTTTTCCTCAGGATGTGAGCAGTATTTCCCCTCTGGTGACTATGCAGTTTTGGCACCAACTGTTTCTTTTCACTTCTGATTGCAATTCTAGTCTAAATAGACTCATGGCTCTGGCTCCAACCTCCTGTCATTCTAATCCCAAGAAGCCAAGATCAGACACTGGGGTATCTCTTTACTGGCAGCCCCAGACTTGAACTTTGAAAATTGTGGGAAATTCCATTCTTTGGAACATAGATCTACTGACTTAACCATACAAGAGTTTTTCATGCTGAGTAGAA
>NW_006159755.1:1825518-1826651 GCF_000334495.1 Tupaia belangeri chinensis | reverse complement strand
CCTGCTGAGTAGAAATGTCATCTGAATAATGTGAAGGAAACAATAATGAAAACAGTCCTTTATGTATGTATGATAGTTTACTACTTGCAAAACGATTTTACATTTATTATCTTTGTGTTTTTCTCCTCATAATCTCAGGAAACTGAGTAGTTAAGAGTTTTAAGTCTGGAGCCAGCCCCATAGCACAGTAACTAAGCACAATGCATAGAAAGCTGGATCCCACATGGCTGGCTGTGGTTCAATTCTTGGCCCCAGTGGCTTAAAAAGCACTCTGGGCACAAGTGCATGGGTTCCCCCAAATCACGAAAGGATGTAGAAATGGAAGAAAAAAGATTGTAGGACAACCGTGCCCCATGGTCTCTTTCTCTCTCTCTCTCTCCCTCCTTCTCTGGTGAGCACATGTGCCCACTGACAAAAGAGAAAAAAAAAAACAGGGGCCAGCAGGTAGCATGGTGGTTAAGGGCACTGGACTCCCACATGACTGACCATGGTTCGAGTTTTGGACCTGACGGCTTGCTTTCTCTCTCTCTCTCTCACTCTATCCCTCTCTGGACAAATTAAAATAAATAAAGTTAAATAAATAATTGTTTTTATTTTACTTTCTTTCTTTTCATTTGATCAGAGAGGGACAGAGTGAGAGAGAAAACAAGAAAGCAAGCTACCAGGTCCAGGACTCGAACCGCAGTTGGCCATGTGGGAGTCCAGTGCCTTTAGCCACCATGCCATTTGCTGACCCCAATAAAAATAATTCTTTAAAAAAAATTAAAAACATATCAAGTCTGAATCTATATTACTTCACTTTGAATATAAAAATCTTATTTATAGCTATAACTAGATTACTTCATCTCTCAGTGCCTCAGTTTCCTCATCTATCAAATTTAGACTACTTATCTCATAGGCTTGTTACGAGAGCTAAGAGATAATGTATATAAAGCACTTAGAATCAGGCATGACAGGGACCAGCAGGTGATGTAATAGTTATGTCCCTGGACTCTACATGGTTGACTGTGGTTCGAGTCCCAAACCCAGCAGCTTGAAACTCACACTAGGCGTGTGTGTATGCCCAAAATCCCAAGAGGAGAATAGAGGAGAAGGGATTGTGGTATGGCCACCCGCCACGGGTGTGTGTGTGT
>NW_006159755.1:1808300-1825506 GCF_000334495.1 Tupaia belangeri chinensis | reverse complement strand
ATATATATATATATATAATGTGTGTGTGTGAAAGAATAGGGCATGACAAAAGTTGTCATTTTGTGTAAATAAGAAAACCAAGGCTCAGAGAATTTAAGTAGGGCATTGGAGCTGAGATTCAAATTTGGATTATCCTTACTTTTTGCCCAATAAAAAGCCACTTCTGTAATCAATAACTTGGATTATTTGATTTTCTGGTACTATGGACTTCTTTTTCTAATTACTTATTATTTAAAGTTTCAGATAAAGAGTGCAGGATTTATGATCTCTACTTTACAAAATAAAGGCACAGGGAAGCCTGGTGACAGAAAATTACAGTATATTTGATTCTTTCTTCTGAGCATATGCCAAATGCCCTCTTGGAGGAAAAGAAAGATGCATTTCCTTTTTCCATCTATTCCCTTTCCTGAGTTTTCCACAGAGAAGCCTATAAGTGGACAGAAATTCTGGAATAGGAATGCCAAAACTAGTAAGTTCTGGTACCAGCAGGTGGTGTGATTTTTAAGGTGCTGGATTCCCATATGCTGACTGCAGTTTGAGTTCCACATCCCCAATGGCTTGAAAATCACACTGAGCATATGTACATGCATGGCCAAAATCCCAAGTGGAGAATGGAGAAGAAGGGGTTACAGCATGGCCATTCATCCCCCCTCTAGGTGCTGATTTCTCACTTTCCCTCTGTGTCTCTCTTATCTCTGGTGAGCACATATGCCCTATGACAAAAACCTTAAAAAAAACCAAACAAACACTAATAAGTGCTAGGGATATAGTAAGTACTCTTTGGGCACAGGGCAACCTCACAAGTGATGGAGAGGAAGAGTAATCGAGAGGTAAGAAAACAGCCATTCCAAGGTACCACTGGAAAACAGTAGTGTATATTTTATTTGTTGCATTTGTTGTAGTAGGGACCTGTGCTAGTTGCTTAATTTTATCTAAAATTAAAAATAGAGGTCCTCTGAAATAAAAAATAATAATAATAATAGAGGTCCTCTCAGGTGTACTTCTTATTGGTGTATCCTTTGGATTATGTCTATTTATTATAACTTAGTCTTTCTTTATATTCACCTAGTTTCCAAGAAAAGTGGTTATGGGGGAGAATAGATTTAATAGATATTTAGAAGAAGCATTTCCTCCTAATAAACCTTTTGAGTCATCAGGGCAGATGTTAGTATCATTAGCCTTATGGAAGAGAAGGGATTTATACAAGGTCATAAGATAAATGACAAAACTAAAATTCTGGTCATTTGACTTCAAGTATTGAGATCATATGTCTTCCACATATCTTCCTGTGTATCTTCCCCATATAGTAGGAGAATGGCCCAGGTGATTAATAGCAGAGCTGAATATGTTACGTAGTCAGTGGTGTTCAGTGTTGGGAGTTTTACTCATGAAGAAGTGCTACAGATTGGGCTGGCTCCCTTTCCTATATGTAAAGAGCCATTTTTAGCTTATAGTAATTCTCTAATATTTCTGATTTATTTAGGCTGTCGTTTGGAAACAATGAGTTTAAAACCCTTTACCTACCCATTTCCAGAGACACGGTTTCTTCATGCAGGATCCAACGTGTATAAGTTCAAAATCAGATATGGCAACAGCATCAGGTAATTTCTTTCTTTTTTAAAAAATTTATTTATTCATTCATTTATTTTTCATTTGACAGAAAGAGACAGAGAGAAGGGAAGTGAGAAAGCAAGCTACCAGGTCCAGGACTTGAACCATGGTCAGCCTTAACCACCATGCCACCTGCTGGCCCCAGCATCAGGTAGTTTCAAGTAGGAGGGCCTATGGAAGAATGGCTAATATATTTTTACAGGTCATCCTTTTTGTGCTTTCACCTAGTTCAGGATACCGACTGAAGTAGAACCCTGTAACTCTCTTTCCCAGATATTTTTATATTCAGTATATATTATTAATATAAGTTTCTAAGTTAGGGACAACATGCTTTTTATTTTTTTTAAATAATTATTTTATTTAATTTTATGTATTTATTTGTTTGTTTGTTTATTTGAATTTGATCAGAGAGGGACAGAGAGAGCAAGCAAGCCACCAGGTCCAGGACTTGAACTGCAGTTGGCCATGTGGGAGTTGAGCACCCTTCACCACCACACCACCTGCCAACCCCAGGACAACTTGCTTTTTTTTTTTCCCCCCACTATAGGGCGTGTGCACTCGCCAGACAGACAGAAACATAGAGACAGAAAGTGAGAAATCACCCCCCAGGGGGGGATGGGTATGCCGCAATCCCTTCTCCTCCATTCTCCTCTCAGGATCTTGGGCACGCACGCACACGCGCCCGGCGTGAGTTTTAAGCCCCCGGGTCCGGGACGCAAACTGCAGTCGACTACGTGGGAGTCGACTACATAGCCATTACGCTTAAAATTATTAAGTTTATGTTGGTTATACTTGTCAATATTATCATATAAAAATAAACAAAACTAGGGACTAGCAGTTGGTGTAATGGCTATGTCACTAGACTCCCATGCAGTTGACCAAGGTTTGAGTCCCGGACCCAGTGGTTTAAACTCACACTGGGCGCATGTGCATATGTGCCCAAGATCCCAAGAGGAGAATGGAGGAGAAGGGATTGCGGTGTGGCTATCCCCCCTGGGGGGATGATTTCTCACTTCCTGTCTCTCTGTTTCTGTCGAGTGCACACGCCCTATAGCAATAATTTCTAAAAAAAATAATAATAAATAAATAAAAAACTAAAAATGTGCTTCTTAAATATATGTGTGTGTGTGTGTGTGTGTGTGTTTGTGTGTGCATTAAATTTGACAAATAACATGTTACATGAAATTATATTTTTTAAAATTAATGAGATTGGCATTGTTTACATTCCTGGCATTTACCCCAGGAATGCAAGAGTGTTTCAACATACAAAAACCAGTCAACATAATACACTACATTAATAGAATGAAAAGGAGAATCAGCAGATGGCATAATGGTTATGTCACTGGACTCCCATGTAGTTGTCCATGGTTCAAGTCCTGGAACGGGTGGCTTAAACTCTCTCTAGGTGTGTGTGTGTGTGTGTGTGTGTGTGTGTGTGCACCTGCCCAAGATCCCAAGAGGAGAATGCGGGAGAAGAGACTGCGGTGTGGCCATCCCTCCTGGGGAGTGATTCCTCGCTTTCTGTCTCTCTATCTCTCTCTTTCTAGGGAACATACTCCCTCTATAGCAAAAACCTCTCAGAAAAAAAAAAAAAAGAATGAAAGGAGGGAGAAACCCATATGATCACCTTATTTAATGTAGGAAAAGCATCTGACCAAATCCAACACCCTTTTATAATTAAAAAAATAAAAACACTTGGGACCAGCAGTTAGCGTAATGGCTATGTCGCTGGACTCCCATGTAGTCGACGACAGTTCATGTCCTGCACCCAATGGCTTAAACTCACACCAGGCACGTGTGTGCGTGCCCAAGATTCTGAGAGGAGAATGGAGGAGAAGGGATTGTGGCATGGCCTTTCTCGCTTTCTGTCTCTCTGTCTCTCTCTGTCTGTCTGGCGAGTGCATGCACCCTATAGCAAAAACCTCTTAGAAAAAAAAAATAAATAAGTAAAATAAAAACACTCAATAATCTAGGAATAGAAGGGAACTTCTTTTTTATTATCATTTATTCATTTCATTTTATTAATTATTATTATTATTTTAATTTGACCAGAGACAGACAGACAGAGAGAAAGGGAAAGCAAGCTGCCAGGTCCAGGATTCAAACTACGATTGGCCACATGGGAATACAACACCTTTAACCATCATGCCACCTGCTGGCCCCAGAAGGGAACTTCTTTAACATATTAAAGGCCATGTATGAAAAACCACAACCAGGGAACCAGCAGTTAGCGTAATGGCTATGTCGCTGGACTCCCACGTAGTTGACCGCGGTTCGTGTCCTGGACCCGGTGGCTTAAAACTCACGCCGGGTGCGTGTGCGTGCGTGCCCAAGATCCCGAGAGGAGAATGGAGGAGAAGGGATTGTGGCGTGACCATCCCCCCTGGGGGGTGATTTCTCGCTTTCTGTCTCTATGTCTCTCTCTGTCTGTTTGGCGAGCGCACGCGCCCTACAGTGAAAATCTCTCAAAAAAAAAATAAATAAATAAAAAATAAAAATAAAAACCCACAACCAATATCATGCTCAATGGTGAAAAACTCAAATCTTTTCCCCTAAGACCAAGGACAAGACAAGGATGTTCACGTTTACCACTTATATTCAACATTGTTTTGGAGTTCTAACCAGAGAATTTAGACAAGAAAAAAACGTATTAAAATTGAAAAGAAAGAAGTAAGGTTATCTCAGGGTCAGCCAGGTGGCATAATGTTTAAAGCAGCTGTATCCCACATGGCTGATTGAGTGGTTTGAGTCCTAGACCTGGTGGCTTGAAAAACATGCTGGTTGCATGTATGCGTACATGCCCAAAGTCCTGAGAGGAAACTGGAAGAAAAAGGATTGCAGCATGGCCATCCCTCCTGGGGTGTGATTTCTCACTTTCTCTCCCTATCTCTCTCTTTCTGTCTGTCTCTGGAGAGTGTATGTGCCTTTTAGCAAAAAACTAAAAGGAAAAAAAAATGTGAGACTATCTCTACTTGTAGATAATATGATTGTATATGTAGAAAACTCTGAAGAATCCACACACAGAAAAATACTGCTATCGCTAATAAATAAATTTAGCAAAGTTGCAAGGTACAAAATCAATACACAAAAATCAATTGTACTTCTGTTTTAAAAAGCTTATTTCTTCTATGAGAGAGACACACAGAGAAACTAAGAGACAGGCACCCCCAACAGGGTTCTTACTCTATGACCCCACCTCCAGTCTCAACTGGCCCAGATCACAGAAACATGTACATACCCATTGTGCTCAGGGAGGTCTCAGGATATGAACCCAGGACCTTTCCTATGTAAGGCCAATTACATTACCACTGTATCACTACCTGGCCCCTCAGCTGTATTTCTATGCACTAGCAATGAACAATCTGAAAAAAAAAATTAAGAAAGCAATTCTATTTACAATAGCATTAAAAAAATAAAATACTTAACAATGTAAGTGAAATAAGCCAGATACAGAAAAAGAAATATAATTATCTCTCATATACAGAAATACAGGAAAACTGCATAGAAGAGAGAAGTAGGGATGGCCCATGACCTACTGGTTAAGGGACTGGATCCCGCCTGACCAACTGTAGTTCAAGTCCCAGGCCTAGCAGCTTGAAAAACATACTGGTCGTGTGGGTATATATGCTCCCAATCCAAAAGGATGGAAAAATGGAGAAGGAATTGTTGTATGACCATGCCCAGTTTTGGGGTGCTTTCTTTTCCCTCTCTCTCTCTCTTTTCTCTGGCAAGTAGCATGCCCTCTGGCAAATTGAAAAAATAAAGAAGTAGAGAGATGTAGAATGACTAGTGGATGCTAAGAAGGATGAGGGTAGGTAAATACAGGGATCTTGATTAACAGAAAAGACAACGTCAGGACCAGCAGATGGTATTATGGTTACGTCACTGGACTCCCACATAGTTGACCGTGGTTTGAGTCCTAGACCTGGAGACTTAAAACTCACGCCAGGCATATGTGCGTGCATGCTCAAGATCCCAAGAGGAGAATGAAGGAGAAGGGATTGCAGCGTGGCCATCCCCCCTGGGGGGTGATTTCTCGCTTTCTGTCTCTCTGTCTCTCTCTGTCTGTCTGGTGAGCGCATGCGCCCTATAGCAAAAAATCTCTAAAAAAAAAGAACTATGGGACCAGCAGTTAGCGTAATGGCTATGTCGCTGGACTCCTACGAAGTCGACCGCGGTTCGAGTCCCGGCAGCTTAAACTCACGACGGGCACGTGTGCGTGCGTGCCCAAGATCCCGAGAGGAGAATGAAGGAGAAGGGATTGCAGCGTGGCCATCCCCCCTGGGGGGTGATTTCTCGCTTTCTGTCTCTCTGTCTCTCTCTGTCTGTCTGGTGAGCGCATGCGCCCTATAGCAAAAACCTCTCCAAAAAAAAAAAAAAAAAAGAACTATGTCCAGTGCTATGAAATACAGTGAAGAGAATGTGGCTAATGACTATCTGTATATATGTTAAAAATGATTGAGATTTTAGGTATATTAATTATCCTGATATAATCATCACACATTGTGATGGCATGAATTTTAAGGCCCCTAGGTCTAGGACTTGAACTGTGGTCAACTATAGGGGAGTCCAGTGATGTAACCATTACGCCATTTTCTGGTCCCAACGAAGAAATTGTAAGACTTACACACAGAACTGCCATATTTGGTTAAAGATCTAAATAAATAGAAAATCATTGCATGTTCGTGAATTGAAAGACTTAATATAGTTAAGATGACTACCAAAAGCAACCTACAGATTCAGTGTAATCCTTATCAAGATCCAAATAGCATTTTTTTTGCAGAATGTAAAAAAACCATCCTAGAAAAATTTACATGAACTGGATCAGCAGATGGCTTAATGGTTATATCACTGGACTCCCATGTAGTCAACCACAGTTTGAGTCCTGGACCTGGTGGCTCAAAACTCACACTGGGTGTTTGTGCGTGCATGCTCAAAATCCTGAGGGGATGGGACCAGCAGGTGGCGTGGTGGTTAAGGCGCTGGACACTCCCACATGGCCAACCAGGGTTCAAGTCCTGAATCTGGTGGCTTGCTTTCTCACTTCCTCTCTCTTTCACTCTCACCCTCTGTGTCTCTCTGGTCAAATTAAAAAATAAATGAATAAATAAAAATAAAATAAATAATTATTTTTTAAAAAATCCTGAGGGGAGAATGAATGAGAAGGGACTGCAGCATGGCCATCCCCCCCGGGGGGTGATGTCTCGCTTCTTCTCTCTCTGTGTCTTTCTGGCTAGCACAGACACCCTATGGCAAAAACCACTCTAAAAAAATAATAATAAAATAAAATAAAATAAAAGTTTACATGGAATTTCAAGAGAATCCAAACAGCCAAGATGACCATGAAAAAGAACAGACTTGCATGTCCTCATTTTATTTTACTTTAAGTTTATTTCTTTATTTCATGAGAGTGAGTGAGTGAGAGGGAGACAAAAAAAGACAAGCACCCTAAACAGGATGTCACAGCAATCTCTAACCTGCCCCCAGCAATCTCCAACCTGCCGCTAGCCTTCCCAGCCAGCCAGGATCATGGTCATGCAAGCATAGCATGTACAGGTTGACTAGGAATCTGACCCCCTGTGATCTACCATGTGGATCCAACTTTGCTTGAGCAGCATGTTACTGCTATACCACCAAGTCCTGTAACGTAATTGTAAATCTTACTACAAAGCCACTGTGATTAAAACAATGCAATACTGGGACCAGCAGATGATGTAATGGTTATGTTGCTGGACTCCTACATAGTCGACCATGGTTTGAGTCCCAAACCTGGGTGCTTAAAACTCATGTCAGGCACGTATGCATGCATCCTCAAAATCCCAAGAGAGGAGAATGGAGGAGAAGGGATTGCGGCATGTCCATTCTGTCAGGCAGGGTGATTTCTCTGTCTCTCCAGTGAATGCACGTGCCCTATAGCAAAAGTCTCTCTTAAAAAACAAAACAAAAAAAACAATGTAATACTAGGCTGTGGACAGACATATATCAATGGAATGAAATTGAGAGCCCAGAAATAAACCCTCATATTAGGCCAGCTAGTGACATGGTGGTTAAGGTAGCTGGATCTCACATGGCTGACTGTGTGCTTCAAGTCCTAGACTTGGTGGCTTGAAAAACAGGCGAGGCTCGAATATATGTATGCCTAAAATGCCTAAAGGAGAAATGGAGAAGGGATTGCAATGTGACAATTCCCCATGGGGAGGGGGTGTGCTGCCCCCCCCCCCCCCGCCCCCTCCTGCTCTTGCTGTCATTCTCTGGTGAGCTCATGCCCCCTCCAGCAAAAAGTGAAAAAAGAAAACAAAAAACAAACAAACAAAAAACCTCATATCAAGGCCAGCAGGTGGCGTGGTGGTTAAGGGTGCTGGATTCCCACATGGCCGGCCACAGTTCAACTCCCAGACCTGGCAGCTTGCTTTCTCACTTTCCCTCTCTCTCTGTTTCGTTTTGTTTCTCTCTGGTCAAATTAAAAATATATAATAAATAAATAAAGGTAACTAAAATAATTCCTTTAAAAAAAAAAAAAACCCTCCTATCAATGGCCAATTGATTTTTAGCTAGAGTGCCAAGATCATTCAATAGAGAAAGAACAGTCTTTTTAAGAAATAGTTCTGGGGAAATGAAATACAGATATGCTTCTGAAAAATCAGAAGCATGGGCCAACAGGTGGCATGGTGGTTACGGTGTTGGAATTCCCACATGTCTAGCCATGATTTGAGTCCCGGACCTGGCGGCTTGCTTTCTCACTCTCCCTCTCTCTCTCTCTCTCTCTCTGTCTTTCTCTGGCAAAACTCATGTGAAAAATAATATTAACAATAATAATAATAATAAATAATTCTTTAAAAAAATGAGAAGCATGAAGTTTAACCCTTACCTTACACAATATATAAAAGTTAACTAATAATGGAACAAAGACATAAAATTAAGGGCTGAAAGTATTAAAACTCTTAGAAGAAAATATAGGGGCAAATCATCATGACTTTAGATTTAGCAATGGTTTCTTAAATATGATACCAAAAAAATAAGCAGGACCAGCAGTTGGCATAATGGCTATGTTGCTGGACTCCCAAGTAGTTGAACATGGTTCAAGTCCTGGACCTGGTGGCTTAAACTCATGCCAGGCACATGTGCATGTGTGCCCAAGATCCCAAGAGGAGAATTGAGATTAAAAAATTGTGTGTCAAATGACATGTAACAGAGTGAAAAAGCAACCCACAAAATGGGAGAAAATATTTTCAACTCATATAGCTGATAAGGGTTTAATATCTAGAACAGTGATTCCCAACCTTTTTTTGGCACCAGGAACTGGTTTCATGAAAGACAGTTTTTCCACAGGCCGGGAATGGAGGGTGGTTTCAGGATGATTAAATCTCTTATATTTATTATGAACTTTATTTCTATTATTATTACATTGTAATATACAATAAAATAAGTATACAGCTCACCATAATGCAGAATCAGTGGGAGCCCTGAGCTTGTTTTTCTTCAACTATACAGTCCCATCTGGGGACTTCTGTGAGAGTCTAATGCCACTGCTGATCTGACCAGAGGCGGAGGTCAAGTGGTTATGTGACTGATGGGGAGTGACTAAAAAGAAATCTGTGACTACAGATGAAGTTTTGCTCACTCACCCACTACTCCCCTCCTGTTATGTTCCTAACAAGCCACAGATCAGTACCAGTCCATGGTCTGAAGGTTGGGGACCTTGAACTAGAATATAAAAGAAGCCCTTGGGACTGACAGATGGCATAGTGGTTATATCATTGGACTTCCACATGGTTGACCATAGTTTGAGTCCTAGACCTGGGGTCTTGAAACTCAGATGGTATAGTGGTTATGTCACTGGACTTCCCACATGATTGATCACAGTTTGAGTCCCATCCTGGTGGCTTGAAACTCAGGCCAGGCACATGTACATGTGTGCCCAAAATCTCAAGAGGAGAATGGAGGAAAAGGGATGCCCCCTGAGGATGATCTCCTTTGAGGGTTGATTTCTTGCTTTCTGTCTCTCTGTCTCTGATGAGTACACATGCCCTATAGCAAAAATGTCTCTAAAAAGAACAACAAAAAAAGTCCTACAACTTAACAACAAAAAGATAACCATTTAAAAAATATACATAGGGGACCCATGGTATGGTGGCTGGATCTCACATAGCTGACTTCACAAGTTCAAATCTCAGATCTGGCAGCTTGAGAAACATGCCAGGCATGTGTGCGTATGCCCAAAATCCCAAAAGGAGCGAGAAATGGAAGAGAAGGGATTACAATGTGACCATTATCCATGATGAGTATTTTCTCACTCCCCTCACCTCTGTCCTCATCTCTCTCTGGTGAGTCCACACTCCTTCTGGAAAAATTAAGAAAAAAAAATAACATTTGAGAATGGTCTAGACTGTAGTGCAGCAGTAAAACAACACTCTGCAAGGCAGTTCCACATGGGAATGTTCACAGTTAAAGTCCAGAGACCTCCTTGAGTACATAGGGTGCATTCTTGCCCATGATCTAGGAGTGGATTGTGCTGTGTGGCATCAGGACAGCCAAGGCATTGGGCAGAGGGGGTCCTTTCTCTGTTTCTCTCTCTCTGTGTTATTACTCTCCCCACTTGGAGAAAATAAGCTACAGCAAAGAAATACTTGAGTTCAAATTGTTCTATTTTAAAACTTTAGAAGATTGGCATTGTTTCACATTTCTACAAATCTCACTAACGCCTGTCTTAACAGAAGACTGCTAAGGGACCAGCAGTTACTGTAGTGGCTATGTCGTTGGACTCCATGTAGTTGAACGCAGTTCAAGTCCCGGGCCCGGTGGCTTAAACTCACGCTGGGCATGTATGCGTGCCTAAGATTCCAAGAGGAGAATGGAGGAGAAGGGATTGTGGCATGGCCATCCTCCCTGGAGGGTGATTTCTCATTTTCTGTCTCTCTGTCTCTCTCTGTCTTTCTGGCAAGCTCACGTGCCCTATAACAAAAACCTCTCCCAAAAAAAAGAAGACTGCTAGGTTATTGTATCTCCTTTTTCAATATGTTGTGAATTTTTCTTTTTGATTGAATTATATGAAAAAATCCAGCTCACATAGATTTGTAGTTGGGAAAAGTAGGAATATATTAACAGCCCTTTCAGATCATTGTGCATATTCTTCTTTGACTCTCCATCAAAACTTGACAAGTGGTAGTTTTGTTTTTTTTTAAAGTGGTAGTTTTTTTTTTTTTTTTTAAGGTTAGTTGCAATTTAGAATCTGAAATTATATCAGTGAACTCTTTTCTAAAGTTTGTTTTATTTATTTCTTCCAAGAGAGTGTGAGAGAGAGAGACAGACACACATCCCAAAAGTATCTTCATGCTGCAATCCAGTTTTATCTGCCCATATCACAGGCATCTACACAAGTGCACTTGGCATGCTCAGGAAGTCCTGGGATGTGAACCCAGAACTTTTCCCTTGTGGGTCCAGATGCATTACCACTGTGCCACCACCTGGCCCCAATGAACTTTTTTTTTTTTTTTGGAGAGGTTTTTGCCATAAGGCGCGCCTGCTCACCAGACAGACAGAGAAAGACAGAAAGTGAGAAATCATTCTCCAGGGGGGATAGCCACGCCGCAATCCCTTCTCCTTCATTCTCCTCTTGGGATCCTGGGCACGCATGCACATGCGCCCAGCATGAGTTTTAAGCCACCAGGTCCGGGACGCAAACCGCAGTCGACTACATGGGAGTCCCGTGCCATTACGCTAACTGCTGGTCCCCCAATGAACTTTTAAAACTCTATTACATTAAAATCCATTGGCCTATATTGATCTTTGCATGAATGTTTTACTTAGGATGATTTCGTGACATCATGAGTTTCATTAGTTATTTAGAAAGGTTTGGTTCACTGATTTATGTAGATCGTCCATCCAAATGTTGGCACATTTTATTTTACAATATCAAAAAATATTTCTTAATACCATTACCAGTCTTACTAGGAAAGTATTAAGTATTTTGAAACTGCCAAACTCAAAATTGTGGATAGTTTCTTAAAATTCTAATTTTCACCTGAAAGCCCAGAATTTATCACTGAAAACAAATACCGTCAGTTGTTTTCCTTGAAGTGACACGCTCACTTTATTCACTTTTGAGATGTATCTGTCAGACTCCCAACTCTGAACAACCAGAGTTTGTCTGTCAGCTGATTATTCAAGTAAAACCTCCCACAAAAAAGCGACTAGTTAATTTCACAACTTAAACAGTCATACAAGATTTTTTTCCTCAAGACAACCACCATATTTTAGAAAGCTGGGAAATGCTTTATTCATACTTCCTGTTTTATTGCATAATGTTTTAAAATACATGTAATCAAGGGTTGAGATTTTATATAATTATTAATTTTGTCCTGTTTCCTCAAGAACATTAAATGAAACTGGATATTTTCTTTCCTGCGTGGCAGTAAAGATTACTGTGACTGCTGGTACAGTTTAGTGAAATCGGTTAAGTGCCCTCCATTGCTTTTGCACTGATAATTTGGAAATGTTAACACAATGAAAAAGGCAAATAATATCTTAGTATTGTTGTAAAAATAGTGCTGCCCTTCCAGATCCTTTGAAAAGATCTTGAGGACCCCTAAGGGTCCCAGACTGCATTTTGAAAATAACTGGTCTAACAAATTATTAAATTTCATAGTGAGAATTTCAGGTTTTGGCAGGTTAATGGAAAAGACATTTTAGTACAACCTTGTACCAATGCTCAGACCACACCCCTAGGTGATCACTTCTTCCCCATGAGCACTGGGTCAGCACGTAGTTTTCATGTTTCTTTAGCCAAATAGAAATGTCCCTTTTGTTCTAAAGGGTCTACTCTCTCCAGAGCTTTTCTTCTTATCTTACGTGCCTCTTGTCTATTTACCTTCTAGAGGAGAAGAGATAGAAAATAAGGAAATCATCGTCCAGGAACTGGAGGTACAGAAAGAAGCAGACAACTTCTGGGAAAGTTATTCTTTAAGCCAAGGATACATCCACATCCAGATTTTCATTATTTCCTACAAACCAAGTCATAACCTCCTCTTCATAAGTTGGCTTCTCCCTACCACATTTCCTCTGCAAAGAAACTTTACTAATTTTCTAGGGAAATTTAAAGCCTGTCTCTTTTCTCAGTTCTCCTAGTTGAAGTGTCAGCACCTTTGAGGTTAAGAATTATTTTGTTTTCACCAGAGTTCTCACCAGGGGCAGCTCTCTTTTGTGGCAGCTGGCATAAAGAAAGCTTCCAGAGCACTGCCGCCCTCCAGGACTCTGGGAAACCTCACGATCCCAACCACTGCCTGGTACTTGACGTTCAGGAAACTCAACTGTAAATACACAGAGAAGGCTGCTGTGTCTTTATTTTAATTGGAAACATTTGCAATTGCTTTATTCCCACTTCATTTTCATTCCTTGTCTACCCAGCTCCTCTAGCTTTAGGTTTTCCCACAGAAAGCTCACTGAGCTGGTGAACAACTTGGTAAATTGATGAAAGCATTGGAAAAGGAGTTAGAGTTCCAGGGGCTGGCCTTGGAATCCAGTCTTGATTTAGCCACTAATTAGCTGTGTGACTCTTGATAAATCATTTATCAATCTCCTCCATTTTCCTCTCAGGATCTTGGGCACACACGCATATGTGCCCAGCGTGAGTTTAAGACACCGGGTCCGGGACTCGAACCGCGGTCAACTATGTAGGAGTCCAGCGACATAGCCATTATGCCGACTCCTGGTCCCCAAAGTGCTTTTTTGTATGTTTTCTTTTTCTCACAGTTTTGGGTCAGATGTTATCATTCCCTATCATTCATTTATTTATTTCGTTAATTAATAAGCTTTATTATTATTATTTATTTATGATGGGGTATGTGCATGGGCACACAAGAGAAAGAGAGAGGGAGGGAGAAAGAGAAAGCACCCTTGAAGGGGTTCATTATGCCACAATCCGCTTTCCTCAGTCATCCGGCTCGTTGGGATCTTGACTGCCTGTGCATACACAACAAGTGTGTTTGCGGGTCAATCCAGAGGCCTGACCCTGTGGTCAGCATGTGGCTTCCAGTCCTGCAGAACACTATGTTACTACTGGGCCACAGAGGCTGGACCTATCATTCACTTAGAAAACACTTATTGAAATACTAGCCTAATAGTTAAGTATTTGAGCTCTGGAACCCCACTGTCTGGGTTCAGAGCTTGGCACCATCACTTCCAACTGTGTAATAATGAGTAAGTGTTTTCACTTCTCTTTGTCTCTGTCCCTCATCTGTAAAGTGGGGATAATAGAAGTGCCTACCTCATAGGGATTTTATGCATGTTATAGCAAAAATATCTAAAAAAAAAATTAAAGATCTAAAGAGTAAAAGAAAAGGTTTGGCTTACACAAAAGCAAAATAACTATATATCAATAAATACCAATGTTAGTTGTTCATTCAATATACATTCATTGAGGACCTGCTATGTATTATCTGCTATGGTAGACACCAGGGATGCTGAGATAAATCAGGTATCTAATTCTATTTCAAGTTGATCCCCCAGTAAAGAAAATAAAACCTATGTATGTAGAATGTAGTCCAGGCCCAGAGCTAACTTCTGTGACTACTGTTTGAGACTAATGATTAATTATGATTTGGAGAATTAGGGAAGCCTTTCTGAAGGAGATGGCTGTTGAACAGTACTTCAGAGAAATGATAGGCTGGATATGTGCTGATGATGCGTTTCAGGCAGAGGGACTAGACTATGCGAAAGCATAGAAAATGAGGAGAGGGCACGTTCAGGTAACAGCAAGTAGTTCAGTTTTGATAGGATATAGAATATGTGAAGAGCAGTGACATATAAATGGAAAGACTGGCTAAGATGTGACAGAATTAATTTCAAATTATTTTTCAGGATTCAATCCGTGTGGTCTTGGGGAACTTGGATAATCTGCAGCCCTTTGCTACAGAACACTTCATTGTATTTCCCTGTATCCTTTTATTCCTACTTAGAAATGAGCTACAACTCATATTGCAGATTCAGTCGGTAGCAGGAACTTTTAGGCAGCTTGGAGGGTAGGTCAGGGAAAGGAGTCTTACCCCTAAAATAGTACTCAGAGATGGAAACTGGCACTTTATTCCCTTCTTAGCACCATTTCCCAGATAAAAGCAAATGGGAGAGAGTTTCCCACCTGAAATTCAAACATGGGGAAATGGTCTTGATCCCTTGCCCATTTGTTTTTACTCTATATGTGGAGATGAAATGGTTTCATGAAAACCTGTCACTTGGTAAGTAGAATGATGGGCATGTGGGTGGTAAAGAAGAAATGGTTAGCAGCACTGGCTGAGTACGGTGAGATGATCTGCCAGGTTGGGCTCCAGCCACACAGTACGGAGTTCAAGAGCATGTGTTTTAAGCCAGACTGTCTGGTTCAAATCCTGGTGGTTTTGCCACTTAATAGCTATGCAACTTTAGACACTTACTTACTCTTTCTGTGCCTCCTTTGTGAAAAGGTGAAGAATAATACTAGTACCCATCTCAAGTTGTTAAAAGGATTAAATACTGGGTCTTGGGAAAAGTCATGACGTAGTTATCTATGTTTATTATTATTTTTTTTTTTGGAGAGGTTTTTTGTTATAGGGCGCATGCGCTCACGAGAGAGACAGAGAGACAGAAAGCGAGAAATTCTCCCCCACACCCCAGGGAGGATGGCTATGCCGCAATCCCTTCTCCTCCATTCTCCTCTCAGGATCTTGGGCATGCACGCACATGCGCCCCACATGAATTTAAGCCACCAGGTCCGGGATTCGAACCACAGTTGACTACGTGGGAGTCCAGCAGCATAGCCATTACGCTAACTGTTGGTTCCAGTTTTCTATGTTTTTTTAATGCAAAAATGTGTCATGACGTTTTGGAAGACCCAATATGTAAATACTGGTAGATAGAAAGTACAAAACCTGACTTAATTACTCAATAAAAGATAACTACTTTGGGGAACCAGCAGTTAGCGTAATGGCTATGTCGCTGGACTCCCACGTAGTCGACCGCGGTTCGTGTCCCGGACCCGGTGGCTTAAAACTCACGCCGGGCGCGTGCGCGTGCGTGCCCAAGATCCCGAGAGGAGAATGGAAGAGAAGGGATTGCGGCGTGACCATCCCCCCTGGGGGGTGATTTCTCGCTTTCTGTCTCTATGTCTCTCTCTGTCTGTCTGGCGAGCGCACGCGCCCTACAGTGAAAATCTCTCCAAAAAAAAAAAAAGATAACTACTTTATTTTTTTGGAGAGATTTTTGCTAGGCCTGTGCACTCACTGGAGCGACAGAGACTGAAAGAAAGAAAGCAAGAGGGTGATGGCCATGCCACAGTCCCTTTTTCTCCATTCTCTTCTCAAGATTTTGGGCACACGCACACATGCACCCAGCATGAGTTTTAAGCCATCGGTTCCAGGACTCAAACCACAGTCAACTACATGAGACTCCAGCATGTAACCATTTCACCTTCTGCTGGTCCCAAGATAACTATCATTAAACACTTCCTTCCATTTTAGAGTATCCAGTGACTTTACCTTAATGGTGTCTTAAAGTATTTCCTAATTTTCTTTCTTTTTTTTTTCTTTTTGTTACAGTGTATGTGTGTTCACTGGAGAGATAGAGAGAGACAGAGAGACAGAAAATGAGAAATCAACCCCCAGGGAGGATGATCATGCCTCAATCCCTTCTCCTCCACTCTCCTCTTGGAATTTTAGGCATGCATGCACACGAGTCACCTGGTATGAGTTTCGAGTCACCTGGTTGAGGACTCAAACCGCATTCAGCCAAATGGGAGTCCACCAACATAACCATTACGCCATCTGCTAGTCTCAAGATATTTCCTAATTTTCAATCTCTGAGGGCCATGGCAGCTTTTACTCATTAAGTGACAAGGAAACACCTGCCAGTTTGATTTTAAGAAGAATATAAAGACCTTGCTTCAAAATACCTCTCCAGGGACCAGCAGTTGGTATAATGGCTATGTCTCTGGACTACCATGTGGTCGACCACGGTTTGAGTCCCGGACCTGGTGGCTTAAACCCATGCTGTGCGCATGTGCATGCATGCCCAAGATCCCAAGAGGAGAATGGAGGAGAAGGGATTGTGATGTGGCCATCCCCCCTGGAGGGGGTGATTTCTCACTTTCTGTCTCTCTGTCTCTCTCTGTCTTTCTGGCGAGCATACACGCCCTATAGCAAAAGCCTCTCAAAATAAATAAATAAATAAATACCTCTCCAATTCATTTGTCATTGCTGCCTAAAGTTGTACTTTTTAAAATTTTATAGTAAGGATCATCCCCTTTTAAGTGGCATATAAGTATAGTGTGAATCAAAACATTTTCAGCTTGTGGATAATAATCATTCTGAAGCAGAGGAGGAAGAGAGTTTGAAGAACCATCTCTAAGGAAAGTGGTAATAGGCAGAAGGGAGAAGAGCACACAGGGAGGTTTTGTCTAGGGCCAGTTCTAAAAGATAAATAGTAATCAGAAATCTAGGTAAAACAGAATTGATCTATTATGACGTTTGAATTTCCTATTGTAGGAAAACCAATAAATGACAGTCCTTTTGAACTGGTAAGCTTGCCTTTTCTTTACAAATGAAAATTGCCTTAGTTGCCACCTGCTATC
>NW_006159755.1:1790049-1808281 GCF_000334495.1 Tupaia belangeri chinensis | reverse complement strand
TCCTCCTCCCCTGCCCCTCAGTTGCCAGCAAGTTCAATCAGAAATGTAAACATGAGACCTATTTCCCTCTTGGCTAAATTTCTGTGACTATGTCTCTAACAGAATGTTTCTCTTTACTTGCAAACCTGGTATTAAAAGTTGCCTTGGGAGGGGGGGGCAGCAGGTAGCATGGTGGTTAAAGCATTGGACTTCCACATGGCTGATTGTAGTTTGAGTCTTGGACCTGGTGGCTTACTTTCTCGCTCCCTCTCTCTGTCTCTCACTGGTACATGGACATGCCCTATAGCAAATTTTAAAAATAATAATAATTAATAAAATAATTTTTTTAAGTTGCCTTTGGCAGTTTAAAGATGAGTTATCTTTAGTGTGTCCTCATGGACTATGAACAATTCTGGAAAAGGAAGAGTCACAGAAGTCTGGTTCCTCTCTGAAGGTCCTAGCTGAGGAGAAAGCAGCAGAAGCCATGATGAGGAAACGAAAGTGCATGGAAGAGCCCAGCTCTCCCAGCAGGCCCAGGCTGAACAGGTCAGTGGCGTGGGGAAAGAGACTAACTCCTGCGTAGCAGTTGGACTTTGCCAGCTACTGCTCCTGGTCGATCCTATTCTTGGGCGAGTCGCTTTCTTTTTCAGGGCTTAATCAATGCTGACCTATACCACTGGGTGGATGAAGGAAAGGAAGCAAGTTGATATTTGCAGTGTAATTTGAACACAGTTGCTCTCAGCAAAGTAGGATTGTTCTATCCATCAAGATGAAGGCCGAGAGGAAGTACAATCACATCTGTACAATTAAATTCAATACATTCACTGAATATTTACTATGGTAGTTCTATCAAGAAGGTGTAGGACTGGGGCCAGCAGGTGGCATGGTGGTTAAGGGCATGGCCAGCCATGGTTCAAGTCGCACACCTGGTGGCTTGCTTCCTCGCTTTCCCTCTCTTTCTCTGATCAAAATAAAAATAAGTAAATAAAGTTAAAAAAAAAAAACTCACCAAAAAAAAAAGAACTCAAGAAGGCATAGGACTTAAGTCTCAGAATATTACACAGAAACTTGGAAACCAGCAGTTAGCTATGTCGCTGGATTCCCACGTAGTCGACTGCGGTTCGTGTCCCGGACCTGGTGGCTTAGAACTCACGCCGGGCACGTGTGCGTGCATGCCCAAGATCCTGAGAGGAGAGAGGAGAATGGAGGAAAAGGAATTACGGTGTGGCCAGCCCCCCTGGGGGGTGATTTGTTGCTTTCTGTCTCTCTATCTCTCTCTGTCTGGCAAGCACACAAGCCCTATAGCAAAAACCTCTCCTCCCGCCCCCCCAGAAAAAAAAGAAAGAAAGAAAGAAAGAAAGAAAGAAAGAAAGAAAGAAAGAAAGAAAGAAAGAAAGAAAGAAAGATCCTGAGAGGAGAATGGAGAAAGAACTGTGGCATGGCCATTCTCCCTGGGGAGTGATTTCTCGCTTTCTGTCTCTTTTTGTCTTTCTGGTGAGCACACACGTCCTATGGCAAAAACCTCTCAAAAAAAAAAAAAAAAAAAAAAAAAAAAAGGCAGTCTAGGTTAAAATATAAATAAATGTTTCAATTATTGGGTGAGGTACTGTGATATTAGGAAGAATGTTTAATGTATCTCTAGCATGTTGAAGGTGTTGTGAGGAGGCTTCTTACTCTGCTGTTTTGATTTTCTGTCAGAGACAAAATGAGTCAGTAAGACAATTTGGTCATTCTTATCAGCATCCCAGGAAAGGCTGCTGGAAATAATCTAAAGTGTGATTTGCTTTCCTTGAAAGCTCAAGGTGCTTTTACTCTTGGTTCACAGAGCGCAGCCTCTCTCTTACTGGGATATGTAGGCTCCTAAACATAGAGGGTAGGGAACCAGCAGTTAGCGTGATGGCTATGTCGCTGGACTCCCACATAGTCGACTGCGGTTCGCGACCCGATGGCTTAAAACTCACGCCAGGCGTGTGTGCGTGCATGCCCAAGATCCCGAGAGGAGAATGGAGGAGAAGGGATTGCGGCGTGGCCATCCCCCCTGGGGGGTGATTTCTCGCTTTCTGTCTCTCTGTGTCTCTCTGTGTCTGTCTGGCGAGCGCACGCGCTCTACAGCAAAAAAACTCTCAAAAAAAAAAAAAAAATAGAGGGTAGGGCCACAAGCGAGCTGACCCCTGTGCCCTCTAGGCACACATGTAAGTGAGCTCCTTTCAGAGCCAGGTGGAACGTGAGGGTTCTGGAAGTGGGAAGCTTTGTTCTGTTCCATTTAGCTGAATTCTCCATGAAGATGAGGCCCCAGATCTTCCCTTTCTCTAGGTTATGATGCACAATCAGGTATTTCACAATCTGGTACTTGCTGTCAGTCACATTTTCCTTTTCTCAAACCCCAGATCTGTAAGTGTCTCAAATTGGGATTCTACTGTGAGTTAAAGAAGCACCCAAAGAAAATTTGGCCACACAATTTATTCTGCCGGCCAGGAGTGGTATAAAAATAGCCAGCCTGCTATGAAATATTCATTTGGGCCACATTTGCTTGAATACAGTAATGTTGCCACTGTCAGTAACATTTCCTGGGCTTCCGCACCCCCCACTTTAGGGCCAAGATGGAGACTTCCAACCAAGGCCCCAGCAAAAAGAAGCCCCCTGCGGAAACCAGGATGGTAAGCATCAAAAAGGAAGCTTCAAGGCTCTTGGCCATCCTATTCTTACAAGTCGGGATTCCTGTTACCAGCACATCTTGGTCCTTGGTGTAGATTGAATTGACTGAACTCATACTCAGGTTACACTGTCTGCAGAACAACATTCAACTACTCTGCTTTCGCCACAACCTGTCCCAAAAGTGGCTTAATAATACACACATCAAGGAATCCTGTTGTTAAAAGGTCCTTTTGTCCAGCTTAAAAAACTGTTTCTTGCTGGCAGGTGGCGTGGTAGTTAAGGGCACTGGACTCACACATGGTCAACTGTGGTTCAAGTACCAGATCTGGCGGCTTACTTTCTCAATTTCTCTCTCTTTATCTCTGTCCCTCTCTGGTCAAATGAAAATAAATAACTAAAGCTAAATAAAATAATTATTTTTTAAAGAAAAAAGCTGTTTTTTGGGACCAGCAGATGGCGTAATGGCTACATCACTGGACTTCCATGTAGTCGACTGCGGTTCCTGTCCCAGACCTGATGGCTTAACCTCACACCGGGTGCGTGTGCATGCGTGCCCATCCCAAGAGGAGAATGGAGGAGAAGGGATTGTGGCATGGGCATTCCTCCTGAGGGGTGGTTTCTTGCTTTCTTTCTCTCTGTCTATCTTTCTGGGAATATACGCACCCTATAGCAAAAACCACTCAAAAAAAAAAAAAAAAAGCTGTTTCTTGTACTCTTCATTCTAAATAGGAAAATAATTGGTCTGTGCTGAATTGAAGTGGGATTCAGGATAGAATTTTCTCTTTACAAAACTTTTTGCCTTCATCTACCATGGGGTCTGAGTCTAGAAACATCTAGTTTTTACAGATGCGCTAGGCATATATCAGCACTGTAAACTGGCAAGAGAAAACTTGTAGAGCAATGATGTGCTGGCCTCTGATGTTATATGATTTCCTTATGAGGCCTACTCCTGTTTAGATATGCATATGGAGCCGGCAGGTGGTGTGGTTGTTAAGGGCTCTCGACTCCCATATTGCCTACGGCAGTTTAAGTCCCAGACCAGGCTTGCTTTTTTACTTCTCTCTCTCTCTCTCCGTTACTCTAAAATAAGCAAATAAATAAGGTTAAATAAAAATAATTATAAGGAAAAAAGATATGCATATAACTGCTACTCCTCCATTTCAGAGCTTCTTTTTTTAGTCTCTGAAATAGTGCCCTTTTTCTTTTCCTCCCCTCTTTAAATAGCTGCTAGCTATTATACATGCTTTATGGATCTTTCTCTTTATCTTCTCTAATGTCCCAAAGTAGCTCTGACCCTAAGTACCTAAACACTAACAACTCACCCCTTTCACCTTCCCAGTACCTATAATGTGGTCAATTATTTTTTGAAAATGATCAGTTATTGAACAAACATTTACATAAGCATTCATTTCACAGATTTCCATTGAGGGTCTGCCATATGCTAAATACCAGGGATACCATGCTGTCCCCTAAAACACCAGCAGTTTAAGGCTAGGCAGACAGTTGCTGATGGATGTGCTATGTGTGGAGATAGAAGGAAGCACAGAGTATGAAGGGAACACAAAGTGGTTGTGAGGGAAGGGTTCCCAGAGCAGCTCAGAGTAGCTTAAAGAGCTCAGGTCAGGCCAAGAGGAAGAATACAGTTTTGGTGTTTGCAAACCAGTGTGTCTGACGATAAGTATACAGTGCTAAGAAATGTTACCAGAGAGATCAGCATGGACTAGATCATGAAAAGCCTGGAGGCCACCTTCAAGGTCACGGGAATTCCCTAAAACATTTTAAAGTAGAGGAATGTTGCAAGAGTTGTTGCATTGTGTTGGGTGCTGGGGCACATCCAAACACATGCAGAATCTGGTTTCTTCTTTCCAGGAGCTTATAATTGAGTTGAAGGAGGAGTGCACCCTTGGGGATTTGGGCACCCTACCTCTATGGGCACTGAGTGATTTTAGGCAGTCACCCCTTCTATGCCTCTCATCTTTTAAAGAGGTAAGAATAAGGAATGAGAAAGTACAAGAGGAGTACACGAAGCTCCAGAGAACAAAGACACTTTATAAAGCCAGGATAATTACTATTAAAGGAACATCTCCCTCACTCCCTACTCTTCGTACCTTCCTATTCTTAGTTTGACACATCATCTCCCTCAAGAACAGTACCCACAGCTTCTTACTCAACATAATTACCTTTCAACTTGAGTCGCAGTTGGGGAAAAAAACTCTGAGTAAAGGAACATGTTTATTGATTTTGACTCCAAGCCCAAAGACAGTCTCCCTCATAGACCTGTTCCCAGGGAGAGGATTTCTCCTACATTAAAGTGATCACAGTGACTCTCAGTATAAGTCCCTTGAGCTGGAAAAATTGAATTTGCTCCTATGGTCCAATGCTTAATATTTTCTCCCCTCATTTGGGGGAAATCAGGGTGTTGGATCACAGTATAGTAGACTATGCACGTCTGAACATATCGGGGCCTGTGTGGAGAAGGCTTAGAGGGATGCAACCCGTATCTGTTTTACAGGTGTTTGAGGAAAATAGAAGGAAAGGCCGACCTTTCCCTTTGTTACTTTAGGTCTCAGACCTAGAGACCTACAGATGAAAAGCCCAGAAGTAGAACAGAATGATTGCACGTGGCCTCTTACTTATTTAGCCACCTCTACTTGAACTGCACTTCTACACAAATCTTCCCTAAACATGCACTATGGATCAGGATTTTAGGGTGTCGTGTCCTGACGAATGTCCCTGATGGTATCTTCAGTCTTATTTCAGGCTATAACGTTTTTCCTCTCTTAAGACTTTTGCCTGAGAAGACCTCTGTCAAGATTTCAAGAAAGCACCAAAACTGTTTTATCTTGTGAGGAGAAGCTCTCCTGGTTCAGGGGAAGGCTCCATCTTTGCCCTCTGGTCCCTACTACCAACCTGAATGATGCTCTCATTTGGGCCCCTCTGGTCATCAGGATTTAAACCCCAACCATAGTTTAATTAAATTTGTAAGAATCAGTCCCTGAAGTCAGAAACCAGAGCGGGGCCCGCTAGATTCCATCTCCATTCTGTCTATAAAAAGTAAGCACGGTCTCCTTTCTCCACAGAGTTCCCTTTCAAAGCTTTAAAGGAATACAACTTAGGTTGCTGCCTATGTAGTCTGGAATTTGAAGGGTTTGTAAAAAAGCTTACCTCAGAAATACTTGCCTTTCTAACCTGAGGCTTATGGAGGTTCATCCTAACTTCCCAAAGGGGCTTGCCATGCTACAGGCTCCCGGAACCCTCCTTACAGTCTGTAGGCCCTTGCTATAGAATTGTTCAGTAGCACAACAGTTCAAGGACCTTCAACACTGCTGGGTAGTCAGGCTGGGTGAGGAGAGTGGTCAGTTGGCAGAGATTCCCCCAAAACATATATAAAAAATATTTTTCACTATCATGCTGTTAAATGGGAAATGTTGTGGGCCTAAAACCAGGTTGTAGGAAGGCCTCCTCAAAATACAAAGCAGTAGCACATGTAAAAATAAGATTGCATGCTAATTGCATTGTATCATGCTTACTATTACATTGTGTTATGTTTCCACTGCGCCTAGCTCTAGCCATGCTGATCATATTCTTTTTTTTTTTTTAAAGAAATATTTTATTGGGGCCAGCAGGTGGCATGGTAGTTAAGATACCTGGACTCCCACATGGCTGACCATAGTTTAACTCCCAGACCTGGCAGCTTGCTTTCTCACTCTCTCTGTCTCTCTCTGGTCAACTTCAATACAATAAAAAATAAAATAATGACAATGAATAAAGTTAAATAAAATAATTCTTTATAATAAAAAAGAAAAAAAAAGAATTATTTTATGGGGCCAGTGGCATGGTGGTTAAGGATACTGGACTCCCACATGGCTGACCACGGTTCAAGTACCAGACCTGGCAGCTTGCTCTCTCACTTTCCCTCTCTCTTTCTCTCTCTCTTTCTCTCTGCATCCCTCTCTGTTCAAATTAAAATGAGTAAATAAATAAAATGTAATAAAAAAAGAATTGGGACCAGCAGTTAGCATAATAACTATGTCGCTGGACTCCCATGTAGTCAACTGTGGTTCAAATCCCGGACCCAGTGGCTTAAACTCACACCAGGCGCATGTGGGTGCATGCCCAAGATCCTGAGAGGAGAATGGAGGAGAAGGGATTGCGGTGTGGCCATCTCCCCTGGGGGGTGATTTCTCTCTTTCCTTCTCTCTGTCTCTCTCTGTCTTTCTGGTGAGCACACGTGCCCCATAGCAAAAACCTCTACAAAAAAGAAAAGGACCGTTTATGAGGGACGGCCATGCTGGTCATAGTGCAATCCCTTAAATAAATAAATAAATAAATAAATTTTAAATTTAAGTTTATTTATTATTACTCTCAATTAGGACTACAGATGTACCCTGCCATGTCTGGATTGTTCATTTGTTAGTTTGTTTTTGACATGGTGTCACCATGCCCAGGTCATCCCCTTTTATTATTATTTTTTTAAGGCCAGAGGGTATGTATATATGCCAGAGATAGAGCGCAAACAAGGAAAGCACCCCCTCCTCCCAAGTAGGGCATGGCCTTGTTACAATACCTTTTCCTCCATTTCTCCATCCTATTAGGATTTGGGGCACATATACATATGCTCAGCATGGTTCTCAAGCTGCTGGGGCCAGGATTTGAACTACAGTCAGACATGTGTGATCTGACTCCCTATGCACGAGGCTTAACTGCTGTGCTGTGGGGCTAGCCCATTAAAGGCCAACCTTGAGCTCACAATCTGCCTGAGTCAGCCTCCTAAGTCACTGGAATTACAGGTGCATCTTACTGCACACACGCATGTAGGACCCAGAATTGAACCCAGGCCTCCCATGTGATCCCAGCCTCTGGAGCAGCAAGGTTTTAGCAGCGTGTGCCATGGCTAGGCCCATATTTACTCTTCAGTAGCACTGTGCCCTTGTATATCATGTATCCGTCTGGAATGCCCCACTTGCACTGGCCATATCCTCACCCACACTGTGACAAAATCCCACTCAGCCATCAAGGCCCACTCAAATAACATCTCCTCTATGTAGTCTTCCTTGACTGCCACCCACTCCATTAGTGTCCTCCTCACTATAGCACTCTATACAGATTTGTGGGAAAATCCTATCACACAGTGACAACTGACCTAGTGTATGTGTTAGTTTCACTCCATACATGATGCTTTCTCCAAAGTAAAGACCCTCCTGATTCATTTATTTTTTAATGGCTCTTTGTTTCTTTTTGTTGTTGTTGGTTTTTGCTTGTGTTTTTTTGTTTTACCTCCTGATTTCTGAAACCTCAATATTCTGCCAGCCTTAGTAGACAGTCAGTAACATGGAATGATGACTAAGCCCAGCTTGGTTTGTTCTCAGCCCTTTAATCTTACAGTTTTAGAGGGACAGTGTTTAGGAAGCTGAGAAGAAAAAGGGGCAGCCCTGTAGAAGGAAATATAGAAACTACCTGGGCAGTCAGAAGGTAGGCCCCTGTGCTGGTATGAAATCAGCTCACCAGCAAATGGTATTCAGATCACCAAACTATAGAGAAGTCATGTTTAAGACTTTTCTTGGTCCTCTTTGAATTAGAACAGGGAAAGAAAAAGCCAGCAGGAAGGGGAGGAGACCCTGGCCTCTGATATCACTGATGTCCAGGAGCAAGGTAGGTTCTGGAAAATTAATATTTATCCTCTTCAATAATCATCCTGTCCCATTCAGTTCTCTGATGACCGGAACAGCACAGAGCTCTGAATCTAGGCACCCTCAGTGACTGATGTGCCTTCTCCATGAAGGTACCTCCTAGCAATCTTTCTAGAGTAACAGGAGTCCCAGTTCCTAAAAGAAGTGAAAGGAAATGGTGCATGCCCTTCCCCTGCTTCTGATAGTAAAATAGATGCTCCCATAGTTCTGAAACGCTTCCACGGTGATAAATGTTACAGAAAATGTATGAGGTATGTGTTTCCCTTTTTTGTGCGCTTGGAGCATGTTCGCTGGGAATGTTCTCTTCAATTCGGGGCATTAGCATTAGCAACATCAGCATTAATATCGAAGGTGCAGATGGATGCTCTGCGAGAGCCAGGAACACATGTTGAGGTATTGCCTTCCCAACTTGCTGATCTTTTACCCAGCATGAGGATTCCATGTGGACTGCAGTTACCACAGAAGCATGGATGTAAGCAAGTGAATTCTTTAATGAGTTGTCATTCCATGTGAAGACATACCTGCCATGATGGGTAGCTGGGACTTGGAGCTGGGTAAATATCTCAGGAACCTGACTTTGAAAATATTCTAAGGTCAGAACAGCATCTTACTGAGCTGAGGTGAAATTGGGAAGATTAGAACAAACAATTCTGGGTTTAAACAAATCTTGGCGTGAGGCTGTCCTTGGTTTATAATGGGTGTCCTGCCTTCTACTCACATGTAAGAAGCCCACAGACTAAGCCTTTTTCCTGCCTGAGTGTTTTCTTTACAGATTCTAAGCAGGGGGACTTCCTGGCAGGACCACCATTGCAGCAAAACAACGCACCTCCACCTAAAGAGCTAGGAACCAGTGGCTTCTTTGGGTTTCTAAGGTAAGACCAACTTCTCTCCTGTCATAAAATAGATCCAGCTCCAGAGCAGCAATCTAGCTCTACAACTTTCCTCACTGGATCTTTCAGGGAAATGAGTATAAAGAAGAAAGCAGATTACTTGCAGAGATTTCTCAGTCATGTTCAGGATATTTGGTAAAAATGAGATATAGAACAAGCACCCTAAACATGAATTTAATAAGGACAAAAGTATTCATTTTTACACAACTCACTCCCACCATGTCATGCCAGCATAGGGCCTGATTAAGACAGAGTTTTGGGTCCATTTGGGTCCAAACATTGCTTGAACAGAGACTATTCTTATTTTACTTGGGTCATTCAGATGATGTGGTTACCGAAATGTTTCCACTCTCCCCTCTGAATCTAGGTTGTGTCTTCAGAGTGCTTTTACAGAAAAGTTAGCAAATCCCTCCGTTTATCTACAGCTCAGCCCTCCTACTGCACTTCTTTACCTTTGTTTCCCCCTTCGGAGCACAATCTAATTTGGGTAACTTTTCAAATGCTGCTCTAGACTTGAATTTCCATTGAGTGGTTCCCCAGAGCAAAAATGCCCTAGCTAATGAAGCACTAAATGGGAACTGGGGAGAAGGAAAGGAAACCTCGAGGAGTCTGAGCCTCTCTGCTCTCATTCCTACAGCTCTCTCTTCCCGATTCGCTATTTCTTCAGGAAGAACAGCCAGTGACGTCCAAATGCAGCAGTGGAAAGTGCATCATCTCTTGCAGTGACTTCTCTGAGCCATTTTCTCCAACTCCATCTTTTTCTTATGACACTTCATTCATGGGGAATGAGGGCTCCAAACTGCCAGAGTCCTCTTGTGGGTTTATTCTGTCCTTCAACCCTTTATAATGGAATGTGTTACTTTGCCTTTTTTTCTTCTTCTTCTTCTTCTTCCTGATTTAAAACACTAAGAATGGAACTATCTAAAATGTTCTAGTCTGATAAATTCACTGCCCTGAGGGCCAGTTTAGGTCTTTTGTCTCCAGCACTTAGGATCCTAATGACAATAAATTTTTTATGAAGAGTTATTGATTAAATTTAGTGAAGTAGAGACAGTGAGAGAGAATAAACTCTTCCCTCAAGAAACAGAGAAACATGAAACTTTCTTCTACCTAGTTATTGTTTACTGGATCACTTTGGGTGACTGTTTCTGACCTCACACCTAAACTTTAATGCCAGGACTTAGGGAACAGGGTCCTGCAAGACTCATACTTGTGGGTTTATTCTGTCCTTCAACCCTTTATAATGGAATGTGTTACTTTGCCTTTTTTTCTTCTTCTTCTTCTTCCTGATTTAAAACACTAAGAATGGAACTATCTAAAATGTTCTAGTCTGATAAATTCACTGCCCTGAGGGCCAGTTTAGGTCTTTTGTCTCCAGCACTTAGGATCCTAATGACAATAAATTTTTTATGAAGAGTTATTGATTAAATTTAGTGAAGTAGAGACAGTGAGAGAGAATAAACTCTTCCCTCAAGAAACAGAGAAACATGAAACTTTCTTCTACCTAGTTATTGTTTACTGGATCACTTTGGGTGACTGTTTCTGACCTCACACCTAAACTTTAATGCCAGGACTTAGGGAACAGGGTCCTGCAAGACTCATACTCTTGAGCCTGCTCATTTGGTTTGGCCCCTAAATGTAACCTTTTCGCATGTAAAATGCTTCCCACCTAGCTATCCCTCTGGCTCTTTGACGGTAATCCATGTAGTTTATCTGATGAACTGAAAGTCCAAATTAGGGCCCCTGGAGAAGGCTAGATTACCAGAGCTCTTTTTCCAACCAAAGGGCTAAACTGGGACAGTTTAGACTTGTGTGGCTGCAAAGCATCGAAATAATTGGTGGAAATTTAGGGAAACTCATCTTAGCGCAGAACAAATAATTTTTTTTAGAGAGATTTTTTTGCTATAGGGCACGTGCACTTGCCAGAGAGACAAAAAGTGAGAAATCACTGCCCCCCCCCCCGGGGGGGGGGGATGGCCACACCACAATCCCTTCTTCTCCATTCTCCTCACAGGATTTTTAGCATGCATGCACATGCGCTCAATGTGAGGTTTAAGCCGCAGGGTCCAGGACTTGAACTGTGGTCATAGTGTGGGAGTCCAGCGACACAACAGTTACATCATTTGCTGGTCCCACAGATCACTTTTAAATGGTTAGAGATGTCCAGTATTAGAATAGGCTACTTTGTGAGGTAATGAGCCCTTGTTGCCAGAAGGATTTAAAGAGCTGATTATCTGTTTCATGCCAGAGGATTCCCTTAACAAGTGGGATTGTGGGAGCTGGCTTGCTGAGGTCCCTTGGAGTCCGCTTGCTTTGCTGTCTGCTGCTGGTGGGCTGCTGTGTGAAGGCACAGGACTCAAGAGGAGGAGGGCTACAGGGATAGCTAGAAGGTTGTGAGGATGTGAGAGTCGGCGATACCCGTAATTCCAGTTCCTCTCAAATCATGTTTACAGCCTTTGCCCTACTGTCCCAAACATGGCCTGCTTTACAAAGCTGCTGAAAGGCCCACCCCCCAAATCCAGAGATCTGAGCACCCACCCTGACTGACTAGCTTACCGTGAAGCCTTGGGAAACCTGCTTTCCTCTCAGGTTCTTATTTTCTCATCTGGAAAATGAGGGTGTAGGACCTGAAGAACTTTCAAGTGCCTTCCAGCTCAGGCAGTCTGCGGGACTGGCACTGCTCTCTCTGAGCAGGTCACTGAGGTGATGACCCTTAGGGCCCTGCCCAGAATCACCACAGGTTTCCTTCTGCTCTAATGCGCCCCTCCATCTCCTGTTACTGTTGACTAGGGGTCCTTTTCCAATTTGCTGTGTTCTTGCCCCAAGTACAGCTTAGCACCATGGATGGACAGCAGATTTTGGTTCTAAATCAGCCCTGACAATAACTAGCTGCATAATTTCCAGTAAGTAACTTTCCTTCTCTGAGCCTTAGTTGCCTCACCTGTAAAACCAGAGCTGGACTAATTGGATTTGCTAGAGTTGACCGCATCAGACCCTTTCAGGAATCAGGTCCCTGTTTTTCCAAGTCTAGAAGGACCCTCCAGCCCAGAGTCCCACTCTCTAAGCTGACCCACAGGATGAGAAGTCACCACTTGATTCTGTGGAAGTCCAACTTCCCCATCAGCCCCCCACCCCCCGCCTCTGCCTCAAAGCCTATCTCAGGAGACTCCCACTGGTGGAATATCCTTGGTCCATACAAATCTCCTCCCCAATTCCTTTCCTCTGCAGTTGGTAAAAGAGACAGGTAAGGCAGAGGTCAGTGATTTTAGGGTTGGGGGTGGTGAGAGCCTGAACATAAAAGTCTCCTGCCCAAGGTCACACAGCAAAGAGAACCCAGGTGGCCACAACCCAGTCAAGAGTCTCAACTCCTCTCTTCCACTGCACACACACACTGTATACTCTGCAGGCTTCTGGGTGTTTCTTCACATCTCACTTCTTCTGGCCTTGGACCACAAGCAGCTTTTTGGACAGAGATAAGCAGAAGGCAGAAGAGGTCTCTCTGAGGACCACACCTCAAAGAGCAGGATCTCCCAGGTAGGATTGCTCTGAGGCCTCAGGCAGGGAGGCTGGCCTGAAAGCTGATCTCCAAGAGGGCGTGGCTCCAAAACACGGGCAAATAAAAGCATGGAGAGCCAGCACCAGTCTGCAGAACAGCAGGAGACTGCCACAGGGAGACTGCAAACCACTCTGTTCCTGGGTCTCAGAAGTGGTGAGCTCAAGGAGTTCCGGGGAGGCCTGGGGATATGGACAAGGGCAAAGGCCAAGACAGGGCAGATGGAGGGAGGAAGATGTGTTCAGACGGCCAGGAAAATTCCAGGGCAGAATCACTGCAGATGGCTGACACCCAAGGCTCATCCAGAGACAGCGGCTCACGCTCACACACTCGTGCCGAGTGACACTCAAAAGTAGGCAGGCAGACACACACACACACACATACACACACAGAGGTGGACACGGGAAATGACAGCCCCAGTGAGCATGCCTTACTTGTCAGAAAGACCAACCAGCCCTGGTTCACGCACCTGGAGACATGCAGTATTTAAAGAACTCTGCCTCCTGTACACCCACACCGACATCTGCCCACTGTGTTTCAGATGCCCATGGAGTCCCCCCAAACTCTGCTCCTCTGCCTGCTGGTCCTGGCAATCACTGAAGGCTGGGGTCGGGAGGCAGCCATCCCAGGCTGCCACTTGCACCGTGAGTAACTTTGGGACCAGAGGGCTAGGAGCAGTGGGGGTTCTGGGTGGATACAGAGCGCCGATAGACTGGACCAGGGCAGGCGGCACCCTAGATGGACCCATGCTGAGGCTCAAACCACAGGAGCCAGGGCAGCCTTCGCAGAGACGCCATCTGCAGCTTTCCTGTCTCCTTCCAGCCTTCAACGTGACGGTGCGCAGTGATCGCCAAGGCACCTGCCAGGGTTCCCACGTGGCACAGGCTTGTGTGGGCCACTGCGAGTCCAGCGCCTTCCCTTCCCGGTACTCCGTGCTGGTGGCTAGTGGCTATCGACACAACATCACCTCCGTCTCTCAGTGCTGCACCATCAGCAGCCTGAGGAAGGTGAGGAGCCCAGTGATGGGACAGTGCGAGTGGGAGGAAGACAGGAGGTGGGGATCTACGAAGGCCCAGGAAAAGGCACTGCAGGGTGGATTCCCCTCTCGCACAGGTGAAGGTGCGGTTGCAGTGTGTGGGCAACCGGAAGGAGGAGCTCGAGATCTTCACGGCCAAGGCCTGCCAGTGTGACATGTGTCGCCTTTCACGCTACTAAATTACTCTTCCCTCCTTCCTCCCTTGGGTCAGAGAGTTTGATGTTCTGGTGGGAAAAGCCTGGTTCTGGGATTCAAAAACTAGGAGGAGTCCTAATTGTGCCATTTACTTGCTGTGAGATTTTTAAAATGAGAGAGTTGCTCCCGGTATGACCCTCAAGATTTTGTGATTGTCACCTCCTGAGAAGAGGGGAGTTTTGCCTCTGTCTTTACCTGGCCCTTCTAACCAGTGTCTCGTCATTTCACTTCCCTCTTTGCCCCTACCCCTAAATAAAGCAAGCAGTTTTTAAGTTTCTCTCTTTATTAAATCTACCCCCCAGCCAGGGGAAGGGGGATAGATCATGATTACTGTGACCCCCCCCACCCCTGTCCCCAGGACACTGTGAATCTCTTCTTGCCTGTGCCATCACCCCTCCCCCTGCCCAATAAATAAAAAGAGAATAAGGAAGTACAGGGCAAGGGAAGGGAGGGAAGGAGGATGCCCCCGGCCCAGGACAGTGTCTGTGTTGAGGGTGAGCTGGGCAAGAATAAATAGACCACAGACCCCACAGTGGGGAGGAGGACGGACCTCGCACCACCCCGAGGCAGGGGCAGATGAGGGGCTGAGTGCCCCTGCCCTAGGCCGGGAGCAGGGTGGGTGCCTGCCTGCAGCTGGGAGCCGACGTCATGGGGCAGCAGAAAATCCCTGACGGCAGCTTTCTGGTCAAGCTTGCCCTGATCAAGTCCTGCCACCAAGGCCTGAGAGTTCTGTTGCCAAGACCACCATCTCCTCTCCTCGTCTCCCCAGTGAAAGCTGCCCACTCTGGACTGGACAGGGAGTCCTCAGAGCCCACGGGGCCCCCAGGCAGGAGAAGGAATAGAGGGACTGGTAGCTCTGGGTGTAGATTCTCCCTTTCTGGGAGGCTCTCTAGCTCTGACCCCCCATGGCGGCCACTTGGGGGGTAAGCCGCTGAAGGGGAGGTGCCTCTCTGGCCCCCTGGGTTCCCTGTAGCCGGCGTAGCCGCAGCTCCTCCAGGCCTTGCCATAGCTCCTGACGCTCTCGGGCCTTCTGCTGCTCCCTAGAGAAAGAGGGTGAGGCAGCTCTCCTATCTGGGACCCCTCACGGTTCCAGCTCCCCACACAGCCCTACCTGCAAAAGGGCACAGAACCACTTGCTGTCTTGTGACCCCTTAGGAACCCTCTGCTTAGGGAAGATGGCTGAGGAGAGACTGATCCCAGTCTAGGACCAGGAGCAGGTGAGCTGGCCTGGCTCTGAGTAGCCCTGACTGAAGGGGAGGAAGCTCCAGGGAGTCAGAAGAGGTCAGTGCCTGAAAGAACTACTTGGCTAATGACTAAAGGATGTAGTGGGCAGTGGGGCCTGGGATGGCCCAGCACTTGGCAGGAGTAGGAGGAAGAGACTTTCAACATCTGAGCAGCCAGGCTTTGGGATAGTCTCTAAGCTTCCCTCTGACCATGGGGTAGTCTCTAAGCTTCCCTCTAACCATGGGGTAGTCTCTACGCTTCCCTCTGACCATGAGGATCTGATTCCTTCCAGTTTTTCTCCCCTGTCCCCTAGTCCAGCCCCCCACACTTACTGCTGCTTTTCCAGCTTGTAGGAGGCTGTGAGCTCATCAAACAGTTTTCCATTCATCTCCATGAAGGTCTTGAGCACATTGTAGATCAGAGACACGATGGTTCTTGGCAGGGTCAAAGGAAGGGGTTGAGGAGATGAGAACTTCCTCGCCTTCTCCCTCCGTCATCCCACCTTCCCTATCCCCCAAACACAGCATGTAGCCCTGAACACTGCCCTTTCCCTGCTCTTATCACTGCTGCAATCTTCTGACACTTTCTCTGATCCTCTCCTGCCAGAACTAACCTCAGGGTCCAGACTGGCTGTCCCCAGCCCATTTCTGTGGTTAGGTCAAAGCCTGGGCACTCACTGATTCCAGTGCTCCTTGGAAACTTGATAGAGGGTCCCAAACACAGCAGGCAGCACAGTGTGGCAGTTGTCCTCAATGAGGCTCAGGATATACTCATTGTTCCAGAAATACAGAGCCCGCTCTGCAACCTAGGACAAGTGAGATGGCAGAGTAGGTGCCTGGCAGTGGCTCCTCTGTGAAACCTGGTATTTATCTCTACTCCAAAACCCAGGGCCCCTGACTACCATGCAGCCCACCTCAGAGTTCAGAGCTCTACTGGAGGAAACAACGTTGTGAGGAATAAAGAGAACTTGACTCAGAGCCCAATACTCAGGGGCAAAGTCGGATTTCACTACATGAAATCCCATGAAATCCCACCATGCCCATGTGACACTGGGGAGGCATTTAACCTGCCAGCCTCAGTTTTCTCATCTGTAAAATGGGACTAATAAGACCTACTTCCCAAGGGCTGTTGTAAGAATCAGATGATTTTTATTGCACTTTCAGGTGTTTACTGAACTGAAGTACCAGAGTCACTGTGAGGAAGAACTCACTTTCACCTGCTTATGCTCGTATGAATGGGAGACAGTCTGCATCCACACAGGAGAACATGAGTGACACCTTGCTGACGTGGGGAAGCCTGGCTGCATCCTAAAGGGGGACTAATGAAAACTGAGGCCACTAAGCAAAGGGGAAGAGTGCTAACAAACCTCCCCTCCACAATGGAGCGCACTTCAGCCACCCGAGTTGCTTACACTCGCATTCTCCTCCATCCTTATTAGCACCTGTGATGTCACTGTTGGCCCATTTCACAGATGTGGAAGCTTAATCAGATTCAGAGCAGTGCAGTGATTTGCCCAAGGCCCCACAGCCAGTGGAAGGCAGATAGTTCTGAGGATTGACCCTAGGCCCCTTGATCTTAAGTCCAGCATCTCCCATCATCAGACCCAGGACAGAATGAGAAACTGAGGGTGCTGTGTTGGACAAACTGGCCAACCTTTCCAGGCCACAGCCTTGCTCTCTCAGCCCTGTACCTGGAAATGGGGGCTGGAAACACAGCGAGCCACCTGCTTGAAAAGTGGCTCCTGGATCTTCACGAACTGCGAGGGCTCAATGACATCAAGAATCTCTTCCATCTCCCCCAGAAACATCACCTGGGTGGGGAGTAGGAACAGAGAGGTAGCAACTCACATCTCCCCCAACTCACACACTTGACCACCTTCTGAGAGCTAAGCCCTTATCCTCCCTCTGGGGACATCTAAGCCCTCTTCATACCTCCTTCTGGGTGCAGGTTTTTGGCCAATATTTGAGCAGCCCCCGGATCACCTGTTGGAGCAGAGGCAGGAAAGAGTCAGACAGAGTCAGGCAGAGATGGGGGCCCACCTTCCCTCAGGAATACTCACATGTTCTGTCAAGGTGGCATCCTTCTCCAGGAATTGCACCACACAGTATGCCAGCTGCAGGGGGTGGGAGAGAAGGAGGACAGAGCTCAGCAGGAGGATAGTGCCAAGAATGGGCTGCCCAGAACTGGATGACAGACACTAGTCACTTACTCTCTCGTTCTCTTACTCACCAGGCATGTACTGCCTGCCTAGGGTGTACCAGGCTCTGCGCTCAGAATGCTGGGACCACAACAATGATCTCATAGGAGAAACATCCAGCAAACAAGCCTTTATATATTTTGAAAAGGGTCTCAAAACTGAATTCTGTATGACAGCTTTGGGAATAGAAAAGGAGGAGGGTTTACTTCTGCCTAGCGCAGGTAGAAAAGGGAGGGGCTGGAGAAGGCCTCACAGAGCCGATGCCTGATGTCTGAAGGGCCAGCAGGTATTTCTAAGGTGGGTGGAACAGAGCTAGTAAAGACAAAGAAGGTGGGGTATGCTGACACCATGAGTGTCAGGTTGATCTCCGGGCCCCACTGGGTACCCTGACCTGTCAGGAGCTCCTGCTGCAGCAGGGCCAGGCCTGAGTCTCACCTGGGCATGAAAGACAGACAGCGACTTGACAGAGTGCAAGGGAATCAGGACACGAACCAGGAACTGCTTGTGCTCAGTCTTTAGGGGCAGTGCAAATCCATTGATGATGCTGAGGAGCGAGCAGAGAAGAGGAGAAGGATTCAGATGACTGGACTCCAGGCCTTCCCCCCTACCCCTGAATCCTGAACTCCGGGCTAGGGAAAAATCACCTTCCTAAGATCTCTAGCAGCTCAGCCACACCATTGAAGTGTTCAAGTTCATAGATGAACCTGCAAGAGGAGGAGGAAAAGAATCTAGGAGGGTCAGACCAATACGGTAGGCCCAGTCCTACCTCTTAGTCACTGGCCTGCCCACCCTTACCAACAATGCACACCATCA
>NW_006159755.1:1767198-1789682 GCF_000334495.1 Tupaia belangeri chinensis | reverse complement strand
CCCTACCCAAAAACCTCACTCCCTTCCCAGTGCCCCACATGGATCCCCACTTCCAAAACACCGTTCTTAGCCCAGCTGCCTCTGCCTTTCTGAGTCCCAGCTCAGCCTTTCGATGAAGCACTCCAGCTCATGTCTTCCTCCCCCAGACTCTACACCTCATTATCTGATCCCCATCCAGTCAGCAGGCACCTAGCCTACATCCTTTGTGCTTCATGCCACTTAGCCAAAAGAATGACAAAGACTTAAGAGCATCTACTCTGTACCACTTCATTGTAATTCCCAAAATTATTCAGGGAGGCAGAGCTTATTAAATCCATTACGTGGATGAAGAAATCGAGACTCAGCAGTTAAATGAAACATGCCCCAAAGTTAATAAGCGGAGAACCTCATGGACTCCAAGCTCCCGAGAACAGGGATCATGTTGTACTTATTTTGTAGCTAATAACAATAAGCTAATGTTTTAGAGTACCGGCCTCGGCCCCAGAGCTATACTGAGTGCTTGCATGCATCCCTTCACTTCATCTTGATGATAGTCCCTGAGTAGTACATTTAGCTCCCCTATTTCAAAGATGAGAGATTTAGGACAGAACATAAGTAATTTGCCCAGCTTCAAACAAATATGGGAACCAAACTCAAACACAAGCCATCTCATATTTCAGAGCCACGGTCTCAACTTCTACAAGGCCTTGTGGGCCTCTGATGCCCAGTGGGTGTTAGTGCTCAGTACATGTTTACAGAGAAAATACCTCTCTTTGCGTCCTTATGGACCACTACAATAAGGGTCTGATGTGTTTCTTAGGCCCCCCAACTGACCTAGTCTCTAAAACCACTTCATCTTTACCAGTCTCTATTTTTCATCTGTGAAATAAAAATAAATGCTCATTCTTTGTTGACTTCATGGCCAATGTATAATCAACGTTCTATGTTACCAAGAGAGAACTTAGTAAAACAGTGTTCCATAAGAGCCCTCATAGCCTGAAGCCTTTGCCTCATTCTTCTCCCCGAAAGCTCTCCCTCCTTCCCCATGTCTCTGCTGAGTGGGCAGTGGTCACTCACCGGAGGAAGATATGGTTGCACTGTTTGCGGATGTAGGCCCGGAGACCCAGGAACTTGCCATAGACCCGGTGAAGGATGGTCTTGAGGTACTCACGCTCCCGGGGGTCTTCACTATCAAATAGTTCCAGGAGCTGTGAGACCCAGAATCAGGGATCAGGTAAGAAGTCAACCCCAAGTTGGTCCCACCCTAGATAGGCCACTCAGAATCCCTGCCCTTGCTTAAAGTACCACCCCGCCTGGCCCCCACTTCACCATCAGGACAAACTTTTGATCCACGTATCTCTTGGCCACGGAGGGCTGGAAGTCTGGGCTCTCCAAAAAACGCAGGAAAAACTCATATACCAGCTGGGGGCAGATAGACAAAAGGTGGATTCAGTAATAGCCTATGCACGCACCCCACCCTGTGGCCCTCATCCAACAGTCTAAGGGCTAAGGAGCTCCTCTCTCCTCTCCTTGGGTGTCTTTTGAAACTTGCATCCCTGCCTTCCCTGGCTCTTCATACCTGCAGATGTGGCCATGATGGTTCAAGGTTGGGTTCATCCTCTTCAGGGTCAAATTCAGGGTTTTCACTGGGTGGCAGGGTCCGGAAGATATTCACTGAGATCTGAGAGGAAGAATCAGAGTTCTTTGAGGAAAAGTCCTTGAAAGCCTTTACTTACTTATTTTTAATTTTGCCAGAGGATGTGTGCACTAGCCAAAGAAAGACAGAAATGGGAAGAGAAAGTTCTTGGAGAATGGTCAGGCTGTAATTCCTTCTCCTCCATTTCTCCCTCCTATTGGGATCTGGGGTACTAATGCACACGTGCCTGCCATATTTCTCAAGCCACCGGATCTAGAACACAAAATGTGGGGTCAGTCATATGAGACCAGGCCACCGAGCCAGCCCTTGAAAGACTTTAAAACTAGAGGTTTCTCATCCAGAATCCTAATAGGTAATCTGAGCACCAAACCCAGCAAACAATTCCTGTCTTGGGCAACTATCACCTGAAGAGGCCTAACCTGTACAAGCCTTGGGTCAGGGATGGGAGATCCAGGCTGGATAAGACACATCCCTGCCCTCTAGGCAGATACAATCCAGTGAAGACAGGTCCAGTGCAACAAGATCTTTGGGCATTCCAGGCAGGAAAAGGGAGATTTCCAGCTTGGGCACTGAGAGAGGATCCATAGGAGGGGCAGCACCTGGACCAGGCCAGGGAAGCTAAGAGGTGGGGAAAGACACTCCAGCATAAGCAAAGGTGCAGAGGTGGGGCAGGTCAGGAGGCCCGAGTGAGTACCTGGCAGTGACAGGCAGGGAGTGGGGAGATGTAGGCCTTGCAGCTGAGCCAAGAGCATTGGCTTTCCTCTCTACACAGGGTTCTGCAGGCTGGGTCAGTAGGGTTTGTGTGCCTCCCCATCCCCCGACAGCAACCCCCAGAGGCTGGGTGCCAGGTGCTCACCATGCGGATGATGTCTGGGTAGACGGGCTCGATGAGGACGCCCCTAGTGCTCCCCACACATTCCACCAGCTCGTTAAGTGCTGCTCGCTTCACTTCCTTCCCCTTGAGGTCCGCTACACAGTCCAAGAAGTCAAACATCACCCCGCACTGGGCCAGCTTCCTGCTTAGCAGCTCATGCAGTTCGGAGGCCGGCACATCTGGGGAAGAAGGGAGGCTGCTGAGTTTGGGCCCCAGTGACCACAGCTCTAGGCAGGGCTGGGCCCTCCAACTCCCGAGGGCTGCTTCTCAGGGAGCCTCTGTGGCCCCCAGACCCCATGCTTTTGGCATGTCCCTCTCCTTCAAACAGTAAACAACTCTTGACCCATCCTCCACTCCTGGGGACCAGGAGCCTCCTAACCCAGGCTCAGAGAGTATGAGGGCTTGATTTTTAAAGCAAGATCATGAACCCGGGATGCACGGACTTTCCACAGGTGCCCGATCTTCCCTCTCATAGATGGTACCCTGTTCCAAGAGTCAAAAGGGGAGGATCTCTACGGGGTCTCTGGCTGGACCAGGTGGCCCTGTGAAGGGGCAGGCTACGTGGTGATCACAGGGAGCCCAGCTGAGCACCAGCTCCAGGACTCTGGCAGCTGGCTGGGATGATAGTGGCCTTCCAGAGCCCAGGCAGCGGGCCCCACCCTTGGCCCTGGTCTGCCCCCTAGGGTGGTGCCACCGCCAGATGCCCCACCTCCAGAGATGACAGGCCATTCAGGCCATGCGTCAGCAGAGAGGGCTGGAGGTCTGGGGGTCAGCTCCGATGGTGGAGGCCCAAGCCTGGAAGTAACTGTCCCAACTCCCTCTGATGGCAGCTGCCAGCTGCTTCTCACTCCCCATCCCTGCCTTGCTGGTCCCCTCCTGGGCTCAGGGACCCTGGCAGGCCGGAAGGCTCACCTTTGAGCAGGGGCAGTGGTGTGAGCTCTTGCTGGTTGCTCTGATAGCGGAACTGAGAGGAGCTGTGGGAGCGCCGGGGCCGGGCCCTGCGGAGGGAACGGCGGGAAAAGCCGTCCACCTTGTCAGGTGGGGGTACAGGTGACAGCCCTGGAGAGGAGGGGCTGGTGGGGGTGCTTGCAGGGGGCAGCTTCGTCTCCATGACAGACAGGCAGTAGGTCAAGCTTTCCGAGCCCAGGGGGTTCCCTATGCCTGAAGGATGCTGGGTGAGGCCGGGTGGACTAACTTGGGCCCATCCTGTCAGGGTGTGGGGTGGGGTGGGGGGGGACACAACAGTCCTGGGCCCCCCCCCAGGGCCTCTGGCAACTGCCTAGTCCTGGGGGGCAGGCAGGGTGGAAAGGAGGAGGGCGCAGGCCTCAGCTCTTTCCTGGGGGTCCAGAAGAGTGCAGTTAGGGTTCCCACGATGGCTCTTTTGAAAACGAAGTCAGGGCCGAAAGGTCAGCGAGGAAGAGACAGACAGGGCGGTCAGTTCAGGAGAGGCTCTGCGGCTGTCCACGTCTTCTTTCCCTTCCACCCAGCCCAGACCCTAAAACAGGGGTGCAACCTTCTCTCACCAAGGACCTGTCCCTCCCTTCTCTCAGACTCAAAGGCCTCAGCCTCCAAAATAACCCCCCCGGCCAGCACTACTTGGAATGGGGACCTGGTTCCTCGCCCTGGTCCCTCACAGAATGGGCTTGCTTACTTACCCTGCCACCATGTACTCTCCCCAAGAATGGGGACCCTATGGCCATGCCACCCCCCTCCTAGCACCCGGCACCCTCCCCCACCTCAGCTCTTCTTTCCTGGCCCCCCAAGCCTCCCCGGGGGAGGGACACTCACTTCTCAGAAACCCAGACTTCGGCCGCTGATCGCCAAGGGCTCCCCGTGGAGAGGGGGCCAGCTCTTCAGGGCTCCTTCGCCAAGGGCTCCCCGTGGAGAGGGGGCCAGCAGTTCAGGGCTCCAGCACAGAGCTTCCTCTCCGGGCGCTGGGGCTGGGCGGCGGCGCTCCTGGGTTCTCTCCCGGGCTCCGAGGGGGGCTGGAGCATGCCCCCAGCTCTGCCCCGGATCGGGGTCGGACGCACGGCGGGCTCTGGGACGGCCCCGGCAGCGCGCGGACCTCTACTGAAGTCCTGGGACTCCGACCCGACAGGGCGCAGCGCAGTGGGAGCCTCGGCTCTGTGCGCACCGGCACCCGCCGCCCAGCTGCTCAGGATGACATCAAGTCACCTCCCCCCGCCTGGCCCGCACCTCCCCGCGGGCTGGGGGGGAGGAGGGGGGCTGCGTCAGGGAGTCCCCGGGGCTGCCGGGAGTTGTAGTCCTGCAACGCCTTAAAGTGGAGCTACCACAACCAAAGCGGTAACCGCTGAGGACCAACTTCGGGCAAAGGCTGAAGCTTTGGGAGCCTGAGAGCAGACAGTGGGTTCCTGCGGGGAGTTTGACTCCTGGATTCTAAAAGCGGGGCTGCAGAGGGGAAGAGGAGGACGCGGGAGTTTGCACCAGGAAACTGGGGGATGCCAGGATGCCGACAGGAAAGTCAGCCTGACGGTCGGAACACTATGTCGGAACGGCGGATTTGTCTGGGTCATCCATGGCCCAGGACATCCCCTTAGGAACCCCACCCTCGCCCCCAGAATGGCGCGACACCTTAGAAACCCTTGGAAATGGCACTGGACTAGTTAATAGTCTGCAGTGAGTCTGTGCCTGCCGGGAGGGGTGTGGCTCACCAGAGGCTGCTGGGAAATGTAGTCCATCCTCAGGCCTGCAGTCCCCCTCCCATCCCTTGCTGTCTATGGTTACATCATGGTCTGAGTTTAAAGGGCCAGCCATGGAGGGGCAAAGCGTCTGAGCAGGAGGTGCTCTCCTGGAGCTGCCACCCCACCCAGGCATCCTGGCCTTCTGGACAGACCTCCCAGACTCTCTGGACCCTAAGATGTGCTAGTGGAGTGGAGTTTAGGGTTTCTCATTCAAAACCCCACTGCTTGATATCCAAGACAGAAGTGGGATTTCAGGAGTTTGGCTTGCTGGGCGAAAGTTTCCAGCCTTCAGTCCTGGGCCCCCTTTTTAAGACCCTGGGCCACAACACACTTTTTGCAGCCTGAACTCCATTGCCCTGTACTGCTGTGAAATCTCCACCCTCAGGTTTTGCCTGAATGAACAACTGGTTCATGCTGAGCTGCAGAGACAGTAATGAGACTGGACAGGGATGCCAGAGTGGGGGCTGGGGCCCCGTTCCTAACATGCCTCACCCTGCTTTGGGCCTTGGTGACCACTCCTCCATGCTCTAGTGAAACTGCCCCGCCATCCTCCCCACTGCAGAGAAAGCCTAGGCGCCCAGGATGTGCCCACCTGCTAGAGCAGGCAAAAGCAGAGTCCTGACCTAGGAGCCAGCTTACCCAGGCTGGGAGCCAGGACTGTATCACTGGGAACTCTTCACAGGCCTTGCCCACCTGGCCCTGGTATCTTTGTCTATCAAATGGGAACTCATAGTCACCCTCCTTGCCCACCTTTCCAGGCTCAGGGGAATGAAGTCTCTCCTACGTCACTGAGCCACAGACTGTGGGAGGACAGGCCCACAGAACCTTCTACAGTCAGGTAGGACCCAGAGGCCCAGAGAGAAGTGCCTTACTCAAGGGCACGCAGGCTGTCATCGAAAGCTAGCACAAGTGTGCTGCCTCATGGCCTGGTGGTTAAGGGAGCTGGATTCCACATGGTTCGAATACTGGCACTGGCAGCTTGAAAAACATGAAACATGCTGGGCACATGTGCTTGCATGCCCCAAATCCCAAAAAGATGGAGCAATGGAAGAAATAGGATTGTAGCATGACCACGTCCCACAAGGGTGCTTTCTCCATCTCCTTCTCTGTCGGTCTCTGTTTCACTGTCTGTCTCTGGCTAGCACACATGCCCTCCGACAAAAACACTTTTTAAAAGTGCTGGGACCAGGGAAGCCTGGTTTTGATTCCTGGCACCCCAAAAAGCCAAGTCTAGAGGCATATACCTGCAGTCCTGGTTTCTCAGGAGGCCGAGGCAGGAGGGTCACAACACAGCGAGACTGGGTAGGGACGGGGAACAGAGATCAGACCTCCATCACAAGCCCCCAGCCCGCCATGGCTAGACTGACCATGCATGGTACAAAGGAAGGCTGGTGCTTTGTACAAAGGAAGTGCTCCATTTGAGGACTGGGATACTGAAAGATGGAAAAGAGTAATAAGACTTTTGGAAGAAGTAACATTTCAGCTGGTTCTCCAATGTCACCTAGGGGATGCAGGGTTGAAAATTATTTTCTTTATCTTTTTAAAAGATTTATTTATTTATTATCATTATTATTATTATTATTTAATTAGGCTAGAGAGAAAGGAAAAGTAAGAAAGCCAGCCACCAGCTCCCGGGAGTCCAGTGCCTTAACCACCATACCACCTGCCGGCACTTTTTTTTTTTTTTAAGACTTTTTGTCTTAGGGCACATGCACTTATTGGAGAGAGAGAGACAGACAAACAGTGAGAGGGAAAGTGAGACATCACCTACAGGGAGGATGGTCACACTGCAGTCCCTTCTCCTCTGTTCTCTTCTTGGGATCTTGGAGAGGCACACACATACACCCGGCACAATTTTCAAGCCACCAGGTCTGGGACTTAAACCACAGTCAGCCATGTGGCAGTGCAGTGACATAACCACTATACCATCTGCTGGCCCCTCCTTTCTTTTTTTAACATCATTGCTGAAATACCATATCACGGCCAGCCAATGGTGTTTTGGTTGGAGCAGCTGGATCCCACATGGCCTACTACCTGGTAGCTAAAAAACATGCCAAGAAGTGTGTGTGCGTGCCCAAAATCCTGAAGGGAGAAATGGAGAAGGGATTGCAGTGTGACCACCCTCCATGGGGGATGCCTTCTCGCTTTCCCTCTATCTCTTTCCAGAAAACAGACACACCCTCTAACGAATGTTTTTAAAACAAAAAAAAGAGGGACCAGGAGGCGGCATGGTGGTTGAGATGCTGGATTCCCACATGGTCAACCACAGTTCAAGTCCCAGTCCCGGCAGCTTGAAATTCACACTGGGCATGTGTGCATGCGTGCCCAAAATCCAGAGAGGAGAAAGGAGGAGAAGGGGTTGCAGTGTGGCCATTCCCCCTCGGGAGTTCTTGCTTTCGCTGTCTCTCTCTGTCTTCCCAATGAACACATATGCCCTATAGCAAAGATCTCTCAAGAAAAAAAAAAAAAAAACATAAGGAAAAGGAAAGAAAGACCATCTCATTCACATACCATAACATCACCCAGTTTGGAGTTGTTGTTTAATGGGGGTAGTGTTTCAATTTGGCAAGACGAAAAGTTCTCGAGATTGGTAGCACAGCAATGTACATAAACCTGATAGTACTGAACTGTACACTTACAAATGCTATCAGGCGGGACTTGCGGCCTTGTGGTTGAGGTACGCCAGATCCCACGTGGCCCACTGCAGTTTGACTCCCCGCCATGAAGGCTTGGAAGATACACTGTTGTGTGTGTGTGTGTGTGTGTGACCCAAATCCCATCAGGAGAGAGAAATGGGGAACAAAGGACTGTAGGTAAACATGCCCCGGGAGGGACAATGCTTTCTCCCTGCTTCTCCCTGTCCCTCTCTGTCTCTGCTGCTCACTGGTTAGCATGCACACCCTCTGACAATTAAAAAAAAAAAAAAAAGTGGTAAAATGGTAAAATGTATGTTATATATAATTGACCACAATTTAAATAAAACATAATACAGGGACCAGCAGTTAGCGTAATGGCTATGTCGCTGGACTCCCACATAGTCGATTGCAGTTCGCGTCCCGGACCCGGTGGCTTAAACTCACGCCGGGTGCACGTGTGTGCGTGCCCAAGATCCTGAGTGGAGAATGGAGGAGAAGGGATTGCGGCGTGGCCATCCCCCCTGGGGGGTGATTTCTATCTCTTCTATCTCTCGCTTTCTATCTCTCTGTCTCTCTCTCTGTCTGGCAAGCGCACGCGCCCTATAGCAAAAAAACTCTAAGAAACATTACGTTGTGCTATATGATGATGGACATATATTCAAAACAAAGTATAAGTATTCACCTATTTAATTGTGAAATATTTTTCAGTATATTGTTGTTGTTTCATTTTGTTATTGTCAGAGGGCTCGTGCACTCACCAGAGAGAGACAGACAGACAGAAAGCACCCCCAATGGGGCGTGTCCCGCCACAATGTTCTTTCCTCCATTGCATTATATGCAGGGAAATCCCTTCCTTCCCCTCAGAAACACGCACCCGGCCTCTTTCCCAAGCCTCCAGGGCTGGGATTTGAACTGTATGGCTGGCCACGTGGAATCCAGCTCCCTCAACCACAGGATGAGGCAGCACACTGGTGCTTTCTTTCGATGACAGCCTGTGTGCCCTTGAGTAAGGCACTTCTCTCTGGGCCTCTGGGTCCTACCTGACTGTAGAAGGTTCTGTGGGCCTGTCCTCCCACAGTCTGTGGCTCAGTGACGTAGGAGAGACTTCATTCCCCTGAGCCTGGAAAGGTGGGCAAGGAGGGTGATTATGGGTTCCCATTTGACAGACAAAGACACCAGGGCCAGGTGGGCAAGGCCTGTAAAGAGTTCCGAGTGATACAGTCCTGGCTCCCAGCCTGGGTAAGCTGGCTCCTAGGTCAGGACTCTGCTTTTGCCTGCTCTAGCAGGTGGGCACATCCTGGGCGCCTAGGCTTTCTCTGCAGTGGGGAGGATGGCGGGGCAGTTTCACTAGAGCACAGAGCGGTCACCAAGGCTCAAAGCAGAGTGGGGCCAGTTTGGCTTTTAGGATATTCATAAGTGACAGTTCCCTTTTCAGATATGTTCCGATCTCATTGAACTCCTCAGTGCTCCTGTGCTATCCTGGTGGAGCTTCTTTGACCTGGATATCCCGTTCCTTGTCATCATCCAGAGGACCGCCTCCCTCCAGCTCCTCAAAGTCTTGAGGGGTAGTCTCGCTGTCCCTTTAATCAAATCTAGGCCCTTCACCAAAGATCAAGTCAAAAGCCACAGCACTCAGGCCTCTTCCCGTGATCCCTTCACATCTGCCTTAATTCCACTGAGGAAATTCCCAGAGGGTGGCCTTCCCTGGGGGAATGAAGACTCCCCCAGGGCCTCTGAGGCCTAGAGCACACTGTCAGAGGAGTTTCCACCTAATCTAAGGTGGAGATTAGAATCCCTCCTAGAATCCTACCCCCTGGGCAGAGTTTGGCTCTCCCCCTTTGCTCTCTATAGGGAGGAATTCTGACAGGGTCCCAGCCCTAAGAGACAGACGTGGCAACCAGTCAAGTCACAATGAGAGATGGGCATGAGTTCAGGGACCCTGAAGTTACCCTCAGTGGGAGGAAGCAGCCACCTCAGAGGGGAGTTGGGGATCTAGATATAGGAAATGGCCCTGTGTCCCCAGTCTTTGCCGCACCCCAAGATGTACCCCAACCCCTCAGCTGAGAAATGGTGACACCCCCCTCCCCCCCGCAGACTGGACAAGACGATAACTCTTCCTGGACTCAAAAAGAATGTACCCTTCCATTTCCACTGCCTTTTGTTGGGGGAGAAGTTGTTCCTCAGGCACATAGGCTCACGTCTCTTTCCTCTCCTGCAGAATGGAATTGTTTGGTTTTGTTTCTTTGGAGAGGTTTTTGCTATTGGGTACATGCGCTTGCCAGAAAGACAGAGAGAGACAAAGACACAGAAAGTGAGAAATCACTGCCCAGGGGGGATGGCCACACCATAATCCCTTCTCCTCCATTCTCCTCTCAGGATCTTGGGCACACACATATATGCACCTGGCATGAGTTCAAGCCGCCGAGTCCAGGACTCGAACCACGGTCAGCTACATGGGAGTCCAGCGACATAGCCATTATGCCAATTGCTGGTCCCCTGCAGAATGGAATTTTTAAACATGTATTTATTTCTCCTATGAGCAAAAGAGTCACAGATCATGGACATGTGTGTACCCCGCAAACCCAGGGAGTCTGTGGACCCACACCCAGAACCATCCTGTGGATCATCCCTACAGAATGCCAGGTTTTATTGCTGCACCACCATCCAGCCCTAGAATGGGATATTAATAGTGTCTGCCTTATGAGTGTATGGTGAAGAGCAGATGAGGGACCAGCAGTTGGCGTAATGGCTATGTCACTGAACTCCCATGTAATCGACCGTGATTCAAGTCCTGGATCCGGTGGCTTAAACTCACACCGAGCGCATGTGCATGGTTTAAACTCATGCTAGGCACATGGGCATGCATGCCCAAGATCCCAAGAGGAGAACGGAGGAGAAGGGATTGCGGCATGGCCATCCCCCTGCTTTCTGTCTTTCTTTCTCTCTCTTTCTGTTTTTGCCATAGCTCACAGCGAGAGCATGTGCCCTATAGCAAAAACCTGTCTCAAAAAAAAAAAAAAAAAAGAGCAGATGAGATAATGCTTACGTAAAGTAATAAACCCGGGGCCTAGAACATCACATGGGCTCAATTCTAAAAATCTATTATTTATTTATTTTTAGTTTGCTATAGAGCATGTGTGCTCACCAGAGACAGCAGGAGAGAGAGAAAGTGAGAAAGTACCTCCCAGAGGCAATGGCCATGCTGCAGTCCCCTCTCTCAGGATTTTGGGCATGCACACACACATGCCAGTGTGTTTCTCAAACCACCTAGCCGCGGACTACAGTCAGCCATGTGGGATCCAGTCACCTTAGCCACTATAACGCCAGCTGGCCCCTGGTATTTATTATTTTATTATTATTAATTTAGTAAACGATCAATGAGCACAACTGTGCTATCCCTGGCCTGTCATGGAGAATAGGCGTATCTCTTGATTCATCCCACAAGCACTTTTCGAATGTCCGTCACATTATCCTGTCTCCCTGAGTGGGGCCTTCCCAATGTCCCACAGCTTCTCCTGAAGGCCGTTCCTCAGTCCCTTGTAGGTAATGAGCTGTCCAGCCTACTAACTGGACCAAACCTCGGGTTACAGGGCATAAAACTGAGGCTCAGTAGGCCAGCTAGCGGCCTAGCAGTAACACACACTCTGTGATGCTGGAACCACACGGAGCAGACCTTGATTCGTACCCGAGGCCTCCTTGTATATTCCAAGCTCACCAAGCAGTGATCCGGGCTCTTTCCCCTTCTCTCTCTTCTCTCTCCCTCTCTCTGCCTCTATCTCTCATGGAATAAAAAAGTTACTTTCAAACAAAAACCTAAGACTCACAGAGGAACAGTGATTTGCCTGAGATGACCCAGAGTTAAGACTGGAATCTAGGTCCTTGGCCCTGTGCTGGGGCACCTATTTGTGCATCAGACTGACTTTGGTATTAGATGGCAATAAAACCCAATTCCCTCGTTAGGCTAAAATGGAGTCATAATAACCGGTAGCTATCCTTAAGTCACCTATGCTATAAGAGGTTTTGTGTGGCTGACTTTTAAAAAATTTTTTAAAGAATAATTTAATTAATTACTTTAATTTGACCAGAGAGAGGCAGAGAGAGAGAGTGAGAGAGAGGGAAAGTGAGAAAGCAAGCTACCAGGTTCAGGACTAGAACCACAGTCAGCCACATGGGAGCTCAGCAACCATAACTACTATGCCACCTGCCAGCCTCCTTTTATTTATTTATTTTTTAAAGAATTATTTTGTTTAACTTCCTTTATTTGTTTTTAATTTTGTGTGGCCAATGTTTTAGAGCAGAGGTCAGTAAACTTTTTATGTAAAGGACCAGAAAATAAATATTTTAGGCTTTGGAGACCTCTGTCTCAAGTGGTCAACTCTGCCACTGTCACAAGAAAGCAGTCTTAGTACTATAATGAATGAGCATATGTTCCACTAAATATTTATGGACACTGAATGATGAATTCCTATGATTTGCACATATTATGAAATAATTCTTTTGATCTTTTTGACCCCAACAATTTAAAAGTGTAAAAACTGAGGCCAGCAGGTGGCGCAGTGGTTAAGGTGCTGGACTCCCACATGGCCGACCGTGATGAGTCCCGGACCTGGTGACTTGCTTTCTCACTTTCCCTCTCTCTCTTTCTCTCTCATTCTGTCCCTCTCTGATCAAATTAAATTAAAAATAAATAAATAAATAAAGTTAAATAAAATATTTTTTAAAAAGAAATAATAATAATAAATAAAATAAAATAAATAATTCTTTTTTTGAAAGAGAAGTTTTTGCTATAGGGCACATGTGCTTGCCAGAGACAGAGAGAAAGTAAGAAATTACCCCCCAGGAAGAATGGCCATGCCGCAACCCCCTCTCCTCCACTCTCCTCTCGGGATTTTGGGTACATACACATATGTGCCCAGCGTGTTTTAAGTCATCGGTCCAGGACTTGAACCTCAGCTATGTGGGAGTCCAGCAACTTAATCATTACATCATCTGCTGCTGCCTAAATAATTCTTTAAAAAAAAATGTAAAGCCCACGGGGCCAGCAAGTGGCATAGTGGCTAAGGTGCTGGACACTCACATAGTCTGGGTTTGCGCCCCACACCCCTTCACTTGAAAATCACTGGAAGGGACCAGCAGTTGGTGTAATGGACTCCCATGTAGTTGGACTCCCATGTAGTTGACCGTGGTTTGAGTCCCAGACCCAGCGCTTAAACTCACGCCAGGCACGTGTGTGTATGTGCCCAAGATCCTGAGAGGAGAATGGAGGAGAAGGGATTGCAACATGGCCATCCCCCAGGGGGTGACTTCTCGCTTTCTGTCTGTCTCTCTCTGTCTTTCTGGCGAGCGCATGCACCCTATAGCAAAAACAAACAAACAAACAAACAAAAAACAAAAAAACTCTCCAAAAAAAGAAAAAAAAAAATCACTGGACTCCACATGGTTGACTGTGGTTCAAGTCCCGGACCTGAAGGCTTGCTTTGTCATTTTCCCTCTCTCTCTGTCTTTCTCTGGTTAAATTAAGAAATGATAATGATAATAAATAAAGCTGAATAAAATACTTTTTTAAGAAAGAAAAAGAATCACACTGGGCATGTATGTGAGTGAGTGCCCAAAATCATGAATAAGGGATTGCCATCCTCCGGGGTGGGGTGTGGGGAGGATATTTCTCACTTTCCCTCTCACTCTCTCTGTCTCTCTCTAGCGACCGCACGTGCCCTGTGTGCCCTATGGCAATAACCTAAAAAATAAAATAAAAATGTAAAAACCATTATTAGCTCACAAACTATACGAGGATAATGTACTCCTGCTCAAGAGAGGTACAATCCATTCTTTACCGATTTTAGGACTAGAGATATGAAAAGCTATTGTTATTCCAGAGAGGGGCCCCGGGCCTGTCAAATGGCAGAGATAAGGGAAGGCCAGTTAATCTCTTGCTGGGCATTCTGTGGTAAGGAGTAGAAAAACAGACCCTTCCTGGTGATGAACTCAGCAACGTTTATAAGCCTTTTTTTTTTTTTTCTTTTGCTACAGGGCGTGTGTGCTCACCAGAAAGACAAGACAGAGAGACAGAAGTGAGAAATCATCCCCCGAGGGGATGGCCACTCCGCAATCCCTTCTCCCCCATTCTCCTCTAGGGATCTTGAGCACGAACGCACACGCGCCTGGCGTGAGTTTAAGCCATCGGTTCCGGGACTCGAGCTGTAGTCAACTACATGAGAGTCCAACGACATAACCATTACGCCAACTGCTGGTCCCTAAACCTTTCTTACCTGGCGATAATAATTTCCACCTTAGAGGAGTGTTAAAAAGATCTGAGTGAAAGAATGGTAAAACTTTTTGTAAAATCAAATATTTATTTAATTGCATCTAAGGATGCGGGCTGCAGATCCCACACTTGCCTTTATTCCTCAGGGAAGCCTTCCACAAAGTTTGATAGGATACTGTCCCTTTAAATCCTCCACAACTACCTAAAGTAGTTGGGCGGGTCAACACATGCGCATTCCTTTACCGGGCTGGCACCTCAAGCAACAGCCCTTCCAGGGTTTGTAGAAGGGAGGTCAAAGGTCTTCCCACACAGTACTTACACGCAAGCGTAAATCAAAATCAAGGGCAATATATCATGCACGGAGCCCAGTCCCTTTTTCGCGCTCTGAAGCTCCGCCCCCCGCGGCCAATCACTAGGTCTCGCCCTTTGCAAGGGCCAATGGTAGTGAGCGTGGGGGGCGTGGCTGGGCGTCTTGGGGCGCGGCCTGGAGCTGAGAGAAGCGGCGGGGAGAGCCGGGGGCTCTAGTGAACAGCGCAGCCGGACGGGGATCGCCGGCGGCCGCTAGTGAGCAGCGCAGCCGGCCGGGGATCCCGGGCGGGCGGGGAGCGGAGGCGGCCCGGACCGGCGATCTCCGAAATGTCACGATGGCTGTGGCCATGGTCGAACTGTGTGAAAGAGCGGGTTTGCCGCTACTTGCTGCACCACTACTTGGGTCACTTCTTTCAGGAGCACCTCAGTCTGGATCAGCTCAGCCTCGATCTGTACAAGGGCAGCGTTGCCCTAAGGGACATCCACCTGGAGATCTGGGTGAGGAGCCAGGCCCGAGCCCGGGAAGTTGCGGAGGGAGGGAGCGCAGCGACCTGAAGCTCTCGGCGAATGGATCGGGCTGGGGGGACCAGGCACCGGTGTGGAGACGCCAGAGGAGTTGGCCCTCTCCAGGCGTCAGAAAGACCCACTGGCTGGTCACTTCAGTTCCTCACTAGAGACAGAAAGCTAAGCAGGAAGGAGTCCCGGCCTCCACTTCCCAGGAGCAGAAGCGGGGGCTAGGACGAAGTGGTGTCACTCCTGGAGAATGTCAGTCAGCATAAGCACATTGATTTGGGGGGCTGAGTTGGGGTGGTGTTGAGGGACTAAGGAGGGAGTGAGGAGGGAGCAGAGGAACTCGGGGACTCTGGCCACCAGAGCAGGGCAGTGGCAGAGCTGGGGCTGGGGCGGCTGGTCTGGGGAGGCTGGTGGGGGTCCAGATCCCTGGTGAGGGCACCTGTGGAAACTGTGCCCTGACCTCCTCACCCCACGAGCTTAGCCCAGTGGGTGGGGTTGGGCACCGGATGTGAATGTCAACAGCAGCGTCACACTGTGTTGATCAACACCTCCAGCAACTCGTGGAATTGCTGCTGCTGCTGTCTACTTCCTGCTTTGGGGAGAGTGGGACTGACAGAGGGTATTTAGGGAGGGACTTGGATGTCAACATTCCTACCTGCAGGGGAGTCTCAGAGGAAAGATGGGGAGAGCTGGCTCTGGGCAGGGAGGAGGCTGAGGGAGATGCTGGAAGCCAAGAGAAATGAGGTCTGGGTCAGAGGCCTGAGGCTGGGGGCCTGACTCACAGCTCAGGTGACCTGAGGAGTGATGAAGGAACCACAATTAGAGGCGTCATGGGCTGGTCCTAGGTTAACTCACCAGATCCAGAGCAGCAGGGATAGGTATGGGGGTAAGGGATTCTTAGTTTTCTGTCTGGCTTCAGGATTCTGCAACTCTGGACAAGATGAGCTAGGCTTTAGGGGTAGGACAGGCCCTGATGTGCAAATGTGGGGTGAGGGAAGAGCCCTGAGTTGGGGGCATATCTCAACAGCCTGTTGTCTGTGAATTCCAGTGGAGGAGTCCTCTGACCTCTGACCCCAGCCCCTTAGGCTGGCCTAAAAGATGGCCCAGAACTCTAGACTGTCCCTTCCTATACCTGTCTCAGAAAACACTCCTACTCCTCCATGTCCTACCTTCCCCGTGGGAACGAATTGGCACTTAATTAGGCAGCTTTCCAGGCTGCCCTCAGGGAAGAGGGGCCCTGACAGAATGCAGGTGCTTTCTTGATACCCAGCCCTTCCTCCCAGCTCCCTGGCCTACAGCCCCCACCTTGAAGGCACCAAAAGAAGCTGAGTGTCTTGTGACTCTGGAAGGGATGAGGAGAGAGGCCTGCATCCCAGTCTCAATCCCCTTAGTATACTGGTTAACTAGACTAGTCCCTTCTCTCTGGGCCTCAGTTTCCATGTCTGTGGGTCTGGGAGTGAAGAATCTAGACTTGATCCCTATGGACCCAGTGCTTGTTTATTTGTTTGTTTGTTTATTTATTTTTGGAGAGGTTTTTGCTACAGGCCTCATGCTCTCACCAGAAAGACAGAGATGGAAAGTGAGAAATCATCCCCTAGGGGGGATGGCCGCGCCACAATCCCTTCTCCTCCATTTTCCTCAGGATCTTGGGCACACACACACATGCGTCTGGCTGAGTTTAAGCCACCAGGTGAGGGACTCAAACCGAGGTCTACTACATGGGAGTTCAGTGACAAAGCCATTATGCTAACTGCTGGTCCCTATTTTTATTTATTTTTTATAAATTCTTTTTAAAAATAATTATTTTATTTAACTTTATTTATTTATTAATTTGACCAGAGAGGGACAAAGTGAGAGAGAGAGAGAAAGTGGAAAAGCAAGCCACCAGGTCCGGGACTCAAACCACGGTCGGCCATGTGGGAGTCCGGCACCCTTAACCTCCACGCCACCTGCCGGCCCCCGGTGCTTGTTTACTGATGGACCCAGCAAGTATTTACTGAGGCCCTGTCTGAGTGACACCACAACCTGGGGTCGCAGGGAGAAGGCCCGTATGCTGCCACTCTCCAAGATGTCCCTGGCTGGTTGAGGTGCAACACCGTAGAAATTTTAACTGGGGGCTTGGCCTGTGCCTTGGACAGAAGGGCAGCTCCATCAAGTGTTTGGGGTTGGGAGTTCCAGTCAGCCTCAGGTCAGCCCTCTCTCCTGGACACTTCTTTGAACTCTCTGCTCACCTAGTATGAACGTCGATGAGCGTGCTGTACTCTCTGCCTGGCCTTTGTGTGTTGTGTCCATGCCCAGAACACACCATCATCCCTCTGCCTGGTCCCTTCAGCTCTTCGTCCTTCAGCTCTCCCTCCTCTGACGTGCAGGCTGAGTTAGGGTAGGCTTCCCCATCTCAACCTGCTTAGGGTAGGCTTCCCCATCTCAACCTGCCTAGTGCTTGCTTATCTCCAAGTTTCGTCCTGGTACGCTCTGAGTTGCTGGCTTAAGCCTGGCTAGTTCGGGGAGGGAAGACATTTTATTTGCCCTTCAGCTTCAGCATCAGCATGTAACAGGTGCCCGGTGAATACTTACTTGAACTGAATGGAGAGGGAAACATTTGAGTTGGCTTGAAAGCTTGGGAACTTGGGGGCCTGGAGGTTAAAGCACCTGAATACCACCTGGCTGACTGCATGGTCTGAGTCCTGGACCTAGCAGCTTGAAAAACACACAGGGCATCTGTGTGTGTGTGTTCAAAATCCTGAGAGGAGAATGAAGGAGAAGAAATTATGGCATGGCCACCCCTCTCTCTCAGGAGTGATTTCTCATCTCTCTCTCTCTTTCTCTTTCTCTCTCTCTCTCTCTGGTGAGCTCATGCACCCTATAGCCAACTTAAAAAAAAGAGAGAGAAAAAAAAAGAGATTGGGAACCTTTGGATATTGGAGTGAAGGGGGCAGGGTACGGAACAGGATGAGCAAAAGTGAGACCTTATCGATAGCATGTAGCAGGACGGGGAAAGCCAGAGGCGCTCTCTCAGGTGGAGGGCCAGACAGGGCTATGGAACTGGCTGGAATTGGGGTTTTCCTGGCTTTGTCCCTCCTGCTCCCAGTCTGTGAACGAGGTGCTGGAGTCGATGGAGTCGCCACTGGAGCTGGTGGAAGGCTTCGTGAGCTCCATCGAGGTGGCCGTGCCCTGGGCTGCACTACTCACCGACCACTGCACCGTGTGTGTGACAGGCCTCCAGCTCACCTTGCAGCCCCACCGGGGCCCAGGTGAGAACAGAGCAAGGCAGGAGGTGGACAACTGGTGGGAGTGGGTTGGGCACTCGGTGCTGACCGAGCCCGCCTGCCCTGAGATCCCCTTTCTCCCCACAGGTCCAGGGGCTGCCGATTCACAGAGCTGGGCCTCATGCATGACCACGAGTCTGCAGTTGGCCCAGGAGTGTCTACGGGATGGACTACCTGAGCCTTCTGAGCCACCACAGCCCCTGGAGGGGCTCGAGATGTTTGCCCAAACCATTGAGACTGGTGAGTGGGCCCCACTGGGCCTCCGGCCCCTTGTACAAGACAGGTTCCCTAGGCCACCATGCTGCCTATATCAGAAACTCCGCCTCCCCCCTTGCTTCTGTGCCTCACCTGAGACACACCTGCCCCATCCCTCAGTGCTTCGGAGGATCAAGGTGACCTTCCTGGACACTGTCGTGAGGGTAGAACATTCATCGGGTGATGGGGAGCACGGTGTGGCCCTGGAGATCCATGTGCAGAGGTAGGGGCAGACTTGGCTGATTGGGCTGGTGTGAAGGAGGGTAGGAGCTCTGAATGGCCTGCCCCTGTCCTCTACCCAGACTAGGCTCCTGGGGAGTGTCCACATGGGTCTGGGGAGGCCTGGGCAATGAGGGGTTGGAGAAGTGGGCTGTGTTGTGAGCCTGGACTGGTGTCCAGGGGCTGCATGGTGCAGGCCCAGAGTCACTGGGGCCCCAAGGATCAGGTTCGCTGTGGAGGGTCTGATGACCAAAGGCTGGCCTGAGCCCCCAAGGTAGACATAGTGACTCAAGGCCGCCTGGGTATCACAGGGCAGCTCTGCAGGCCAGGCTCCCCAACCCCTGCCTCTAGAACAGAGCATCGTGTGTAGAGAGGGGCTCCAGGCCCATGGAGGCCAGGCAAGGGCTGACCCTGTACTCCCCAGACTGGAGTACTGTGACGAGGCGGTGCGGGACCCAAGCCAGGCACCGCCGGTGGATGTGCATCAGCCACCTGCCTTCCTGCACAAGCTGCTGCAGCTGGCGGGGGTCCGACTGCACTTCGAGGAGCTTCCACCACAGGTGGGCTGACTCTGGTTCCCGCAGTCCCTTTCTCCTACTCCCTGTAGCCCTTGGACCTCCGCCACCCTCCAACTATCTCTGATTCCATGTTCTCAACCCCCTCCTATATCCTCTCACCTCCCAGGAAGAGCCTCCAGAGCCCCCCTTGCAGATTGGCAGCTGCTCAGGGTACATGGAGCTAATGGTGAAGCTGAAGCAGAATGAGGCCTTCCCGGGCCCCAAGGTGGGTCCTCAGGACCCTGGGGAGAAGGGACTCCTCAGCAATGCTGCCTTCCCCAGGTCAGGGGGGCTGTCAGGTGGGGGGAAATTACTGCTTTCTTGGCAACTGGAGGAACTGAGGCTCAGTGGCGTCAAGCTGTGACCCAGTTCCTACAGCTTGTTGGTAGCAGAGTGTAGCCTGGGAACTGGCATCTTTCTCCCCTGGGTGAAGGAAGGTGGGTAGGCCAGGTGACGGCATAGGCTCATTGCTCCCCTTGGCCCCCAGTTGGAGGTGGCAGGACAGCTGGGTTCCCTGCACCTGCTCCTGAGCCCACGGCAGCTCCAGCAGCTGCAGGAACTGTTCAACGCCATGAGCCTTGCGGGTAAGGCCTCTGAGCAGTCCGGGGAGTGGGATGGCCAGGGAAGGCCAGCCAGGCTGGACTAAAGTGTCCTCCCCTGCAGACACCGAGGGTCTGACTGACAAGCTGAACAAGAGCCGCCCACTAGGTGCTGAAGACCTGTGGCTGATTGAGCAGGACCTGAACCAGCAGCTGCAGGCAGGGGCTGTGGCTGAGCCCTTCAGCCCGGACCCCCTTATCAATCCTCCTCTTAACCTGGATAGTACTGGTGGGTGTGGGACCAGACCTAGGTCGGAGGGGCAGCGAGTATGGGTGCAGGAGTCTCGGAGCTGAGTCCTGCTGTCCCTGACACTTATGTCACCCACAGACCTCTTCTTCTCCATGGCTGGCCTCACAAGCAGTGCCACCTCAGCCCTGTCTGAGCTTTCCCTCTCCGATGTAGACCTGGGCTCCTCTGTACACAGCAACGTGACTTCCCACCGGCTTTCTGCCCAGGCCCACCCGGCTGGTGAGTCAGGGCACCTTGGGCGGCACTTGAGGGGTAGGAACGGCTGGAAGAGGCCTGGGTGCCGTGTGACTTCGGGCGCATGTGTGAGGCCCCCAGCAATGCCTGAAGGTCCACTCTATGTGACTCAGTACCCTGGGGACCAAGTTCAGGGGAAGCCTAGCTTTCTGAGGCAGTGATCTTGGCTGGCACTGGAACTCTCTGAGACTCAAGTTCCCCTTCTATGAAAAGGGGACAGTAAGGTGGAACTTTGTGAGGTCGTATGTTTTGGTCAGTACTGTTTGAGGTCAGGCACCAGGCTGGGTCTTTGAGCACATCCAATCTTTCCAGCACCCTTGCAGTTTACTTTATTCTATTTTGGTTTTAGTTTTTGCTATAGGGCACGTGTGCTCACCCGAGAGAGAAAGAGAGGGGCAAAGTGAGAAATCACCCTCTTGAGATTTTGGGCACATACACACACATGTGACTGGTGTGATTCTCAAACCGCCAGGTCCAGCTCAAATCACTGTTAGCCAGGTGGGATCCAGCCTTAACCCTCCATGCCACCTGCTGGCACTTGCTGTCACCCCTGCCTGACCAAGCCTCCTGTCAGAGCCCACACAGAGGGGCAGATGCGGTTCCCCATGGTCCAGCTGGGCCAGGGTTTCTCCCAGCCCCCCAGCCTGGTGGCCAAATAGTCACTACATGGGTGATGAGCTCTTGGGAGCCCCTGGTGAAGCTTCTGTCCCCTCAGGCAAGGCGGCCCCCACACCCCTCCCGGACACCATGCGCCCTGACTCGCTGCTGAAGATGACCTTGGGGGGTGTGACCGTGACCTTGCTTCAGACGTCTGCCCCATCTTCTGGACCACCTGACCTCCCCACCCACTTTTTTGCCGAGTTTGATGCCACAAAGGAAGGGCCCTTCGGCTCCCGCGACTTCCACCACCTTCGGCCGCGCTTCCAGAGGGCCTGTCCCCAAAGCCATGTCCGGTACAAGCCCAAGACGGGGGCCTGAGGAGACGCTAGCGGAGCCCCTCAAGCACACGCTCTGACGCTGTCCCCCTCCCCTCAGGCTAACGGGCACAGCTGTGCAGCTGTCCTGGGAGCTGCGCGCAGGTGGTAGGGGCCGGCGGACAGCCAGCACAGAGGTGCACTTCGGCCAGCTTGAGGTGCTGGAGTGTCTGTGGCCCAGCGGCACGTCGGAGCCAGAGTACACCGAGGTGAGGACAGAGGCAGAGCATGTACCAGGCAGGGCCTGAGATTCAGGGGTATGGGGCGAGGCCTGGCCCCGCTCACCTCCTGTGTCCTGTCCCAGCTCCTGAGCTTTCCCAGTAACTTGGGCTCCCAGGCTTCTGCTCGGCCCTGTGCCCACTTGCGCCACACACAGACCCTGCGTCGTGTGCCCAAGGTAACCCACCCCTACTCCAGGCCTAGAGCCTGTTGGCAGTTTCTCATGGTGCGTTGACCCCACCCTGGTCTCTGCCAGGGTCTCCCCTACTTTCTGCTCCCATCCCCGTTTCCCTGTGTTCCCGCCAGATGACACCTTACCATTCAGAGGCCCCTTGAACAGCTTCCTCTGTGCCCTGTCCAGCCATTCTCTCAGCCTCACTGACCCTTTCCCTGTCTCAACGTGGCACCTTCCTGCTAGGCTTCTGAGGCTGGGAGGGCAAATTTGGGTGGCTTTTATTTAAGAGCCTAGCATGTCGTCTGTATTAGCAGGGTGGGAAAAGTCTCCCAGGCCCCTACTGGGCTCCCTGCCCTCCCCTACCTCACGGCTCCTGCTGACCTGAATACCCTCGCCCCCAGAGCCGACCCCGGCGCTCAGTTGCCTGCCAGTGCCATTCAGAACTGACTTTGGACCTGGCCGACTTCCAAGCAGATGTGGACCTAGGGGCCCTGGACCGGCTAACTGCCCTGCTACGTCTGGCCACCACACCCCCCGAGCCACCTGCCAGCCTGCTGGTGAGATGCCTAGCCGGGGTCAGGCCTGGGTGGAGAGCAGGACACACATCCTGCTGGGAACTGAGCAGCACTGACCTCCATGGCCTCCCACAGACAGAGCCCCCGCCAGCCATGGAGCAGCGGACGGTGTTTCGTCTCACAGCACCCCAGGCCACGCTGCGGCTACGCTTCCCCATTGCAGACCTGCGGCCTGAGCGGGACCCCTGGGCAGGCCGGGCTGTGCGGGCTGAGCAGCTACGGCTGG
>NW_006159755.1:1750797-1766478 GCF_000334495.1 Tupaia belangeri chinensis | reverse complement strand
AGCGGGACCCCGGGGCAGGCCGGGCTGGGCGGGCTGAGCAGCTACGGCTGGAGCTGAGTGAGCCCCAGTTCCGGTCAGAGCTGAGCAGTGGGCCTGGCCCTCCAGCTCCTACCCGCCTGGAACTCACTTGCTCTGACCTACACGGTGAGAGCTGCTGGGGCATAGGGCCTGGGGCCTGGGCCCCCAGGAGAGGTGGGCTTGGGGCTATGGAAGAGGCCAGGTCACAGTTGGAGCAGTCTCTGGCTTAGGCCTTTACCAGCTCTGCAGGTCACAAATATTTCCTATCCCTGGTCCTCCTGGCAATGAGCAGAGTGGACCCTTCGTGCCTGGGCCACTGTAGACCATGGTGTGTTTGGAAGGGAGGGACTCTGACCCTGTAATCTGACATTGGGGAAAAATGGGAAAAGGCAGCAGTGATGAGCCCCCTCCCATCCCTTTCTGTTCTTTCCAGGTGTTTATGAAGATGGAGAGAAGCCACCTGTTCCCTGCCTGCGTGTCTCCAAAGCCCTGGACCCCAAGAGCATTGGACACAAGTACTTCCTGCCCCAGTAAGTGAGAACTCTGGAGGGGCAGGAGAGGGGGGTTCTGCTGCCAGCTTGGGACCAGGTGCAGTCTTGCAGGCCAGTGACAGGCCTGTGCCCTGGCAGGGTAGTGGTGACCCTGAACCCCCAGTCCAGCAGCGCACATTGGGAGGTGGCCCCAGAGAAGGGAGAGGAGCTGGAGATGTCAGCTGAGAGTCCATGCGAGCTACGAGAGCCTGAGCCCTCGCCCTTCTCCTCCAAGAGGACCATGTATGAGACAGAGGAGGTGAGACCTGGCCCCACCTCTTCCCGGGTCACCCCTCATCCTGCACCACTCTGGTCTCACTTGTGTGGCTATGAGATAAGGCGACAGGACCACCTGGTGTGGGCATGATGTGACCCACCACTGGTGAGGATTGTCTGTTCCATCATTTCCGGGCAATAAGGAAGCCCCCCTCCCTGCTCACAGGATGGGAGGAAGCATGCTGTGAGGGCAGGCCCCCGGGAGAGCATAGGTCCTCGGGACCCTGACCTACCTCAACTGTTTATCACAGTGTACTTGGGCCTTGGGATCCTCTTTTCTGAAGGTGACGAGGGCTGAATGAGAGGCAGTTAAGGACCCAGTGCCACTTCAGTGGTTGTGTCACCTTGAGTTACCTACAGACGGGTTTCCTGCTCTGAAAAGTGGACCCAATGACCTCGGTCTCATTCACAGGCCAGCTGTGAGGCTTAGAGGAGCTGCATACTTGTGAAACCCTCAGAACAGGGTTGGCTTTTCGTCAGCGCTGTGTGTCATGGCCAGCATGTATCCACAGCAGAGGAGGGCCCCTGTGAATAAATGTATGCGTGCATGAACGAATGAATGACAGGAGGTCAGGACCCAGACTTGGGTCTGTCTGACCCCAGAGCCAAACATAGATCCTGGCCTCTTTAAGATGACTTTCCATCTTACATTCTTTTTCCCCCTCCTCCCCTGGTCTTATCCTGTCTAGATGGTGATTCCTGGAGACCCTGAAGAGATGAGAACGTTCCAGAACAGGACCCTGGCCCTGTCACGCTGCAGCGTGGAAGTGGTCCTGCCCGGCGCCCACATCTTTCTGCCCAGCAAAGAGGTCTATGAGAGCCTCTACAACAGGTGGAGACATGGGGTGGGCAGGGCTGGGCAAGGGGCCGGGCCCTGGCCTCCCTCACCTCTGCTGTCCATCCGCCTATCTCAGGATCAACAACGACCTGCTCATGTGGGAGCCTGCAGACCTGCTCCCCACTCCCGACCTCACCACTCATCCCCCTGGCTTCCCAGGCCCGTCAGGCTTCTGGCATGACAACTTCAAGATGTGCAAGTCTGCTTTCAAGCTGGGTATGAGGGGTGCTATGGCTGGGCCAGAAGGAGGATCCTCAGATCCGGACAGGGCTGGGCCAGACCTCCCAGGTCTCCTTCCCACCCAGCTGCCTTGATCTCACCGCAGACTCAGACTCAGATGACGAGGATGCCCACTTCTTCTCGGTGGGGACATCGGCCGCACCCCAGGCCCCAGTGCCTGAGCCCCCAACCCCTCACTCCCAAAGTACCTTCTCTACACTGGTGACAGTGCTCAAGGGTCGGATCACAGCCCTCTGCGAGGCCAAGGTGAGGACAGCCCTGCTGGGCAGGTGAGCCAGCCCCTTACTCCAGAGCCCCCCCGACAGGAGGGCAGGGCAAGCCTGAGCATCTCCCAACTGGGAACCTGGAGAACTGAAGCCCCCACCCGCCGCCCACTGGTCCACACAGCCAGCACCTGTCTCAGTGTACCTGGCAGCCACGTGGTAGCACCTTGCTAGGGGTAGGCCACCATTTGATCTGAGGAGGCAGATAGAGCAGGGGTTATTCCTCCCCTTTGGCAAAAGAGGCAAGCGCTGCCCAGAGCCTCCAGCCAGCTCTGTGGGAGAAGCTGACCCCTCCGCCCCAGGCCACAGCTCCAAGAGGCACTGTACCCCTGAGCAGCTGCTGAAGCCAGGCGGGGTCTCTGTCTGCAGGATGAGGGCGGGAGGCGGCTGGAGGCTATGCATGGGGAACTGGTACTGGACGTGGAGCACGGTACCCTCTTCAGCGTCTCCCAGTACCGCGGCCAGCCGGGACTTGGCTACTTCTGCCTGGAAGCTGAAAAGGCAGCTCTCTATCACCAAGGTGTGAGGGCTGGGAGATTGTCGCTGGGAATCCAGGCTCAGGGCTGGAGGCTCTCAGGAAGGATGTGACCCTGGGAAGAGTGGGTGGCCAGCTGGCTTTGCAAGGGGGCTCACAAGGTCCCTCCTCAGCGGCCGTGGATGACTACCTGCTGCCCAGTCACCTGGAACTGCCCAGCTTTGCTCCCCCCACCCAGTTGGCCCCCACCATCTACCCATCGGAGGAAGGGTTGACTGGGCGAGGATCCTCGGGCCGCAAGGGTCAGGGCCCGGGCCCCCAGATGCTGTCCACAGCTGTGCGCATCCACCTGGATCCCCACAAGAACGTCAAGGTACACCTGCCTTTGCTTGCCACCCACCCCCATGGCTAGGCAGCTGCCTCCCTGGTGCATGGCGGGGCTTGGCCCTTCCACCATCCTGACTGCACCCCTACCCTCAGGAGTTCCTGGTGACATTGCGGCTACACAAAGCCACCCTGCGCCATTACATGGCTCTGCCTGAACAGAGCTGGCACTCCCAGGTGAGCAAGGGTGGCCCGGGAGGACACGTGCCCCAGTGATTCTGGATTCCTGGTCTGGGCAAGCAGGTCTCCAGGCAGAAGCCGGTGTGAGGACCATGGACTAGGCCAGAGTTAACCTTTGCCAGGGCTCCTGGGAAGGGGAAGTGCTGGACAGCAGTGGGCAGCAGATGGGGTCCTGGGCAGGGCAGTGTTAGTGGAGGCCGGAAGCCGCCTTATCCTTCCTGCCCCTCCCGCCCTGGATCTGAAGCTGCTGGAGTTCTTGGACGTGCTGGATGACCCCGTGCTGGGCTACCTGCCCCCGACAGTCATCACCGTCCTGCACACACACCTGTTCTCCTGCGCCGTGGACTACAGGTACCCAGGCTGGGCGGGCCAGGTGCTGGGGCAGGCTTTCAGGTGTAAGGTGCCTGCTGCAGCTCAAGTGTAACCCCCAGGCCCCTCTACCTCCCTGTGCGTGTCCTGGTCACCGCTGAGACCTTCACCCTGTCCAGCAACATCATCATGGACACCTCCACCTTCCTGCTCAGGTATGCAGGCTGCCCTCGCGTGCATCCATCCCACCCTCAGCCAGTCTGCAGCTGCCTACTGCGTGTGTCCTTGGGCCTCTCTCTCAGCCCTTCTGTATGTCTGGGGGTGAGCCCTCCCTTAGGAATGTGAAATGTTTCTGCCTTCCCGGAGAGCATTTGAATCAGAGCCTAAAATCATTTGTGCTCTCTGGCCTGGTAATGGGGTGTGTGTGTATGTGTGTGTGTGTGTGTGTGTGTGTGTGTGTGTGTGTGTCCGAAGGCTAGAAAGATGAGACAGGTGGAATATACTGCTTCTGTAGTATAATTTAAAACACTTGCAAGTTTTAAATGGTCTAAATGCCCCAAATTACAACTTGCGTAAATTAATGTGGCCCACTCTTTGTGGAATGTTGTACGGACATTAAAGTCAAGTTGAAGGGGGCCAGCTGGTGGTGTGCTAGCTAAGGTGACTGCATCCTACATGGCTAGCTGCATGGTTTGAGTCCCAGACCCGGCAGCTTGAAAATCATACCTAGCACATGTGCATGTGTGTGCGCCTAAAATCCCAAGAGGAGACTGGAGGAGAAGGGTTTACAGTGTGGCCACCCCTCCTGGGGAGTGAGTTCTCATTTTCTCTTTCTCTCTGTCTCTCTAGTGAGCATACATGCCCTATAGCAAACACAAACAAACAAAAAAAGTCAAGTCGAAGAATAACGTGGGGTTGGCCTGTAGTATAGTACTTAAGCCCTGTACATAGAAAGCCAAATCTCACATGGCTGACCCAGTTCAAGTCCTGACCCAGTGGCTTGAAAATCAATGCCAGGTGCACACATGCCCCAAATCCTGACAAGATGGAGGAATGAAAGAGAAGGATTGCGGTGCGACCATACCCCATTGGGGAGTGCTTTCCCTTTCTCTCTGTCTCCTTGGTGAGTGTGCACACCCTCTGGCAATAAAGTAAAATGTGAAAAAAATATAAGGAAATGTCACAGTCCAATGTTTACTGAGAAAAATAGGACAGAGAATTACCAGGGATTTTTTTTTGTTTTTTGGGGGGTTTTTTAGGAGAAAATTTTTCTGTAGGACTCGTGTGCTTGCTGGAGAGACAGAGAGAAACAGAAAATGAGAAATCGTCCTCCCAGGGGGATGACCACACCGCCATCCCTGCTCTTCCATTCTCCTCTGGGGATTTTGGGCATGCACACACACGTGCCTGATGTTTTTTAAGCTGCCAGGTCTGGGACTCAAACCATGATTGACTATATGGGAGCCCATCCATGTAACCATTGTGCCATCTGCTGGCCCACAGACTTGCCAGTGTTTTAAAAATATGTATGTCAGGACCAGCAGTTGGCATAATGGCTATGTCACTGGACTCCCAGGTAGTCAGTTGACCGCAGTTCGAGTCCCGGACCTGGTGGCTTAAACTCATGCCTAGTGCGTGTACGTGCATGCCCAAGATCCCGAGAGGAGAATGGAGAAGGGATTATGGTGTGGCCATCCCCCGGGGGGTGATTTCTGCTTTCTGTCTCTCTGTCTCTGTCTTTCTGGCAAGTGCACGCACTCTATAGCAAAAACCTCTCCAAAAAAAAAGTATGTCTATGAGGAGGCATGTATCTTTGTGGCCGCATAGGAAGAACTAGAGTGAGATGGTGTGGTGGTTTTCTCTGTTTGGATTCGAGGTTATGAGTGATTTTAATTTTCTTTTTTATCTAAAATATTGGGTTGTCTGAAAAATCATGATGCATTTTTGCATAGAAAAACATAGAAAAATACATCATGACTTTTCCAACAACCCAGTATCTTAAAGGAGATTATATTATGTTACTATTAAATAAGGATTTATTTGGGACAGCCTGCAGTGTGGTGGTTGAGGATCTCAAGTGGCTAACTGCGTTTGAGTCAGCAGCTTGAAAACATGTCATGGTTGGGACCAGCAGATGGTGTAGTGGTTATGTCCCTGGACTCCCACGTAGTTGACCATGGTTCGAGTCCTGGACCTGGCAGCTTAAAACTCTTGCCAGGCATGTGCACGCGTGACCAAAATCCCAAGAGGAGAATGGAGGAGAAGGGATTGCAGCATGGTCATCCCCTGGGGGGTGATTTCTCACTTTCTGTCTGTCTGTCTCTCCAGCAAGCACACATACCTTATAGTAAAAAAAAAAAAAAAAGAAGAAAAAAGAAAAAGAAAGAAAGCTAAACATGCCAGGACATGTACGTGCATGCCCAAAATCCTGCAAGAGGAGGGATTGCAGCGGAGCCATCCCCAACAGGGGGTATTTTCTTGCTTTCCTTCCCTCTATGTCTGGGAAGGGGCATGTGCCCCTCTTATTACAAAATAAATAAATGAGGACTTTTTTGTCGGGGGGGGAGGTTTGCTTTAGGGCGCTTGCGCTTGCCAGAGAGAAAGAGACCGATAGAGCGAGTGAGAGGGAAAGTGAGAAATCACTCCCCAGAGGGGATGGCCACGCCAACGATCCCTTCTCCTCCATTCTCCTCCTAGGATCTTGGGTACACACGCACATGTGCCCAATGTAATTTTAAAGATACTGGATCCTGAATTTGAACCATGGTCAGCCATGTGGGGAGTCCAGTGATATAAGCGCTACACCATCTGCTGGACACTATAAATATTTGTTTTATTTTATTTTATTTATTTATTATAAGAGATTTTTAGGGAGGCCTTAGGGAGTGTGCGCTTGTTGGAGAGAAGAGAGACAGAGACAGAAACAGTGAAGGGAAAGTGAGAAATTACCCCCAGGGGGAATGGCTGCACTGCAATCCCTCTCCTCCATTCTCCTCTGAGATTTTGGGCATGCACACACATGCACCCAGCGTGATTTTTAAGCCATTAGGTCTGGGAACTGGAACTGCAGTCAGCCATGTGCGAGTCTAGCGATGTAACTGCTAAGCTGTCTCCTGGTCCCATATTTTAAAAGAACAATAAATATCACAGGATGACTAAAGGACGCCCCCCTTCCTGGACTGTTACGAGGCCCAGATGAGGTGGTGGAACTGCAGATATTCTGAGAACCTTCATGACTCCCCCACTAAGGGAGTGCTGCTTTCTGAGCCTGGAGCGTGGAGGCCAGGCCATTCTCCCCACTGCACAGACAAGAACACTGAGACTGGCCGGGGCCCGTCATTACAGCTTTCTGTGGGCCTAGGAGCCCTCTGCCTGTGTCCAGGAGCCCCACCCTTGCCGGCCCCATGGAGCTGCTGCCTGCAGCAGTTCCTGGGCCCTTCTCAGCCCTCTTCCCCACCAGGTTCATCCTTGATGACTCCGCCTTGTACCTGTCTGACAAGTGTGAGGTGGAGACCCTGGATCTGCGGCGAGGTGGGCAGGGCCTGAACTGGGTTCCCTCCCCTCTCTGGGACCATAGTCCCTGGCCGTAGCCAGAGCAGCCACGTGTCCTCGCGCAGATGTTGGCTGGGCTCTTAGCTCCCATGCATGCGTGCACATGAGAGTTCTGCCCCTAGATGAGCAGTTCTCCCCTGGGTGGTGGGGCAGGGGCCAGGTGTGAGGAGGCACCAGCAGCTGTTTCCCTGCCCTCTGCTTCAGACTATGTCTGTGTCTTGGATGTGGACCTCCTGGAGCTTGTGATCAAAACCTGGAAAGGGAGCACTGAGGGCAGACTGGTGAGTGTGGCTGTTACCCAGGGTTCCTCAAGCCAGATCGGGGCAGAGGCCCATGGACTCTTCAAGGGCTTGCCCTTCTCCCTTGGCCTGGCTCTGGTCACAGTCAGCACCTACCCTTCCCTGCTGGGCTCTGGTTGGTGTCTCTCCTCACAAGGGCCAGACCCACCAGGGGCCAGAGGGTCCCATGTATTTGGTGATCGTGGGTTTTAGCCTCACCACTAGAGGGCAGCACAGCCTTTGCTGCAGTCAGATAGCTTTTGTGGGTCCCGGTTCCTTATCTTTAAAATGGAAAGAACAGGTCCCACCACACCCAGCTAAGGAGGACAAAGGAGGCACAGCACGAGGGTGGGCTGATTGGGCGCACTCCTGTTCCCGTGGCCCCAGGTCAAGCCCCTTTAATTTCTAGGCCCAGTCAGTTTGCTCCTCTGTTCAGTGGGATTCCAGGCACACTAACCACCTCAGGAAAACCTGGCCCTGTTCTGCCTGTGGCAGGACCAGAACCGCGGTGCCCTTCCAGGGAGGGTAGGGCGCGGCTGCAGTGGAGCCTGAGCCGACGCCGCCCTGCACTCCACAGAGCCAGCCACTGTTCGAGCTGCGCTGCTCCAACAACGTGGTGCACGTGCACAGCTGCGCCGACTCGTGTGCCCTGCTGGCCAACCTGCTCCAGTACGTAATGAGCGCGGGCGACCTGCACCCCCCACCCCGGCCCCCCAGCCCCACGGAGATCGCCGGCCAGAAGGTACAGGTGAGGCCTGGCCACACAGGCTACCAGAGCTCGGCCAGGCCCCCTCCCCTGCCATGGTCCTCAGGGGCCTGGGGTGGGGGTGTCCTGGAGCTGCCCTCCCTCCTGTGACTCATCCATCACTCCCCCCGACCTGGCCCAGCTCTCCGAGAGCCCTGCCTCCCTGCCCTCGTGTCCCCCAGTGGAGACAGCCCTCATCAACCAGCGGGACCTGGCCGATGCCCTCCTGGACACTGAGCGCAGCCTGCGGGAGCTGGCCCAGCCCTCAGGTGTGCTTGGGGTGCTTAGGGGAGAGCAGACACCATCAGACACCCACAATATGCATCTCCCAAAAATGGCCTTTCTCTCGCCCACAGGTGGCCCCCTCCCTCAGGCCTCGCCCGTCTCGGTCTACCTATTCCCAGGTGAACGCAGCGGGGCCCAGGCCCCTTCACCACCTGCAGGTGGCCCCTCTGACAGCTCAGGGTCCCGCTCAGAGGCTAAAGAAGAGGAAAAGGAAGAGGAGGGTGATGGGGACGCTCTGGACAGTGACGAGTTCTGCATCCTCGACGCTCCTGGCCTGGGCATCCCGGTATGTAGAGGACGGGAGGGCGCCGTCCCCGCCCTCCAGGCTGCTGTCTGGGGAGGGCCCTGCATGCCCAGCTGGTCTAGAGCCCCACTATGAGAGGAACCGGCAGGCGGCAGTCACCATCACCACGGAGGGTGCTGGGTCCGGGCTCTCTGGGGAAGCAGCCCTTCGTTTTGAAGGAGAGGCGGATTTCCAGAGGAGTGGGCCTGACGTCCTGGCAGAGGGGCTGGGACATTCAAGGGGATCGAAGAAGAGAGGACAGTTAGCAGGAGTGGGAGGAGGCCCACTGGCTGCTGGGACCAGTGGGAATGTTTGAAGGACCCGAGGAGACAGGGCTGACAGGAGCAGGGGCTCTCAGGCCCATCCCAGAAGGACCACTCAGACCCAGGCTCCAAAAATAATAGGCTAAGAGAGTCATGTTTGGGGACCAGCAGTTGACGTAATGGCTGTGTCGCTGGACTCCCATGTAGTTGACCGCAGTTCAAGTCCGGGACCCGGTGGCTTAAACTTACACCAGGCGCATGTGTGTGCATGCCCAAGATCCCGAGAGGAGAACGGAGGAGAAGAGATCACAGCGTGGCCATCCCCCCTGGGGGGTGATTTCTCACTTTCTGTCTCTCTGTCTCTCTCTGTCTTTCTGGCAAGCACACGCGCCCTATAGCAAAAACCTCTCAAGAAAAAAGAAAGAAAGAAAAAAGAGGGTCATCTTTGTCAAAAATGGAGGAGGAGAGTGAAGTGTGAGGATAAGGGAGAAGCAGGAGCCGGGGTCGGGGGTGGCTGGAGAGGAAACTCGTCCATGCTCCGCACCTTCACCGGCCTCTTTCCGCAGCCCCGAGATGGGGAGCCCGTGGTGACACAGCTGCATCCAGGCCCCATCGTCGTGCGGGATGGACACTTCTCGCGGCCACTGGGCAGCACGGACCTGCTACGGGCACCGGCCCACTTCCCAGTGCCCAGCAGTCGAGTGGTGCTGCGTGAGGTCTCCCTCGTTTGGCACCTCTATGGAGGCCGAGACTTTGGGCCCCACCCTGGCCACAGGTAAGAGATATCTGCAGGAGACTGGGACCAGGCCCAGGCCAGCTCTGACCTTCAGCAGCTGGTCTATCCCTATCTGGCCTCAGTTTCCGCATCCTTGACTTTCTTGCCTACCTTCCAGACTGGAGAGGCTCTTGCTCTTAGGCTGAAAACTCTGCTACCAGTGGGGGTTCTTCTGAGTCAGCTTGCTCTCTGTCTCTTTTCCCAGGGCAAGAGTTGGCCTCACAGGCCCCAGGGGCTCCCCTTCCCGCTGCTCTGGCCCCAACCGGCCCCAGAACTCATGGCGTACGCAGGGGGGCAGTGGGCGGCAGCACCACGTCCTCATGGAGATCCAGCTCAGCAAGGTGAGTGCGGGGTGTGAGTGCACCGCGGGTGCTGTTTCTCTTGTCACGCGGCAGCCAAAGCAGGCAGAGCCCGAGTAGGACGTGTCTGAGTCTGGCGTGGTGAAAACCACCTGGGAGGGGCACAGGCTTGCTGGGGAGGAGTCAGAAGGCCTTCTTGCAATGGGACCGACTGAGCAGAGACCGAAAGAGTGAGGAGGTGAGTGCGGAGGAGGTGTTCAGGCAGGGGGACAACTGGAAAGCTGCACATGGGGAGCACCAGGCCGGGAGGCAGCGGCTGAGCCAGCGATGAGGTGAGGCCAGAGCCCAGCAGGAACAGAACAGTTTTGATTCTTAACTCAAGAGAGGTGGAGGGCCCTGGGAGTTGAGGTGAGGCTGCCGTGGGACAACCACTGCAGCAGTCAGTGCAGACGGAGTGTCTGGGCAGGGTAGCAGCTGCAGGGCCAATGAGAAGAGGCAGGTTCTGGAGAGGTGGGCTGGGTAGAGGCAGCTTTGGGACCCGGTGAGATACAGAGCAATCCAGAGGGTTTGGGCCAGAGAACAGGCACAGCAGGAGGTCCCCCTTCCTGAGAGTGACTTGGGCCAGTGCTAGGCTTCCTGAGGGTCACCGGAGGCGGGGGGACAGAAGAGCACGTGAGGCTGGGGGAGCAGTGGGCTGTGCTGAGACGAGAACTCTGAGGAGGTGAACGTCAGAGTGTGACCAGGGCCTCTGGGGCCTGACAGGGAGCCAGCTGTGCAGGAAGAGGGCAGGCTCTCCCCGGAGGGGGAGAGAGTGAGCCTGGGGACAAAGGCCTGAAGACAACAGGCTGAACCTACCCGAGGGGCAGGTCTGGAAGGAGAGATAAGGCCCTGCTGGACTGAGGTGAAGAGCCTGCAGGGAAGCCACAGAGGGCCAGTGAGGCTGGTGGGCACCTGCTTTACAGAGATCCTGTGGGGGTGTGGAGAAGGAGCTGGAGAGGACAGCAGGTCGTCCAGGGGAGCGGGAAGAGGGGTCGGCAGCTGGGAGACCGGGTAGCTGCTGTAGAGGTGAACGATGCGTAGAGGGAGTGGAGAGAGTTCTGAGACTTTGATGATGAAGGCATTGGAGGGTGAAGGTGGGGCCATGGTTTGCCGCAGGCACCACTTAGGTGAGATAGGGACTGTAGGAATGTGGACAGGTAGACCTGGGGGAGGAGGAGGGCAAGGACTCATTGTGGCCAGGTAGAGCTGAAAATGCTAGTGGGGGGACCAGCAGTTAGCATAATGACTATGTCTCTGGACTTCCATGTAGTCCACCATGGTTCAAATCCTGGACCTGGTGGCTTAAAATTCACGCCGGGCGCATGTGCGTGCGTGCCCAGGATCCTGAGAGGAGAATGGAGGAGAAAGGATTGCGGCATGGCCATCCCCCCTGGGGGGTGATTTCTTGCTTTCTGTCTCTCTGTCTCTCTCTGTCTGTCTGGCGAGTGCATGCGCCCTATAGCAAAAGCCTCTCCCAAAAAAAAAAAAAAAAGAAAAGAAAAAGAAAATGCTAGTGGGACAGCCACATGGAGGTATCGAGGGGATGGCCAGGTGTGGGGCCGAGATGGGGGTGGGAACTAAAAACGTTGCTGGGAGAGAAGGGGCCTGGGGTGTCTTCTGTCCATCTTGGGGCCTGCCTATCAGCTCAGGCCTCTGTCCACCCCACAGGTAAGCTTCCAGCATGAAGTGTACCCAGCAGAGCCAGCCTCGGGCCCCGCCGCCCCCGGCAAGGAGCTGGAGGAGCGGCCGCTGTCCCGCCAGGTGTTCATTGTGCAGGAACTTGAGGTCCGTGACCGGCTCGCCTCCTCCCAGATCAACAAGTTCCTGTACCTGCACACGAGCGAGCGGATGCCGCGGCGCGCCCACTCCAACATGGTATGGCCCCTACCATGCCCCTGGCCAGGGCCCCAGGCTGCAGGGCCACATCCCAGGCTGTTGCGGGGCGGGGGGTGGGCTTAGCGGAGGGTACAGCTGACTGGGGAGCCGGCAGGGACTGGGCCGGAAGCCCAGTAGGCGCCAGAGCTGTTCTCTGCCCCTAGCTCACCATCAAAGCGCTGCACGTGGCCCCCACCACCAACCCGGGGGGGCCCGAGTGCTGTCTCCGTGTCTCGCTGATGCCCCTGAGGCTCAACGTGGACCAGGTGAGTGGCCAGGGGAGGGCGGGCCCACGGTGGGCCCTGCTGTCTCCCAGCTGCCGAGTTGACCCACTGCCTCAACTGCGCCCGCAGGATGCCCTCTTCTTCCTTAAGGACTTCTTCACCAGCCTGGCAGCCGGCATCAACCCCATGGTCTCAGGGGAGACCCCCACTGAGGGTGAGTGGTCGGGCCAAGGAGAGGAGGGTCCGGGCCTCCTGCCTCCCAGGACAGCCCAGCCCAGGCTGTCAGTCATCCTCGTTCCCGTCCCTTAGCTCGTCCCGAGACCCAAGCCCAGCACAGCAGCCCCCAGGAAGGGCAGCCCGAGGGCTTGGAGACGACCGCCTCACAGGAAGCCGCGGGGAGCGGACACAGCCCCTCTGCAGAGCAGCAGCCCATCTACTTCAGGTAGCACTCAGGGCTCGGGCCTGGGCCAGGGTGCAGGGGGCCAGGACCGCGACCAAAGTCCCACCTCCCCGCTCCCCCACCCAGGGAGTTCCGCTTCACATCCGAGGTGCCCATCTGGCTGGATTACCACGGCAAGCACGTCACCATGGACCAGGTGGTAAGGGGGCCGACAGGCAGGGTGGCCGTGTGACCGGGCCCTCTGTGGGTCCCAGTTGCGCTCATCTGTGGCTGAGCCTCACAGGGGCCGGGGCCTTTATCTAGGTACCACCGGCTGCTGAGCCGGCCCGCAGTGGCCCATGTCCCATTATATGAGCCCAAGCCCCTGTCCTCCCCTAGGGCACTTTTGCTGGCCTGCTCATCGGCCTGGCCCAGCTCAACTGCTCCGAGCTGAAGCTGAAGCGGCTCTGTTGCCGGCACGGGTGAGCCCCCAGCAGCCTGGCTTCTCTGCAGGGCCCCGTCTTCCCTGTGCTCTGTCCCCACGTGGCTGTGTAGCCTTGGCCTAGTCAGCGCCTCTTTCAGGGCCTGGCCCTCCTCTGTAAAGTGGGCATACGCGTGCCTCCACGTAGGGCTGGGTGGCATGGGAGGTCGAGGTGCCCACGGTGCTCACTACGGGGGTTTCCATCCCTCTTGGCCCCAGACCTCTGACATCCCCCGTCACCACTCCTCTCACAGGCTGCTGGGTGTGGACAAGGTGCTGGGCTATGCGCTCAACGAGTGGCTCCAGGACATCCGCAAAAACCAGTTGCCCGGCCTGCTAGGAGGCGTGGGCCCCATGCACTCCGTCGTCCAGCTCTGTGAGTCGTCCGGGGGAGACTGGGCACTCGAAAGCACTGTTACACTTGGGCAGCCTAGAAGCTGCCGTTACATAGGAGGAGGGGGTCTTCGAGCAGGGCAGAGGGGGGCAGGGAAGCTTTGGGCTCCTCTGACCAGCCCGCCCCACCCCCTAGTCCAAGGGTTCCGGGACCTGCTGTGGCTGCCCATTGAGCAGTACCGGAAGGACGGGCGCCTCATGCGGGGGCTGCAGCGAGGGGCTGCCTCCTTCGGCTCATCCACGGCCTCCGCCGCCCTGGAGCTGAGCAACCGGCTGGTGCAGGCCATCCAGGTGAGTGGGCGCCCTGCATCCAGGTTATGCCTGCAGCGCCCCGATTCTGTCCTCGAAGCTGTCCTGAGAGTGGGCGGGCTGTGTATCACAGCCCCATTTTACAGAGCAATGTCACAGAGGAAAGGCCACGTGACCTGCCTGGTGCCCACTGCCAGGTCTCCCCAGACCACTGTCTCCATGCCCTGGAGTGTCTTGAAAAGTGTGTGGGGGGGTGTTTACAGACAGAGAAACCAAGACCTGGAAACCGGCCCCAGTTCATGTAGGTCATGCACTTTGCAGGCCCACAGGGATCCCCAGGGGTGGTCTTGTGAGCAGGGGTGATCAGGGCTGCGAATTCTGGGGGCAGGGAAGGGCAGGCACATGGAGAACACGGTGCCTTCTGGGACCTGCAAGCTCAAATACCCAGGGGGTGAAGAGCAGAGTCTCTAGAGAAGAGGCTAGAGGGATGAGCCAGCACCAGAGAGCCCCCACGGTGCTATTTTGGGTAGAGTGGCATTGGGTAAGTGATGTGGGGGCAGAGAACAGAGGCGCTGGTGACAGAGGGAAGGTCAGGCTTGGTGATTGGCTTGCTGATGGTCAGGGGGATGAGTGTCAAGGAGCCCAAGCCCCTGCTGGAACCTTCCCCCAGCACTGGGGAGGCCAGACAAGGAACAGATGGAGGAGGGCATGAGCCAGTCCTAGGCAAGCCGTCGGTGGCACCAGGAGCCAGCAGTGGAGGTCTGGCATGCCTGGACATGCTGGTCAGCCCCAGAAGGCTTAGGCTTGAGCAGACACTAGGGTGTCCCCTCTGGAGTCATACTCCACCCGAAATTTCCTGACCTGGGTGGTGGGTGCCATGGGGGGGTAGAAGGTGGAGAGAAGAGACTACGTAGGAGCCCCAGGGACAGCACAGCTAAAAGCTCTGGTGAGGCCAAGGGGTGGCAGCACCCACAGACTGGCCAGGAGGCCCAGTGGCCAGACATGCCTGCCTGGGCTGGCTCTCTTCATCTTGCACCCCTTTGTCCTTCAGGCCACGGCCGAGACGGTGTATGATATCCTGTCCCCGGCCGCACCCATCTCCCGCTCCCTGCAGGACAAGCGCTCTGCAAGGCGGCTGCGCAGGGGCCAGCAGCCCGCTGACCTCCGGGAGGGCGTGGCCAAGGCCTACGACACGGTTCGAGAGGTGAGAAGACCCATGCCCTCCTCCCCATCACCCCATACTCACCTGCTCACTCAGATCCCCCCATTGACTTCTGACCTCCACAGGGCATCCTGGACACAGCTCAGACCATCTGTGATGTGGCGTCGCGGGGCCATGAGCAGAAGGGACTGACAGGTGCCGTGGGGGGCGTGATCCGCCAGCTGCCCCCGACGGTGGTGAAGCCACTCATCCTTGCCACAGAGGCCACGTCCAACCTGCTTGGGGGGATGCGCAACCAGATCCTCCCCGACGCCCACAAGGACCACGCTCTCAAGTGGCGCTCAGAGGAGGCCCAGGACTGAACAGGGGCAGCTGGGACCCAGAGGGGCGCTGGCCACCCTCCCTCTCAGCCTACCTGCCACCTCCGGCCAGCACCAGTGTGCCACTGGCTCCCAAGCCTCCTGAGAGCTGCGACCCACAGCCAGGCAGGGAGGGACCTTCGGGGTCAGTCACTGTGAAGGACACCTGCCCGGCTTGCCCATTGCCAAGCCACCACGAGAGGGGCCTCCCTGCCTTGGGGCCTCAGCCCCGTCTCTGCACTTTTCCTCTGGGGAGAAAGGACTCTGCCCCTCCCTGCTGCCTTGTCCCAGGACGGAGGCTTTTGGACCCTTGGACCCCAACCCCACTCAGCCAAGTGTCTTTCTGTTGTCTTGGGGGGAGGTGGGGGGACAGACACCATGTGGTTCGATGTATGATTTTTAAGCTCCTTGAGCGTGTGGGTCAGTGTCTGCATGAAGTGGAATAAACTGTACCCGCCGCCAGCCCCGCCCAGGTCCTGGGTGCCTGTCCTACCCTGTTATCCCGGTATCAGCCTTGACCTTGGCCC
>NW_006159755.1:1747765-1750422 GCF_000334495.1 Tupaia belangeri chinensis | reverse complement strand
GCCACCACCAGGAGCTGCCACACCCTCCCCACCCGCCAGCAGGTCCCTGCTCAGTGGGATCTAGGGTTGGCAGGTCCCTGGCCTCTAACCCAGCTGGCCGCCAAACCTGCACTCCTTGCCTGGGCCCTGGGCTCTGCTCAGCCCTCCCAGGGGCTGCCCCGGCCCTTCTGAGGTGGCAGAACTGAGTGAGGCTGGAGGAGCCGAAGGGCTGCTGGGAGGGACGACTGGCCCTTGGAGCCCACCTCGCCCCGACCATGTTTCTTGGCTCTGTCCCCACAAGACTCCAGAGTCTAGCCTTACCCTGGGGCAGAGCACATGGCAGGGTTCCGACCACGGGACTTCAGCCTACGACCTGGCCCTCTGAGCCTCAGGTGCCTCCTGGTGGTCCCTGCCTGCCTGACCCAGGGATCAGGGGTGCCATCCAGGGGTGCTCCTGGAAGACTGAGCCCCGTGTCCTCTGGAGGCTGCTCCCAGCATCTCTAGCGGAAGTCCTTGGAGGTGACCAGGGCTCTACCTGGGGATTCAGCTCTGGGGCTTCGAGAGGAGAGGTGCTGGGGCAGCACCGTGAGCAGAGGGTCCTGACGGGCACTTTCCATGGGATCAGAAGCGCCCATTGAAACAGAGGAAGGAGCTGCTCCCACCCCACCACCCCACCCCACTCCCTCCTAGCACTGCACAGAGGTGGGCAGGAAGGCTGGCTCAGGAGTCACAGAGTCAGAGAACCCTCATCTTGCCGGGCTTATCTGCAGAGCTCTCCGGCTAGCAAAGGTCTGCCCAGCTCCCTCTCCGGGGCCCTTGCGACCCCTCTGGGGGCAATCTGGGCTCTAAACAGGGCAGATTTGTCATGGAGGGCCTGGGATGAGGTCACCCAAGCAGTAGGCCAAGCAAGAGGTCAAGGGGATGAGGCTCAGGGGGAGGGAGAATTGCAGACGTCTGGGGTCTGATTCTACCAGGTGGGGCAGGTGGGGTGGGCCCAGAGTTTCCTGAGCCTGGCCCACCCTGCTCTGATTCTACCAGGTGGGGCAGGTGGGGTGGGCCCAGAGTTTCCTGAGCCTGGCCCACCCTGCCCGGGCACAGTCCAGGGTTTCCTGCCCTTTGAACTGCACTTGGGATGGCCCCGGGCAATCATTAACCTGGGCCAACGGCTCAAAAAGCGCTGGGCCCCGGGCGTCCCACTTCCTCCTGTGCCCTGAGGGCCAGCCCGACAACCAGGTAAGAGACTTCTCCTGTGCTTGGTTCCCTGCCGCTCCCTCTGCCCGCGGCCCAGGCATCTTCTACAGGGTTGCCAGCACTTCTGAGAAAGAAGGGACCGGGCAGCCACTGGGTGACCCTGTTCTATGGCTCAGTTTCCACCTGAGGGATGAGGTGCCCAGCTCTGCGGAGCCGGGACCCCTGACTGGGTGCTACTTCCAGTAGGCTGGGGCACTCGGATCCCACAGAGCAGGAGGCCAGTCCTGCCCGGACCCCTGTGGGAGGGGCTGCTGGGCTTTGGGACGGGGGTGGCGGGAGGGGAGCGAGTTGGTTACCGGCTATGGCGTCTCCATTTGCAGGCCCTCTTCCCAGGCAGAAGGATTCCTGTCTGAGCATCCCCCATCTCACCTTGACTGTACCCCAAGAGGGAGGACGCCACTCGGGGAGGTTGCCAGGGCAGCATGGACCCCAGGCCCCGCTCTGTGACCTTGGGCAGCCTCCTCTGTCTCTTTGGGCCTGTTCTGCCTCTAACAGAGGGGAGCATAGCCCAAGTGCTCTCTACAACTCCATTTTCTCTTCAGAAGCTTTGGGGTCTCCTAAAATGCTTGCTGGTCTTGCTCGGCAGGGCTGGCACTGGCTTCTGTCGCTGTAACCACTTGGACCAGAGCCGTCTGGGAGGGGATGAGACCATACCTTGCAGGAGAAAGTTCTGCTCCCGGGACCCAGGACAGCTCAGGGACCTCAATCAGCAGCTCCTTCCTCTTCCCACAGCGGGGACAAACCAGGGGCTGAAGGGTGGTGGCTTCTCACCAGTCCAGGCCAGTGTGCGGGGTAGCCTCACTCACAAGCCCTGATACGTGTGAGAACCAGCAGTGGTTCAGAGAGGTTGAGCTACTTGCTCAAAGTCACCCAGCTCCCAGGCCCCTGCAGGCTCTCAGGCCACAAGTGTTCTTCCAGATGGGTGGCTGCCCATGGCCCTGTCCCTAACATGGCAGGTTTGTGTGTCATCCTCTTTTCAAGTTCCCTCTTCGCCCCGTCTCCACCTGCCCATTCTGACCCCATTTTCTCTGTTCCTCTCATCGTTTTCTCGTTCAATCTCTACCTCAACCTTCTTCTTTCTCTGTCGGCCCTCCCCCCGGCTCTCTGTCTGTCTCCAGTTTCCCAGACAGAGCCATCCTCATGAAATTGATCGAAAGGAGGTCCCTGGAGACTGACAAATGCCCAGCTGTCCCTGCCCCACGGCTGCACGGAGGGTGGGCAAAGGGCACAGGGCGGAGGCCTCAATGGCTGAACCTGGAACTGGGGCCTGGCTCTAGTTGGGAAAGAAACAAGGAAGCAAAAGAACTTAGGGACAGAGGGCGCGGGGGCGTCGGAACGGGCAGAGGCTGCCCAGGAGTCGTAAATCCGAGCCGCTCCCGGCTTTATGGGGCAGATTTGGGGTTGAGGCTTGACCTCCCCCCGGGCAG
>NW_006159755.1:1744840-1747194 GCF_000334495.1 Tupaia belangeri chinensis | reverse complement strand
GGCTGCCCGGGAGTCGGAAATCGGAGCCGCTCCCGGCTTTATGGGGCAGATTTGGGGTTGAGCCTGGACTTCGCCCAGGACAGCGCTGGCATCACCCGAGGCGCCAGGTGTGGGCCCTGGATGATAAGGAGCCTCCATAAAAAGGCCATGGACCTGGGACCCTGAGGACCCGAGGGTCCTGGGTAGGCGTGGGGTACGTGGAAATACCGACAAGGCCTGGGCCTCCAAGGGGCGCCCACCCCCTGTAACAGCAACTCCATGTGGAAGTGTCTGCTGGTTCCAGTGGGGCTGCTGTTATCTGGGGTGGGGGCCAGTACCGACGAGGAGAGGCAGATCCCACCCACAGCCCACGGAGACCTGCACGGCGATGCTCCTGGGCCCAGGACGGCAAAGGGGGGTGGGCTTGGCAGCTGCCAAGACCGAGTGCACAGGGCTCTGACCTATGAATTGACAGCCAGTGCCCTCGTCTCTCCTCTGGCTGCCAATTCCATAGGTCACAGGTATGTTCGCCTCAATGCCGGCCACTGGGACCTGCAGGGGCAGGGGCAGGGGCATCAGCCGTCAACGGAGACCTTGCTTCCAGGCGCAGCTTTCAAGGCCCCGCCTTCCTCCATCTCCTTCCCCCTTCCGCTTCCCCTTTTGTAACTGAACGACCTTGGTGCTCCACCTGCACTGCTGGGTGCCTCTATGCTTTGCCCATGCTGTCCCCTCTGCCTAGAATACCCTTCCCAGCGTTTTCTCCCGATTGGGTGCCTACGCTCGGGGAAGAGAGAGAGAGAAAGTGAGAGATCACCCCCCAAGGGAATGGCCATGCCGTGATCCCTGCTCCTCCATTCTCTTCTGGGCTTTTGGACATACACACACTTGCGCCTGGTATGTTTTTCGAGTTGCCGGGTCTGGGACTCGAGACCGCACAGTCACATGTGGGTTCCAGTCACCTTATGCTCTGTGCCATCTGCTGGCCTCCCCTTCTCAGTTCCCAGTTCTTTGGCCAGGCTCGCTCTTACATGCCATTTCAGGCCATACCCCACCTTTGCTGCCTCCAGGAGGCCTTCTTAAAGCCCATTGGCTCCCAAGTGCCCACCTAGGCACCTGCAGCACCCCAGGCGTCCCTGGAGCACCACACTCACCAGGCCACTTGTCATCGTGTGCTTGGGTTTCCCTCCTTGCCGTCTGCGAGCTCAGCCCCGAGCCCGGGTGGGCGAGCCTCGGCACACGCTCCATAAATTGTCCTGAACAGATCCTGAGCCTCATCTTGAACCCAAGGAAGCACCCACTGGCGTTCATTCTGCACCCCAGTCTTTGTGCCAGAGCGCCCTCTCCAGCACACACGCCCCAACAACGGGGCCCCTGAACCAGGCCCCTCCTCCACTTCCTCCCCACCCCACATCTCTTGCCATCCTCGCCTCCCCAGAGCACAGCCCCAATGCCCAGGCTGCCTGGTCCAGCTGTGTTGGTGGGTGCCTCCTCCAGCCTTCAGGATCCTGAGAGAACCCAGGGGCCCCTCTGGTGGGAGTGGGAGCAGCTGGGGAGATGGGACTGCAGACCCCACCCCATCCTCCCACTGTGGCCTCCCTTCCAATGGCTTCTTTTTCCTTTTTTTTTTCTTTTAAGGGAAATTTTTGCTATAGGGCACATGTGTTCGCCGGGGAGACAGAGAGAGACAGAATGCGAGAAATCACCCCTCAGGGGTGCAATCCCTTCTCCTCCATTCTCCTGTCAGGATTTTGGTCAGGATTTTGGGCACACATGTCCATGTCTGGTGTGAGTCTTTTTCTTTTTTTAAATAATTATTTATTTGATTTTATTTATTTATTCATTTTTTTTTAAATTTGACCAGAGAGAGACAGAGACAGAGAGAAAGAGAGAGAGAGAGGAAGTGAGAAAGCAAGCCACCAGGTCTGGGACTTGAACTGTGGTTGGCCATGTGAGAGTATCCAGAGCCTTAACCACCACGCCATCCTCTGTTCTCCCTGGTGTGAGTTTTGAGCCACTGAGTTCTGGAGGCAAACCACAGTTGACTACATGGGAGTCCAACGATGTAACCATTACGCCATCTGGTGGTCTTATCTTTTTTTGTTTTAAGACGTTTTATCCTTAGGGCATGTGCACTCACCAGAGAGAGAGAGAGAAACAGAGATAGTGAAAGGGAAAGTGAGAAATCACCCCCCCACACCCAGGAGGGATGGTTATGCTGCAATCCCTTCTCCTCAATTCTCCACCTGGGATCTTGGACACACACACACACACACACACACACACACACACACGCCACGCTTAAGTTTCAAGCCACCAGGTCTGAGACTCGAACCGCAGTCAACTACATGGGAGCCCAGCAATGTAACCGCTATGCC
>NW_006159755.1:1720260-1744603 GCF_000334495.1 Tupaia belangeri chinensis | reverse complement strand
TCAGAAAGAGAGAGAGACAGAAAGCGAGAAATCACTGCCCAGGGAGGATGGCCATGCCGCAATCCCTTCTCCTCCATTCTCCTCTCAGGATCTTGGGCACGCACGCACATGTACCTGGCGTGAGTTTAAGCCATGGGTCCGGGACTCGAACCACAGTCAACTACATGGGAGTCCAGTGACATAGCCATTACGCTAACTGCTGGTCCCTCAACTCTTTCTTATACAGGAAGGTGCTGGGGATATTTTCATTTAAATAAAAAGATTTGTGCTGCTAAAAAATAAAAATGTTTAAATTGAAAACACAGACCTAGAATAAAGTCCAAATTTCCTAATGACAGGAACTGGTTACTGCGCGCTTTCTGTGTGCCGGGCACTTGCATACATCACCTAGAATGCTGTTGGCGACCTTGCGAGGTACTGTCCTCATCCTGTTTGCAAGGTTCTCAGTCTCAGAGGGGACAGGCTCAGCGCGGGAGGGGCACTTGCTAAAGTCACAGAGTAAGCTGGCCTTCCTCTCAATGAACATCTGGTCTCCCGCTCTGGTCCCTAGGACACCATCCCTTGACCCTTCCTACAGGTGGCTTCACTTACACTGTCCTGGCTGCTCCAAGTGCCGGGACCCCGGACCCCGTCTGTCTCTGCTGAGGCCGGGTTCTCACAGCTCTTCCTGCAGAGCCTCCCATGATCCTGCAGTACCCGCTCCTCCCCGCCAGGGCCCGGGGCTCCTGGCCCTCTCTGCCACCCTTATCTCATTCTGCAGGGAATTAAGGCGCTCTGGGCACTCATCATCTTCCCGCTGGTCTCAGACACCTTGAGAGCAAAGTCCAGTTACTCATCCTCCCTGGCCTGGTGGCCCTACCCCAGCTGCGTGGGATACAGGATACTTTGGGTGTTTTGACTTCTTTTTTTCTTTTTTTTTTTTTTGAGAGGCTTTTTTCTCATCTGCCATCTCTTTGAAGACCTGTCTCCTTGACCCTCACTCTGTAACCTGCAGCTTTGTTGCTAGGACTGGATGTTCCAGATACCTCCTAAATTCTAGAGAACAGATGCACCTCGGGCTGAGCTGCAGGGTTTCAACTGAGAAAGAAAGTATGGGTTGCAGCACGTACTTCAGAAAACTATGAAGTCTATAACACATGATAAAGAGTGAAGGTTCCAAGGCAGTCTCTGGCCTTGGTTCACTCACTACTTCTGCCACGCAGGAACCAAGAAGAATGGCAGGGTGGAAGTTGAAAGTAAGAGGGAGTGGTACCTGGAGCTGAGGAAATGAGCGCACAGCTTCTAAGGTAGTCTCTGGCCTTGGTTTGCTGCTCACTTGCTTCTGCCCCCTGGAGTGATTTTCAAGCTGCCAGGTCCATGTCTTGAATTGCAGTTGATCATGTGGGAATTCAGTGCCTTAACCACCCTGCCACATGCTGGCCCCTGTGGGTATAGTTTAAGACCTTTCAGCTGTAGCTCCCTAAAAGGCTAAACCATCTTATATAAGGTATTTCAGAATAACCAAACATTTTGTCATAATTTTAGATTTTCTCTTCTTTTTTTATTTTATTTTTTTGCCTTTTTAGGAGAGGTTTTTGCTATAGGGCACGTGCACTCGCCAGAAAGACAGAGAGACAGAAAGCGAGAAATAAACCCCCGGGGGGATGGCCACACTGCAATTCCTTCTTCTCCATTCTCCGCTCGGGATCTTGGGCATGCACATGCGCCTGGTGTGAGTTTTAAGCCACCGGGTCCGGGACACGAACCGCAGTCAACTACATGGAAGTCCAGCGACATAGCCATTACGCTAACTGCTGGTCCCGGTGTTGGGACTTCTTGACCTCCAGACCCGTAGCCCAGGGCCCACATCCCCCCACACTCCCCCTAACCTGGTCTCACCCCTACTTCCTTAAGACCTGCCCAGGGGTCACTTCCTCTAGGACACATGCCTGTGTCCCTGGAGTCCGCTTGCCCACCTGCCCCACCCACTGGCCCCGTGCTGCCCCTTGGCCTCTGTTGGAGCCCCCATCCCACCCCATCACCACCTGGCTCTTTCCCCCACCTCCTGGGAACCCCTGGGAGTGGCGGCCACTGACTCTGTCTCCTCGGTGGTGGGCCCAGGAACCGGGTGCTGAGGTCCTTAATAAATGCTTGCCAAAAGAATGACCACATGGGGACACGTGGGGGAGTGAGCACGGTGCCGGTGCCGGCAGGCTGAGGAGGCCAGCGGCTGTCTTCATCACCATCGTCACCGCCGCACACAGGTGAGGCAGGCGCAGGTGAAACAGCGATGCTGACGAAGCGTCCTGAGAGTACGTGGGAGCTGTGCTCCTGACGGGGAAGGAGCGGTCGGGAAGTGCACCTGGGAGAGGTGCATTGGCGTTCGGCTTCTGCTGAGGTGAAGACCAGGTCATAAGCCCTGAGGGGGGAAGGAATGCCTAGGACAAAAATACAGAAAAGGACAAGAGGGCAAGGGGGGCCTGGAAGCAGCTCACTCTTGGGCAAGCAATACTCCCTGCAGTCACCACCAGGGGGCGCCCAGGACCTCCCTTCCAAGCTGGGCCCAGCCTGCTTCCCCCGACCTCACTGCTGCAGAAGCCAGTCCCGGCAGCACCTCCAGCTGTACCCAGCCAGGCACTACTGCCCAGCCCAGAGCGTGCCCTGGCCAGCACTCCCCAGGTGGCAGCTCCAGGCGCTCAGCGCTAGCCTCCCCCAAAGTAGGGGTCCTGATGGGACTGTTATTGCAGTACATGCAAAAAGCGTAAACATGTCATGTATATTCGTGTAATTATTCAGTGAGTCCCTGTGTGACAGCCACTCAAGTCAAGCAAGAGAACACTGGGCACTGCAGAGCCTCCCTACACTGCAGAGCCTCCCTACGTGTCCTTCCAGGCCCCAGGTCAGCACGCCCCTGACCTTGACGGTGATCAAGCCCTCACCTGCCTCTGTAGTTAGCTGCCCACCCACCTACGCAGCCCCAAATACTATGAGCCCATTTTGCCTGGGTTTGTAGTTTACATAAACGCAATTGTGGCCCTGTGTCTACCTGAGTCTCCACGTGGCTGCTGGAGCTTTCTATCACTCTGCAGTGTCCCACTGTATGGATATAATATAATTTGTTTTCCCTTTTGGTATAAATGGACTCTGGCCCTCCCTCCCCCAGTTTGGGATTATACAAAATACTGCTATGAGTATTGCAATGCACATATCCAGAACACAAGTCCTTCTCTAGAAGGGAGGCTGCTGGGTCACTGGGATGGACCGGGCCACCTGGTGCCAGGAGGGAGACCCGGATAAGCCTTTTGTTTCTTTGACTTTCTTGTTTCTTCCTTTTGCTTGCTTTCTCTCTCTCTCTCTTCTTTTTTTCTTTCTTCTTTCTTTCTCTCTCTTTTTTTCTTTAATTTCTTCTCTTTCTTCTTTCTGTTTCTTTCTTTCTTGTTTTTAGTTGCCAGAGAGCGCATGTTCTGACTAGAGAGAAAGAGACAGAGGGGGACAGTGAGAAAGCATGCCCCATGGAGACTGTGCTCGCCACAGTCTGCTCTCCACCTCTCCATCCTGCCAAGATTTGGGGCAGGCATAAACACACAAGCGGTGTGATTGTCAAGCTGCTAGATTCAGGACAGGAACTGCAGTCAGTCATGGGGATCTGACTCTCCTTAAGCACTAGGCCATGCAGCTGGCTTGTTTTTCTTTCTTCTTCTTCTTCCTCTTTTTTTTTTTTTTTTTTTTTAGAGAGAGATTTTTGCTATAGGGCATGTGTGCTCATCCCAGAAGCAGAGACAGAGAGACAGAAAGTGAAAAATCACCCCTGGGGGAATAGCCAGCCCACAATTCCTTTTCCATTCTCCTCTGGGGATTTTGAGCATGAATACACACGTGCCTGGTGTGTTTTTAAGCCGCCAGGACTCGAGCCAAGGTCAACTACGTGGGAGTCCAGCCACGTAACCATTACGTCATCTGCTGGTCCTGTCTGTCTTTATTTTTTTTTAAGATTTTTGCCATAGGGCTTAAAAGCTCAGGACCAGCAGTTAGCATAAAGGCTATGTTGCTGAACTCCCATGTAGTCGACCACAGTTCAAGTCCTGGACCCAGTGGCTTAAACTCATGCTGGGCACGTGTGCGTGTGTGCCCAAGATCCCGAGAGGAGAATGGAGGAGAAGGGATTGTGGCGTGGCCATCCCCCCATTTTTGATTTCTCTCTTTCTGTTTCTGTCTCTCTCTCTCTCTTTCTGGCTAGTGCACGAGCCCTGAAAAAAAAAAAAGATAAACTCTCAAAAAAATAAATAAATAAAAAGCTCATAGGAGAGAGACAAAGAGAAAGACGGAAAGTGAGAACTCACCTCCTGGGGGGATAGCCATGCCACAATCCCTTTTCTTTCATTCTCCTCTTGGGATTTTGGGGATACAGGCACACATGTCCAGCCTGTTTTCGGGCCTCCAGGTTGGGGATTCTAACTGCACAGTTGGCCATGTGAGATCTAGTGCCTTAATCACCACACCACCTGCTTAACTTTTTTTTTTTTTTGGAGAGGTTTTTGCTATAGGGCGCGTGCACTCGCCAGACAGACAGAGACAGAGAGACAGCGAGAAATCACCCCCCAGGGGGGATGGCCACACTGCAATCCCTTCTCCTCCATTCTCCTCTTGGGATCTTGGGCATGCACACACATGCGCCTAGCGTGAGTTTAAGCCACCAGGTCCGGGACTCGAACCGCGGTCGACTACGTGGGAGTCCAGTGACATGGCCATTACGCTAACTGCTGGTCCTTTCTTGACCTTTTTTAGAGAGAGAGATTTTTGCTATAGGGTGCATGCACTCGCTGAAATGACAGAGAGACAGAGAGACAGAAAGTGGAACATTCCCTCCCCATAGAGAGATGGCCATGCCTCAATCCCTTCTCCTCTATTTTCCCCTCAGGATCTTGGGCACACATGCACATGTGCCCAGCGTGAGGTTTAAGTCACTGGGTCAGGGACTCGAACCACAGTCCACTATGTGGGAGTCCAACAACATAACCATTACACCCTCTGCTGGTCCCAGCCCTGGTTTTCTTGTTTACAAGTATGAGATGTTCAGAAAAGTACAGTTAACACCCATATATACTTTACTGTGTTAACTGTTCAATAGTTAACAGTTTTCCGGGACCAGCAGTTGGCATAATGGCTATGTCGCTGGACTCTCATGTAGGCGACTGCGGTTTGAGTCCCAGACCCAGTGACTTAAACCTCACGCTGGGCACATGTGCATGTGTGCCCAAGATCCTGAGGGGAAAATAGAGGAGAAGGGATTGTGGCATGGCCATCCCCTCTGGGGAGCGATTTCTCGCTTTGTGTCTCTCTCTGTCTTTCTGGTGAGCACATGTACCCTATAACAAAAACCTCACCCCCCCAACAAAAAAAACCAAAACAGTTTCCTATATTCACTTCCTCCCACGCCCTGCTCTCAGATATACACACACTCATATTCACAAATACGTTCTGAATCATTGGCAAGTAAGTTACATAGGCCATGACCCTTCACCCTCAAATATTTCAACATGTGTCTCTTAAAAAGAAAGACATCTCTTACACAACCACAACACAGTTACCAAATGTAAGCCTGGTGACAGTGACGCAATGCATGTCTCTATAATGCAGTCCACTTCCAAATGTCACTGATCATCCTAATCAACCGGGATCACGCTTCTCATTTCATTGAGGGCTCTTCAATCTTCTTTTTTTTTTTTTTTTTTTGGTGAGGTTTTTGCTATAGGGCGCGTGCACTCGCCAGACAGATAGAGAGAGACATAGAGACAGAAAGCGAGAAATCACACCCCAGGGGGGACGGTCACACTGCAATCCCTTCTCCTCCATTCTCCTCTCTGGATCCTGGGCACGCACGCACACGCGCCCAGCATGAGTTTTAAGCCACCGGGTCCGGGATGTGAACCGCGGTCGTCTACGTGGGAGTCCAGCGACATAGCCATTACGCTAACTGCTGGTTCCCTTCAATCTTTAATCTGGAACCATCTTCAGCTTTTTTTCAAGTGTTTTTCAAGACTTTGACTTTTTTTTTTTTAAAGAGATATTTTTGCTATAGGCGTATGAGCTCGCCAGAGAGACAGACAGACAAAACACAAGAAATCACCCCCCGGGGGGTGGCCACACTGCAATTCCTTCTCCGTTCTCCTCTCAGGATCTTGGGCACCCAGGTGCACATACCGGCGTGAGTTTTAAGCTGCCAAGTGCAGGACTCGCATCATGGTCAACTACATGGGAGTTCAGCGATGTAACCATTATGCCGTCTGCTGGTCCCAAGACCTTGACATTTTTCAGAGCACAGATAAGGTGTTTTTTTTTTTTTTTTTATTAAAGAATTTTTTTACTTAATTTTATTTATTTATCTATTTTAATTTGACCAGAGGGGGGCAGAGTGAGAGAGAGGCAGAAAGAGGGAAAGTGAGAAAGCAAGCTGCCAGGTCTGAGACTCGAACCACAGTCAGACATGTGGGAGTCCAGCACCTTAAGCACCACACCACCTGCCATCCCCTAGATCAGGTGTTTTATAGAATGTCTCTCATCTTTTTCTAAAAACAATTATTTAATTTTATTTATTATTTTGTATTTAATTTGAGCAGAGAGACACAGAGAAAGGGAGAGTGAGAAACAAGTGCCCCTCATCTTTTATCTCCCTTTTCCCTTAGTTAAAACGTCATATATGGGGGCTGGCAGGTGGCGTGGTGGTTAAGGTTGCTGGACTCCCACATGGCCAACCATGGTTCAAGTCCTGGACCTGGTGGCTTGTTTTCTCATCTTCCCTCTCTCTCTCTCTCTCTGTCCCTCTCTGGTCAAATTAAAATAAATACATAAAGACAAATGAAATAATAAAACAAAATGTCAAATATGTCTATTACTTAAAAGTTGGGGGGTGGGACCAGCAGATGGCATAATGGCTGTGTCGCCGGACACCCAAGTAGTCAACTGTGGTTCGGGTCCCGGACCTGGTGGCTTAAACTCACTCTGGGAATGTGTGCGTGCGTGTCCAAGATCTCAAGAGGAAACTGGAAGAGAAGGGATTGCGGCGTGGCCATCCCCCCGGGGGGTGATTTCTCACTTTCTGTCTCTCTCTATCTCTCTCCGTCTTTCTGACGAGCTCACGCGCCCTATAGTAAAAACCTCTGAAAAAAAAAAGTTGGGGAGCAGCAGGTGGCATGGTGATTAAGGGGCTGGACTCCCACATGGCAGACTATGGTTCAAGTCCCAGACTTGGAGGCTTGCTTCCTCACTTTCTCTTCTTTCTATCTCTCTCTGGTGAGAAAATGTGCCCTATAGCAAATTTTTAAATAATAATAAGATTAAATAAATAATTTTAAAAAGTTGGATGTAGCGAGCAAGAGCATGGTGAAGGCATTGAACTACTACATGGCCGGTTTGAGTCCTGGACCTGGCAGCTTGCTTTCTCACTTTTCCTTTCTCTCTCTCCCTGGTCAAATTAAAAAATAACAGAGGTCAGCTGACCACAGTTCAAGTCATAGACCTGATGGTTTTAAAAAATGATGCCATGTGCTTGCATGCCCCAAAATCCCAGGAGAATGGAGGAAAAGGAATTGCAGCGTGACTATCCTCCCTGTGGGGTGATTTCTCACTTTCCCTCTCACGGTCTCTCTCTCTCTCTGTGTGTGTCTCTCTCCAGCAAGCACACATGTCCTATGGCAAAAAACAAACAAACATACAAAAAACCTAAAAAGTAAGTAAATAAATAAAAATAAACGATTCTTAAAAAAAAAAAAAAAAAAGGCAGGACAGTATAAAAAAGTGAATAAAATGGACCAGCAGATGGCGGAATGGTTACATCGCCGGATTCCCACATAATTGACTGCGGATTGAGTCCAGGACCTGGCAGCTTAAAGCATGCTGGGCACATGTGCATGTGTGCCCAAGATCCCAAGAGGAGAATGGAGGAGAAGGGATTGTAGTATGGCTATCCTCCCTAGAGGGTGATTTCTTGCTTTCTGTCTCTGTCTCTCTGTCTCTCCAGCGACTGCATGCACCTTATAGCAAAGAAAAAAGGAAAGAAAAAAGGGAAAGAAAGAGAGAAAGAGAAAGGAAAAGGAAAAGAAAGAAAAAGTGAATAAAAATTGCTTCAGCTACCACGACGCAGGGCTAGTCTACGGACATTTCCGGGAATCAGGTGAACCAGCTGCCGTTGCTAGTCTCCATTCTCTGTGCTCGTTAACTCAATTAGTTCTGTGAGGCGGGTACTGTGTCATCTTCCATGTCATGGCTGGTCTCAGAGACCTTGTGACTTGCTAAAGGTCACACAGTTAGTAGGACTTGAACCTGAACGGTCTGTTCCGTGTCCATGCATTTTGCCCTTATGCTGTGCTGCTTCTCAGGAGTGGCTGGCAGCACATGGTGTGAGTGTGAGTGAGTGTGTGTGTGTGTGTGTGTGTGTGTGTGTATCAGGAGGTCTCAACTTATACCTTTTTTTTTTGTCCTTTTTTTTTTTTTTTGGCTGTGGGGCACGTGTGCTTGCTGGAGAGAGACAGAGTGACAGACAGGGAGAGGGAAAGCAAGAAAGCACCCCCCAAGGGGAATGACCACACCACAATCTCTTCTTTGGTGTCCTCGGGATTTTGGGCACACACATACGTGTGCCTGGTATGTTTTTCAAGTCACCAGGGCCAGGACTCAAACTGTTCAGTTGGCGTAATGGTTACATCACTGGATTCCCACATAGTCGACTGCGGTTTGAGTCCAGGACCTGGCAGCTTAAAACATGCTAGGCACATGTGCATGTGTGCCCAAGATCCCAAGAGGAGAATGGAGCAGAGATTGTAATGTGGCCATCCTCCCTGGGGGGTGATTTCTTGCTTTCTGTCTCTGTGTCTCTCCAGCAAGCACACGTGCCCCACAGCCAAAAAAAAAAAAAAGGTGGGAGCCCCCCACCATAACCACCATACCATCCGCCGGCCCCCCAACTTCTGTCCTATTGACATTCGGGGCTTGACAGGTCCCTGTTGTGGGGCTGACCTGTGCATTGCTGGGTGGTTAGCAGTACCCCTGCACTCTACCCTCTAGTCACCAAGTTGTGACCACGAGGAACGTCTCCAGACATTGCCAATTGCCAAATTTTCCCTGGAGAGCATAAGTATTCCCAGTTAAGAACGTCTGTGCGCGTGCACACGCGTGCGCATGCCTGTGTGAAACGAGGTCACACTGCACAAAGTCTTCCTTCTCAATTTTTCGCACTCCAGGGCCCCTTTAGTTTCCCACCATCCCCTCCAGTCCCCTGTCGAATGGCTGCCAGGTGCTGCCTACCGAGTGACTTGGGAATGACCAAAAGACAAATCGATAGCTGTAGTCTTAGTCTTCTACCATCATGCATCAAAATGCCACAACACAACCCCATTGGGGAACCATCAGGTGATGTGGTAGTTAAGATGCTGAACTCCCACAAGACCAGCCTCGGTTCGAGTCCCAGACAGTGACTTGAAACTCATGCCGGGCATGTGTAAGTGCATGCCCAAACTCCCAGGACAAGAATGGAGGAGAAGGAACTGTGGTATGGCCATCACCCCAGGAAATAATTTCTCACTTTCCCTCTCACTGTCTCTGTCTCTCTGCAGCAAGTACATGCACCTTATGACAAAAACAAGCCAAAAACAGGCAAGAGAAGTGTTTTTTATTTGGAAGGGGGGATAGAACCAAGGGCCAGGCTGGATGAGCAGAAAAGGGAGGCCTGATCCTGTCTCTGAGTAGCTGCCTTCATGACAGCTCAACACGCACTTCTGGGCGTGAGCATGGAGTGGGGTAAAAGGCCTTGGTGGAGACTCTAGCTTCCAGGTCCCTTTCAGGTGACCCCACACCATTGCCTGTACTTGAGGGCAGGATGAAGAAGGTGAGATAAGTCCCGACTGGGCCAAATGAGTGTGAAAGAGACTGCTGACAGAGTAGGGGGCCGGACTGCCACATGTGCCCAAAGGACTGGAGGAGAGGGGATTGTGGGTAGTCATCTCCCCTGGGGAGTGATTTCTCACTTTTTCTCTCCCTTGCTCTCTCTCAAAAAAAAAAAAAATCGCTCATGTACCAAATAAGAAACCACTTCCTGTAGGGTCCTGTGTGCAGTCTGTCCACAGCAAAAGTCTGGAGCCCCAGACAGGGCCAGATGGTGCCGGGGCTCTGGGTAAACACCCAGCTGCAGTCCTTGCCTCAGCAGCCCCTGCGAGCTAGGGCCAGAGGCCAGGGGGACAGACACACATATTTAGAAGCCCAGCAGTGGGTGGCCTCCTCTAACCCAGCAGTTGAACTATAGTTTCATCACAGGGGCTCGGAGGACCCTAAGACTCAGTTAACCAAAGCACCGTGCAGTCGTATGTGCATGTCATACTGGGCAAGGCGCAGGCCGACCCCAGGCAGCAGAGCAGAGGCTGCATCAGCAGAAGGCTGATGGACTTCGAGGCAGAGAGCTCAACCAGTCTGCAGCTGGGAGAGGAGCTCCTGAAGCCCTCTTCCTCTGCGCTTCCACATGCCTGATTGCATTTCATGTGGTGAGGTCATTGTGGAAAGAGCAGTGTGAGGATTTGCAGGCCCAGCGTCTCTTCTGACCTGGGCCATCTTAAGCAAGTCACAGAGCATCCTGGGGCCTCCGGCTTTTTCTCAGTGGGATTTGGAATCAGCTAAGATTTTTTTTTAATTGCCAGAGGGCATGAGTGTTCTCCACAGAGAGACAGAGACAGAGAAAGCACCTCCAATGGAGTGTGGTCATCCCACAATCCTTTCTCTTCCATCTCTCCATCCTGTCAGGTTTGGGCCACACATGCACATATGCCTGGCATGTTTTTGAAGCCATAGGCCTGGGATTGGACCTCAGTTGGTCTTTTGGGATCTGACTCCCTTAACCACTAGGCCACACGGCCAGCCATTCAGCTAAGATCTTGACACTGTCACCTTCAACTCCAACATCCATGGGCCATGGTTACTGCTATCTCGAGAGAAGCCTTGTGGTGTGGAGAGGATGCCCTTCTGGCCAGCATTGGAGACTCCTGTGTGCCAAGCAACTGACCTTTCTTTGGCAAAACAAAGCTGTTGGCCAAATCTCATGACTACCAGAACAAAAATCTGTGCTTAAACACAAACTTTCTCAGTGGAAAGGGTGAACCACTCACTCCTCATCCCAGGGAGAAACCTATGGGTTGTGGCTTTTCCCAGACTGATTCATATGCCATATTTGGATTAAAAACTCTTTTTTAAGTTGTCTTTAGGGACCCTGTAAGATACTTCCCTAGATATGACCATTATAGAACTGAGCAGACCGTTTTGAGGGAAAATGAGGCAGCAGGAGACCTCCTTGTTCTCTGAAGACACCCACAGGCACCCCAAAAAGCAGAGGATGGGCATGGTTTCTGAGATAAAAGGAAAATATCTGAACTTTGTGTCAATCTGCTGGGGACCGGGGTGGAAGGGCAAAAAGTGAAACAATAGAGAAACCAAAAGTGAAATGTTTCATTCATGTTTCACGAAATTTTCCCACCAAACAGAAAGTGCCCTGCTCAAAACTTACAAAGAAAATGTCCCAGACTTTCACAATCTGGGACATTACAAGAGAAGGACGTTGCTCAAGACCTGGGTGACAACTCCATACGTCTGGGGGAACCAATTCCTGGTCCCTTTATCCTCACCAGAGTGAGAGAGAGCCCTTCCTCTCATCTTGTAAGCTCTTTGGAGAAAGTGGAGCGGCCATACATAACAACAGGGTCTGGTTTTCAGTTATAAATAACCCAGGAACATTTTGTTGTTTTCAGCTTTCTGGGGCTGGGTTTTCCCAGCACATAGGGCTCTGGGGAGATGTGGAAACCATGGCGGGTCAACTGAGTGCTCCTACGGACGGAGCTCCATGTAGCCTCCTTCAGACCACTGAACAACCACCTCATTTAGGATCCTCTGCCCCGGGCCCTTCCCTGGACCAGCCCGGCAATTGCATCTCCGGGGTGGGTCCCTCATATCTGTGTAGGAGGCAAATCCTTTGGCTTCTGAGGCTGACCCAGGAAGTCTGGACTGGGCCTGCCAGAGGCGCCTGGTCACCAATTGACACGCAGCTGCTGGTGGCAGCCTCTGCCTGCAGGGGCCTCAATATTCTCTTTTGAGGACAATAGAAAAAAAAAAGGCCTGTGACTTCTATGCTTTACCATGGCTGATGAAAAGAATGCTAATGAAATCCCAAATGAAAGGGCTAACTCAGGGACCTTAGGTCACAGGAAGGGCTGCAATTACTCATCTGCTTTCCAATGGTTAGGGAACAAGAGAATCAATCTAATCAACATTATTTATTCCCATAGACGGTAGCGGCCCCATTCTGCAAGGGATGGGTGAGCAAGCTTCACCTCTTGCCATCTTTGGTCTTTGTCTGGCTCAGCGCCCTTTATTCTCAGGTTCCAGTTCCCACCTCTGTTTTCTTAGCCCTTCAACCCGCTTTCTTCCTTGATGCAGGCGCCCAAGCATCCACACTTGCACGACTCTCAGAAGCTAGAAATCAGGCAGGAGGCTTTTAAGTTCCTGAGTTTCTTTTGGCTAGAGGGCACATGTATTCACCAAAGAGACAGAGAGATGGGGGTCCAAAGACAAAGCACTCTTTATGAGGAATGGTCACACTACAGTCCTTCCTCCATCTCTCCCTCCTTCTAGGATTTTGGGCACGCACGCACTCACACCCGTATGTTTCTCAAGTAGCCAAGCCTGGGACTCAAAACAAGGTAGTGGGCCACGTGGGATCTGGCTGCCTTAACTACCAGGTCACAGACCAGGTCCGCCGATGTGCATTTGAAATCTCTCCAAGAGCCCTCAGGCTCCCCACCCACACCTCGATGTCCTGACACTGGTTACCTAACAATCACAGTCCCCAAAGCTCTGACATCAGTCACTGATTCTCACCATCCTGGACAGCCAAGGGAGTCTGTGTGTGACCAAGGAGGATGGCAGGAGATTGAGCTCCACGGAACAGCCAGGAACTGGTAAGGGGGGTAGGGTAGGGCATAGGTCAGAGTAAAAGATGATAACTAATAGTGACCCTAAAAGAGGAAGTATTTGGGTTTTTTAATTTCCCCTAAGTTCCCACAAGATTTCTTTGTTGCCCCACATTTCCCTCTTTTTCCATATAGGGAATTTCCGACTTCACTTCCTCAAAACCCAAGTGATCAGAGCGCCTCAACTTCCTCTTTGGCCCCTCCTGCCCTGCCAGTTGCAGGCCCTCTGGGGGAGACCTCTTCTCCTCCACCGCTTGTGCCATCTTCCAGTCCCTGCCCCACTGGCCCGAGAGGAGCTCAGGGCTCCTGCCGCCCGTCGGATTTTCTCTCCATGTCTCCTTTCCCCATTTTTCTACAGTAATCTCCAGCTCCACTTTGAATCCCCTCGCACCTCCTCCCCCGCCGCTTACTCTACTCTTCTGTCTCCCTCTCTCAAAACACAAAAAACGAAGGGCTGAGAGTGTGAGTCAGAGAAGACGGGGACAGACTAGGAGGCGCCGCAGCCCCCAGGGGGCTTTCTGGGGACTCCGAGCCGCTGGAAGGCTGGTTCACTAAGGGAACTGTGGGTGGGCGCGTAGTGAGCTACGGTCTCCAACTAGTTGTCTCGCGGAACCATCTGGAGGGTTGGGGGCGTCCACGGGTGCCGGAAGGCGCACCGGGCCAGAGATCTCCCGGTACCCGACACCAGCATCGCGCTTTTCTAACCGCAGCACTTCCGCGAGCCTCCCCGCGAGGGGCGGGTAAAACAGGTGCGGTCGCCAAGGCACCCGGCTAACAACTCGCGAGATTTGGAATTAGCCAATGGGAGGCGGGGGAGGGGAGGACGTGGCACGCACCTGGGGGCGGGGCCAGGCGGGGTTCCTCCTCCCTCTCTCAATGCCTCGCTGTCCCCGCGGCCGCGGCGGCGCGCGGGAACCCAGGTCCGACACTATAAAGGGCTCACGGTGAGGCGCGCTCCACTCGGCAGAGGGCGCCTCTGCGGGTTGTGCTGTGCGCCTGCGCAGTGTGGGCCGCTCTCCGCCCCCTGCCCCGCTGCCACTGCCCCGCCGCCCTCCGCCGGCCGGCCGGGCCCCGCCTCGGCTCCGAGCTCTCGCCTCGCTCTCAGCCGCGGGTCTGCCCTGCAGCAGCCAACTCGGTCTCCGGCAGAATGTTCAGCTGGGTCAGCAAGGATGCCCGCCGCAAGAAGGAGCCGGAGCTCTTCCAGACGGTGGCCGAAGGGGTACGGCAGGTGTTCGAAGGGCTACGGCAGCTGTACGCGCAGAAGCTGCTGCCCCTGGAGGAGCACTACCGCTTCCACGAGTTCCACTCGCCCGCGCTGGAGGACGCTGACTTCGACAACAAGCCCATGGTGCTCCTGGTGGGCCAGTACAGCACGGGCAAGACCACCTTCATCCGACACCTGATCGAGCAGGACTTCCCGGGGATGCGCATCGGGCCCGAGCCCACCACCGACTCCTTCATTGCGGTCATGCACGGCCCCACCGAGGGCGTGGTGCCCGGCAACGCGCTCGTCGTCGACCCGCGGCGCCCCTTTCGCAAGCTCAACGCCTTCGGTAACGCCTTCCTCAACAGGTATTCACCCCTACCCCCCGCGGGCGAGAGGGGCATTCCAGGCCCCTGCCATCCTTTGTCTTCGAGGCTCCAGCAAGATTCTCAGCAACCACTCCCTGGGACGGGAGCCCACCTTGGGGTCTGGGACTGGGCGAAGTCGGCTCTCCTGGTATCTGTCGTCCCCAGAATTTAACAAGTTATTAGTTTAACTCAACCTCCCCCCGCCCCCGGGTGCAGCCCAGTCCCACTTGCCTTAGAACGGGGGTGAGTGGGTGGGGGGGCTGCGTTAGGAAAGTGAGTCGTTGCTGTCTTCTCCACCCTCTTCCTCTAACTGGACGCACCTAATTCATTCAGATCAACCCTTTAACCCTTCCTTTCTTCAGGGGACTGGTTCTTGGGCTCTGTGAGAAAACACGCAGGAACTTTTAGCCATACCCTTTGCTGGCGTGGTATAGTGTTACTCCATCTCCCTTGGGACTTGCGATTTTGTGTAGGAGGGATAGAGAGGATCTGGTTACTATGGGGTAGCTCCAGGGAGGCAGGGGACAAATGGGTTTTGAAAACTTCTCCCAAAGGTAGCTCTCAAAGGGTCAGTGCTCCCTTAAGGAGGACACTGGGAGCCCTGGAATGAGATTTGGGCCCAGAGTTCCTCTACGAACCCTACAGAAAGCTCCTAACCTACTTAGGCCTCAGTTTCCCCAGCTACATGGGTGAAATCTGCTTGCTCCTAATGAGAGTAACCAGGATTCTAGGTCTCACCAAGCTATGAATGAAACAGCAGCCGCCTCATTAAGTTGTAGAAGCCCAAGCTCACTTTTCTCCAAAGGAACTCAAGGCATCCCTGCTCCAGCCCCCCAAGAGACTTACCAAGGCCTTTAGACTGACTCTGCTCTTAGCCACCCCCCCATTCAAGGAGTGACTCCGCATGCCTTTCAAAGTCTGTGTCAGGGGAAGAGCCCAGGAAGGAATCTTTGAGTCCTGCCTTCCAGGTCTCCACCCACATGACCACATTCCTTCCAGACACCATCCAGCCTGGGGTGGGCCTGCCTGACCCAGAGCTGAGCCAGGGACCAGGCCTGCCCAGCCACAGAGCTGAACGTGAACAGTGGCTGTCTGCCTCTTGCAGGCACGTAGCCTGTCTTGGTTTCTAGCTGATGGCGAGTGTGTCTGTCTGGGCCAGGCTGAGTCAAGTGCTCTGGGCTAAGGCTCCTCTTCACCTTGAGCCTTCTTCTGAGGGTATCGTGTTTGCAGCCTCAGCCTGAAGATAGGGAGCCGTTCGATCTTGTGGAAAGTTTGGCTGCTCTGCTGAGATGTCTGGGCATCAGGTCTCTGCTTCCACACACAGCTCTGTGAAGCTGCAGGAAGGATCGCTGCCACTCCCTCTGCTCTCCCGAGGTCTTCCTAGCTTTGGTCATAAGGGCAGACCTTTTTAGGAAGGAGAAATAGAGCACACAACCCGTTTTCTGGACTTGAAAGCCTAGAGTTTCAGAGCTGAGGGATCTTTCTCACCATCTCGGCCACCCTCACCTTGAGATCGGTGAGCATACTGAGGCCGGGGGCCCCAGCTGATTCGTCAGGGCCACCCCTTAGGCTAATGCAGTGCTGGCTGTCTGGCCCATGTGCAGCCAGTTGCTGCCCACTGCTGCTTCTGCCAGAAGAGAAGAGCACAGGGCCTTTGATAGCCGGGAATCCAAGAACCACACTTATTTCCTTCATTGCCGCCACCTCACTTCCAGGGGTCCCAAAGGCTGGTGGCCCTGCTCAAAGGGGCCTGAGCCAGAGCCGAGGCCCTGAGCTGTGTCAGGATGTGTAGTGCACGGAGTGCCGCCCAGCCAGGGAGGGCACAACAAAGGGGGCTTTTCTCTGGCTGACACAGCCCCTCCCAGCACTCTTCAAGAGAGCCATTGAGTCATGAACTGGACTTTCCGGCCTCTTCCCCTGGGTGGCTGCTGAGAAGACAATCAGATGGAACAGACAGACTGAGGCAGGGCGCAGTCAGGGTGTTCGAAGGGTAGCTCACGAAAACTCCCGTTGCATAACTGGACTGTCCAGCTGTGGGGCGAGATGAAATCTGTGCGTCCCTGCTGGCGAGTCGATGGGGTCGGAAGCATCCTCACTGCCCGCTCCCTTTCTCGTTTCGGGCCACGCCCCTGGGCTTTGCAAGGGGGCGGGAGGGGGGGGGCTCCTTTGGGAGTCCTACAGATGTTAACTCCTTCCCCAGGCTTGGTGGCAGGACGTTTTCCTGGATGTTACTTCTCAGAGCCCATTCTGTTTCAGATCCTCCTCTGTGGTCTTTCCAGTGACTCCCTTTCCTCACGGGGCCGGGCCTGGCATGCTGTCGTTGACAACACCGGGCTGTGGCTCTAGTGAGGACGGAGCCCAGGTGCGTCGGCCCTGCAGCTCCGCAGCTTTTGCTCTGTTGCACTCTTAGACAGCACCTCTCACCCTGCCAGCTGTCCCCAGTCTGTCAGCCACTGGTCCCTTGGGGGATGGGCCAAAAGGAGAAGCTGATCAACTAGTGTCCCCACCCCTCCACCTGTGGGAAAGGCAACTTTAGGCTTGTGTCCTGCAAACACTGGGTCAACATTTTCTTTGCTCGCAGTATCTTTTTCAAAGAAGTTTTTTTTTTTTTTTTGGAGAGATTTTCACTGTAGGGCGCGTGCGCTCGCCAGACAGACAGAGAGAGACATAGAGACAGAAAGCGAGAAATCACCCCCCAGGGGGGATGGTCACGCCGCAATCCCTTTTCCTCCATTCTCCTCTCGGGATCTTGGGCACGCACGCACGCGCGCCCGGCGTGAGTTTTAAGCCACCGGGTCCGGGACACGAACCGCGGTTGACTACGTGGGAGTCCAGGGACATAGCCATTACGCTAACTGCTGGTTCCCAGTTTTTCAGAGAAGTTTTAAATGGAGCCTTTTCTCTGTCCAGTAAAGAACCCCTGTTATCAGTTGAGACAGCCCCTTGCTGATCTAGGCTGTTCTAAGCTCAGTTTGGAATTCAGGGGCACACAGCTACTGCTTGCCCAGGCCGGCCTCTCCACAGCTTCGCTCATTCTTTTTGTTTTGTTTTGTTTTAAGAGGTTTTTGCTATATGGCATGTGCTCGCCAGAAAGACAGAGACAGAGACAGAAAGTGAGAAATCACTCCCCAGGGGGGATGACCATGCCTCAATGCCTTCTCCTCCATTCTTCTCTCAGGATTTTGGGCACGCACACACATGTGCCCGGCGTGAGTTTAAGCCACTGGGTCCGGGACTCGAACTGCAGTTGACTATATGGGAGTCCAGTGATGTAGCCATTACACCTTCTGCTGGACCCCAGCTTTGGTCTTCTTTGTCTTTGACTATCAGGGGATGATGTGACTGTACTTCCTGGCCCCATCATCAGCCAGCCCTCATGGTCCCCCAGCTTTCAGTGGTAGCCATAGTGCCTTCACCCAAGCAGCTGGGTGCAAGGGGTTGGTTGGCCCTAGCAGCAGTAGGCAGCAACCAGCTCTCCTTGGGATGTGGGACTTTTAATATGCAATTCCAAGGTTCCAGTGTTTCCCTTTTGAGCTGGAATGGGGTGACCTAGGCTCAAGCAGTTTTCACTAACGTCACTTTGTGCTGTGGTGGTTAAGGCAGCTGGATCCCATATAATCGAGTGTGTGGTTCGAGTCTCTGACCCTGCAGCTTGAAAAACATGCCACACGTATGTGTGTGTGTGTGTGTGTGTGCGCCCAAAATCCTGAAAGGAGAAATGAGAAGGGGTTACATTGTGGCCATTCCCCATGGGGCATGCTTTCTTATTTTCTCTCTTTCTCTGTTTTTCTCCATGCCTTCGTGGCCCTCTGGCAATATTTTAAAAACAACTTTTTTCACTAACAGGTCAGCAACTTGTAAGTTGAACTCTCACACACTGGGGGAAAAGCAAGCGTGAGAGAAGTGCTGACGTGGGTCAGTTTGAGCCTCTGGTTGTGTTCCCAGTTAAGAAAATGTGTACAATTTGCTGGTCACTTCTGGAAACTAAGATGATAGGAAAACCCCTATAAGTTTCTTGCTCTTCTGGAAAGGAAGCCTGAGGTGGAGAAAGAGGAGCGTGGAAAGCCCTGTCGTTGCCTCTGAGCAGTGCCAGCTTTGTCTTGATTCTGCCTGGCTCTTGCCCTCGTGCAGGTTCATGTGTGCCCAGTTGCCCAACCCAGTCCTCGACAGCATCAGCATCATCGACACGCCCGGGATCCTGTCTGGGGAGAAGCAGCGCATCAGCAGAGGTAAGCAGGCCCTGGCCACAGCCCAGGGCACTCGGTGTCATCACACCACTCCTGTCTGATGTCTGTGACCTGGACCAGAGGCTGCCTCCCAGCTTTCTTGCAGCCCCAGGCTGTTTTTTCTGTTTTTTATTTTTTTAAGTGTCCAAGTGAGAACACATTTTTGTCCGCGTGAAAACCCATTTACCGTCAGCCTTATCTCCACAGCGCCTTGTGCACTGAGCAGGCAGGAGGCGTTTTCTCCTTGACTCCCTGTGCTCAGGTGACAAGTAGCCAATTTTGCTCAGCGTCATCGAACCCCTGGGGCATGCTGGAAATAGCAGGATTGGGAGACAAGCCTCAGCCATGCTCTTAGGTCGAGGAGGTTTCAAGGAATTGCTCAGTACCTGTGCTCCGGGTTATTGCTGACGCTGAAGGAGCCCTCAGCCCCTGAGGCTCATTGTCCACTTGTTATTGTTTCTAAGTTTCTGAAAAGGATACTTTGCCTATGCACATTTTCGCTCTCTTTTTCTCTTTTCCTCTGTCTCGCTCTTTCTCCATTCATGCACATGCACGTGGAAATTAAAACTTTACACTTTATTTTAGATGTTCATAGCTAGCAGTCTCCCTGGGTGCCATGTGTGGAGTGAGGTTTTCCTGTTGTACATTAGAGTGCTAGGCCCCTCACAGTTGTGTAAATACCTACCTAGATTTTGCCAAGCTTCTCTGCTTCAGGAAGAGTCTGAACTGGGTCGTGTTTCTGCCACTGCGCCTTTCGGTGGAAGAGTGGGGCACCTTGGACCCGAATGCTCTCTGGGAGGAGCGAGAGGGCAGGTAGGCGAACGGTAGAGTCCATAGCTTCAGCTACAGATGTGAAAGTGAAATAAGATCAGGTTGAAAGGGGGTGGAGGGAGGGTTGAGGACCGTTGACCAGATTTGTTTATCATTAACTTGCAAATCTTTCCTGTGTCCCTTTCCCTCTGGGCTGCCCATGTGGTGAGTCTTGCAGTTGAAGCCAGGGCTTGGGGTACACATGCCTCTTTCTGCTGTGGCTGGAGGGACACCCTCCTGGGCCCTGCCAATGGGGAGTTGCATCAGAGCATACTGTACCTGCCCTATCTCTGATCTGGTATGAAAGCAGCCGGTGCAGCTTGTAGGTTCACTCATCTCTAGTGATAACGATGTTCCTAGGATTTTTAGAAAAATTATTTAAGTCTTTTTTTGTTCATTGCTTGAGGGCACGTGTGCTCTCGAGAGAGAAAGAGAGCAAGGGAGAGAGAGGGAGAAAGCCCAGTGGGTGTGGTCATACCACAATCCCCTTTTCCTCCATTTTTCCATCCTGTCAGGATTTGGGGCACACACACGCACACCTGGCATGTTCTTCAGCCTGCTGGTGCGAGGACTCGAACCTGACAGCCACATGGGATCTGGCTCCCTTAAGACTTGAGGGCTGGTCTAATACTCCTAGGATTTCAAGGGACTGGATTTGGGGACCCTTTTCTAGAAGAGCGAGGGTCAGTTTTTATCTTTCTTACTGCTATTATTGTTGCAGCTATTTTTTTTAGAGTTTTTTTTTTTTTTTTTTTTTTTTTTAGCCATTGAGAAGAAACAGAGGCAGTGAAAGGGAAAGTGGAAAATCCCCCCACCCCCCCACGGGGTGATGACCACACCGCAGTTCCTTCTCCTCCATTCTCCTCCTGGGATCTTGAGCACGCTGGCACACACAACTGCCTGGCGTGACTTTCAAGCCACCAGGTCTAGGGCTCGAACTGCGGTAAGCCATGTGGTAAGTCCAGCAACATAACTGCTGCAACATCTGCTGGCCCCTCCTTGTTGCAGCTTTTAAGATACCTGATGAGCAGAGCCCTGTCACCTGCCAAAACAAGTTCAGAAAATCTGAGTCATTTGCTCTTTTTTTATTAGTCTTTTCTCTTTATTCATGGTAGATGTACTTGCCTGAGAGAGAGAAGAGCACCCTCCATTCCCCCAGCCTGTCAGATTCTGGGCACTTGTGTGTGTGCCCAGCGTGTTCAGGTTGACCTGGCCAGGGATTGGAACCTCAGGTGCCACGTGGAACCTGGCCTGTCTTGAGCAGTGTGTCACCACAGTACAGAGTCAGGCCAGAGTAAGTTGCTCTTACAAAGAGAAGCACGCGTAGCCCGTGGCGAGGTGGTTAAGGCAGCTGGATCCCAGACTCAGCACCTTGAGAAATGTGCCAGGTGCGTATACGCCCAAAATCCTAAGAGGAGAATGGAGGAGAAGGGATCGTGGCATGGCCATACCCGGGGTGAGGGGCTTCTCTCTCTCTCTCTCTCTTTCTCTCTCTCTCTCTGTCTCTGTCCTGCGAGTGTACATACTCTCTGGTAAATTTAAAAAGAGAGAGGGGGAACCAAAGAGGGAGTTTATTCCCAGTTAGCCTCCAAGGCTGAGGTACTCTGGAAGGCCTTTGTTTGGGGCCCTAGAGTTATCTTTTTGATGACCTGGAGAAGCAGGCCAAAGGGGCACTTTTGTCTGGAGCCATCAGATAAGAGAGGAGCCACCAGGTCCACTGGTGTGTGCACAGCCTTGGATAAGGGACAGTGGCTCATAGGAAGCTTATCTTGACAGCAGGCCACTGCTCAGTGTAGTCTTCCGAGCTGGGCTTAGGGTGAAGGAAGGAAGAGATTTAGGGTTCTTGTGCCCCTCTCGCCTCATAAACAGGAACTCAGAAACAGCCCTTTGCAGCCCACCCTGGTGGCACTGTCTGCAGTACACTGGACCACAGTACTGGAAGCCACGTGGCTGGCCTTGGGCTCGGATCCCCAAGTCTGCCCAAAAACACAGGGCATGTGCATGAGTACCCAGAATTATGAGGAGCTGGAAGGCTGGGGAAAGGAAAGTACCCTGTGAGGACTACCCCCACTTTGTCTCTCTCCCTCTCATGCACACTGTCATTAAAAATAAACCGTTCTTTCCATTGATGTCGTGAAGTGCCCTGCTGGGCCGTCTTTGATGTGTCCCCCAAGCGCAGCGGGCTAGCAGCTTACACTGGATGTCTCCACGTGCTGGGAATCCTGGGCTTGCTGCTGGGCCGTGTCCCCCACCTCTGCCTCCTTCCATTCAGATCTAAACTTGCTTTCTCTGGGACAGGCACAAGATGGTGCTTCAAGTGGCCCCTCCACAATGAGGGAATCAGCAGACAGTGTGTTGGACTAGGGGCAGGTGGGGGGCCTCAGTTGTCTGTGCAGGTGGCACATGGAGGAGCAGGCCGGCAGGGGACACCAAGGCTCGCTGCTGGAGCTCTGCCCCGCCCTGAGCTGCCTGTGCTTCTCTGGGTCTTGGGGCAGCCAGGCCACCCTGGAGTCCAGGGTGACCTCTGTGCCACATCATGGGCAGGAATGAGAAGTGTGGCCTAAAGATGAGCTCACTGCCCTAGGCAGAGGAGGGTCTTCCTGTTGGGAAATAGCCAGAGATCAGACCGATTTGAGCCGGCTGTTAATTTCCCTCCATAGCCCATAGACACGAATTGTATTTACTAAAAGTTTTCCAGCTGACGTTTGGCCTCAAGTCTTTTCTCAGCAAGGGAAAGACCATCACTTGGTACCCCTTGGGTGTGTTGCTTTGGGGCTCCAGGGTGGTAGTCGCTAGGTTAGTGCGGGAGGAGTGACTCTCCTTCTGGGAGACCCTGCCCATCAGTCCTGCATGTGGGCCTGTCCAACAAAGGAAGTCAGGGCAGGGCAGGGCAGTGCGTCCAGGCTCCCTGGTCCGGCAGCATGGAAAGCAGGTGTTTCCCTCATGGAAAGATAGGCCGACCGAGCACATGGGGCCTGGGCAAATCCAAGCAGCTCCGCATCTGCCAGCCTCGTTCCCTGGAAACAGAACGTCCCTGTGAGGTCGATGAGCGTTCGAGTTGCTAATTACATTTACTTCACTTCCCACCTCCATCTGCCTGGCCCCTCCTGACTTTTTCCCTTTTCCGTGTGGTCCCTAATGTGTGTAGGAAATGCTGTCTGGGAAGATAAGGTAGGGGCCAGTGGAAGCCAGAGCAGTCAGGATGAAGCCCAGCTCTGCAGGGACCCCTGAGAATTGCTTCAGAGACGAGATCTGCTGATCGTCTGGGTGACTTTTTTTTTCCCTTTTAAGAGAAGGCAGTGTGTGCCCAGCATGTGTCAGGTTGACCTGGCCAGGGAGTGGAACCTCAGGTGCCATGTGGGATCTGGAGTAGGGAGGAAGAGATGGAGAAAGGGGGAGAGACAGATATGTGTTTTTGGCGGGGTCTGTCTGTGTCACGGTCCTCCTGCCCCAGCATAGCTCACGCAGCCGTGCCCGGCATGTTCCGGTTGGCCCACAAACCCAACCTGGGCTTCTCGTGTGACTTCCAGCTTCCCGGGCGGTGGCTCTGCCAGTACATCCCTGCTGGGCCGGGCCCCTGAGTGACTTTACAGATAACATTCTCCTGTGTCAGCCGGGTAGGGAAGGTGACCTGTGGGGCAGCATTCATTCTCGAGTGCTGCCCGTGTGACTGATAAGGGCATTCCAAAGGGCAGCTGGGGCCTCGTGGGACTGGCGCCCTGGCTTCTGGGGCTGCCGGTCACCTGCATGGTCAGCGCAGTGCCTGGGAGTGGGGCTCCCCACAACAGCGGCAGGAGACGTATTCCGGGGGCCTGGCCTGTTCACCTCCCGCAGTGCCACTGTGAGCTGAGCTGGAACTGTTGTGCCTCAGTTCCTCCCCCATGGAAGTTGCAAAACATGGCCAGCTTTGTGCTCGGCTTTGAGCCCACTGCCATATCAGTGGGCTCTTGGTGTCACAACTGAGGAAACCGCTGCCTTCCGGATGAGGAAGCAGAGGCTTCGGACAGGGAAGTGATCAACCCTAGGTCACACACGGGCTAGCATGTGTCAGCACTAGGATCCGAACCAGGCAGGAGCCGTTCTCGAACTGCACATGCAGCTGACAGGGTGGTTTGGTGTGAAGGTGATGGGACAGAGAGCTTGGAGCAGGCGAAAACGTGAGCTAGCGGGGTGGCCGTGCAGTACTCCGGGCAGTCCAGACTCTGAGTCCACAGAAGGACCTAAGCTCTGAACCTCTGGACAGCAGTCTGGTATCCTTTCCCCTGTGTCCTGTTTCTATCGTGACAGTGCCCGTCCCATCCACCCCCGACACACTGTCTGAGGAGCCCCGACCCTGTGTCCTGTTTCTATCGTGACAGTGCCCGCCCCATCCACCCCCAACGCACTCACTGTCTGAGGAGCCCCGATGAGGGAGGCTGATCTTGGTTCTCACTTGCCTACCTACCTACTGTCTGAGGTGCCCAGGCTCCATCCTCACTTGGGAGCCGTCCTGATCCTTAATAGTCTGTGTCCTGAACCATAGGGTTATTGCTGCAGCTTACGGGAATTTACAGGGTTAAGCTCTCACCTTGGTGCCTGGTATAGTTAGGTGTTCAACAAACGTCAGCTGATTAATAATAAAGACTCTGGGAGGAGTCACTTAGTAACATCCTAAGGAGGATCCTCCGCACAGCACTGACCCAGCCGGGGTTTCCCTTCAGATCGCAGGACCTCTGGGCCGGCCAGCTTCAGGCTTTGCTCAGCTAGCGGCCTCCA
>NW_006159755.1:1719779-1719987 GCF_000334495.1 Tupaia belangeri chinensis | reverse complement strand
CTCTGTCCCAAGCAAGGCAGCCTTTGGCCTCAGCACCCCTGTGGGGGTGTGACAGGCTGTGCCTGCGGAGGAGTCGTACCAGGCTGTGCGGCACTCAGCACCTGTTCCCCAGGCTGCAAGCCATCGGTGGGCTGGGGAGCAGCTGGCCCAAGCGCCTACAAGCGTTCGGTTTATATTTGGGGTACAAGGCATTCGTCACGCATTAGAA
>NW_006159755.1:1694100-1703131 GCF_000334495.1 Tupaia belangeri chinensis | reverse complement strand
ACCAAGAGGCGGTCCGCCTTCTCTTCCTGCGGTCCTCCCTAAGAGGCCCTACACCAGCAGCCTCCAGGCCAGCATTTCCCTGGGCATTTGTAGACCAAGGTAGAATGCCCTGCAGGTTTCTCAGAGGCCTGGGGTATAGCTGAGTGCTGTGTTCACAGCCTAGATAGCAGGAGGTTCTAGTCCTGGGTCAGTCCTCTAGAAGCTGACTGGCCCTAGAGAGTGGCTGAAACCCCTGCCATAGGGTTATTGCTGCAGATTACGGGAATTTACAGGGTTAAGCTCTCACCTTGGTGCCTGGTATAGTTAGGTGTTCAACAAACGTCAGCTGATTAATAATAAAGACTCTGGGAGGAGTCTCTTAGTAACATCCTAAGGAGGATCCTCCGCACAGCACTGACCCAGCCGAGGTTTCCCTTCAGATCGCAGGACCTCTGGGCCGGCCAGCTTCAGGCTTTGCTCAGCTAGCGGCCTCAAAGCCATCTACGCCCTGCCCCGCCCCACCCTGCCATTCTCTCCCCTCTGTTCCAAGCAAGGCAGCCTTTGGCCTCAGCACCCCTGTGGGGGTGTGACAGGCTGTGCCTGCGGAGGAGTCGTACCAGGCTGTGCGGCACTCAGCACCTGTTCCCCAGGCTGCAAGCCATCGGTGGGCTGGGGAGCAGCTGGCCCAAGCGCCTACAAGCGTTCGGTTTATATTTGGGGTACAAGGCATTCGTCACGCATTAGAAGCTGTCTTTGCCTACACACCCATCAGAATCTGAGCTTCTTGAGCCCAAAATACAAACCGTGTGAGTAAATAGGAGCAAACATTTACCCAGCGCTTGCCTTGTGCCAGGCACTCACTCGGTCATCCCAGCAGCCCTCTGGTGGGCGCCTCCCGCCTTCACAGTACAGATGAAACTGGGAGCCGAGGCTCCACGCGGGCCAGTGGCCACCGAGCCCACACCTGGTTATCGTTGGGAAGGTTCAGGTCCAAGCGTGGGCCTGCTTCAAGTCCATCTGTCCTGCCTTCTCCTTTCAGTTTCAGGTCGGATTTATTGAGATGTACGTTAAATATAGTAATGTTCTTCCCTTTTAAAAAGATGTTTTTTGGGGCCACTATGGGGTGGCATAGTGGTTGAGACACTGGACTGTCACATTTCAAGTCCTGGACCCGGCAGCTTGAAACTTACAACAGGTGCATGTACATGCGTGCCTGAAGTCTCAGGAGGAGAAGGGATTGCAGTGTGGCCATCCCCCCTGGATTTCTCACTCACTCTCTCTCTCTCTCCATCTCTCCACCAAGCACATGCATCCTATAGCAAAATTCTCTCTTAAAAAAAAGTTTGTTTATAATTCCATGACTAGAGGCACAGCATCAGAGAGACAGCATCTAGCTCCCCAACAGGGTCTTTTTTTTTTTTTTTTGAGAGTTTTTTGCTCTAGGTCACGTGCGCTCAACCAGAAAGACAAAGAGAGAGACAGAAAGCCAGAAATCACCTCCCGGGGGGATGGCCACGCTGCAATCCCTTCTCCATTCTCCTCTCGAGATCTTGGGCACACACGTACACACACCCGGTGTGAGTTTAAGCCACCTAGTCCAAGACTCAGACTGCTGTCGACTACATGGGAGTCCAGCAACATAGCATTACACTAACTGCTGGTCCCATCGGCTTTCTTTTTTCACTTGGCACGATGTTTTTGAGATCTGCCCGAGGGTTTAGATCTGTTCCGTTTTGTCTCTGGTCACGTCCCGTGATGCAAATATCCTATCCTTGGTTACTGACGCTCTGAAGGACACCTCCAGGTGGTTTCCAGTTTGGGGCTGTTCAGTGCAGATGCTGTGCGGCATCTCATGTGGATAGCAGACTTCGATTTCTTAGGTGAATGCCCAGTGGAAGGGAGGCCTCATAACCTCTTGCTCCACTGGAGAGTCCTTCCCTTAAGAACTTCAGCCTGGGAATCTTGGAAACAAGCCCTCACAGTGTAGCTTCCTCTTAGTGCCTGACCCGCATTCGGCTCTCCTGCACTCCCTGCTCCTGACCTGTGGGAGCCGAAACGTGTGATGGAAACCATGGCAAGAAATACCGAGGCCCACACAGCTTGAATGGCAGGAAACAAAAGTTGGTTGGACACAAACCTTCTATTGTTCCATGTTCTAGAAACTTTGGGAATGTACGAACAGTTTGCCCCTCCAGCTTCTGGAACTGCCTACATTTGGAAAAGGCTTCAGGTGGGACAAAGACATATCACAGTGGCTGTCCCTTCCCCTCTGTCCTGGGTGGCAGGACTGTGCTTGGCCTCTTGCCAGGAAGGCAGACCCTGTAAGTAGGCCAGCCAGCACCAGGAGAGGCTCAGGTGACCCTGAGGGCAGCATGACTGAAGAAGGCTCCGTGGGAACAGAGCCACCAGGAGAGGGGACGTGTTCGGCCTCCCGTCCAGATCACCATGTGCACACGTCCCCGGCCCACACTGAGAACGGGGTCAGTCTGCTTGCCCAGGGCACCTCTTTCTCCCTCTTTTCTCACTCCCAGGGCTTTGTTCTTTTCTTCCTTTTTATTTTCTATTACTAGTTGTGATGAAATAGAGCTGCCAGTTTAACCAGGCTTCAGTGTACAGTGCAGGGGCAGTAAGAACACTGGCAGTGTTCTGTAGCCATCCCATGGTCACCTCCTTTGCTGTGACCCCAGCTAAAACGGTCTCCTTTAAACACTAACCTCCTTAGCCCCTGGAGTCCACCAATCTACCATCCATCTCTGGATTTGACTACCCTGGGAGCTTCCTAAAGAAGACTCATACAGTATTTGTCCTTTCTGAGGGCCCTAGCTTACTTAGCATGTCAGGGTCCCAGGACGTTTTAAAAAATTACATATATATATATATATATAGATAGATAGATAGATATATGAACATACATATACACACATATATGAACATGTGTGTGTGTGTGTGTTTTGTTTTGTTTTGTCTTTTTGACCAGAGAGGGACAGAGTGAGAGAGCGAAAGTGAGAAAGCAAGCCACCAGGTCTGGGACTTGAACCATGGTTGGCCATGGAGGAGTCCAGCACCCTTCAACACCATGCTACCTGCCAGTCCCACGGGTCCCAGGACTTTCTGAGCCAGAGCGTGCCCTGGCTGCCCACACTTCCATCTCAGAGATGACTGACATCACTCCCATTGCAGCCCAGCCACTTGGGTTACATCTCTTGTGTCCCTGTGGAGGTGGAGGTGTCAGCTCTGTCACCCTCACCCCAGGCCTGAGGCAGATAGAGCTAACAGTGCATGTCCCTACCCCAGTGGGTGCGTCACTTCTGCGTCTGCCCCGGAACTGTTAGATCGTTTCTGACACCTGGTTTGCCCTCTGGTGTGTCCCAAACCCTAAAGGCCCATTGCCTCGGGTGGTGCTGGAAGTAGCAAGCCTGTTTCTGTCCTTGTCATTTGCCCTGAGCTTGAAGCCGAATTAGGGCAACTTCAGCCACTCTAGCCAGACGCATGGACCTAGTTCACTCCGTGCTGCCCTGTGCGGCCCTGCACGGCCCCACCCTTGGTGCCCCTTGGACCCAATCAGGCACATCCAAGAGATTGGGGGCTGAGGGCCAAGGAGCACTGGGTGGACACACACCTGTGACGACATGGCCTGAGTGCTCTGACCCTTTTTGTGACCTGTGGGTGTACTTGGCCGGTCAGCGTGTCTCCCTCACACCCAAAGCCTGAGCGTTTCCCATCTAAACAGGAAGTTTCATTCACCTGCAAGGAACTGGACTTGGCTCTGTTGGCTGGTGATGGGATTGGGGATAAGTAGGGGCAGGAGCCCCAGCTCAGAGTTCTCCCTGCTCTTCTCCCTGGCTTTCCCCACAGTCCCCCTCCGACCCGAGGGGAGAGCGATGAGGCCATCAGGGCGGAGTTTGGAGAGTGACCTCAGCTCCCCAGCGCTGTCCACACTCCAGGGCCAAAGCTAACAGGGCCAAGCTCAGCCCACCAGGGGCCCTGTTCCCGAGAACTTGGTCTTGGCATCGCTGCCTCCCCAGCTGTGCGAATTGTAGTTTCAACCCATGGCAGTCTGAGGACACAGAGCCTGGCGAGGGGAGAAGCTGGGCCTCACTTTCGCTGAGCCTTCAGTCCTTGACTCATCGTTCTTTCAGCGCTGACCTGCATTCCCAGAGCCAACCATAAAAGGCCGTGGCGGCCGTGGACCCCAGGCGGGCCCTGCAGGCTCAGCTGGGTGTGGGCCTGGGCTGCAGGCAGCAGGCGCCTCTCCTGCCCCAGCTTCCCTCCCGCTGCTCCTGGCCTGCCCCTTCCTCTCCCATTTTCTGCTGATCTGTCACTTTCTGGCGTCCCCTCCACAGTGTCAGGGCACCCTGGGGCCTTGTACTTTGGAACCAGCAGTCTGTGGTGGTGGCTGGCAGCAGCACAGGGCTGACCTGGCACTTACTCAGTGCCCTCTCGCTTCTGAGCACAGAGAATCTGGGAACACTGCCGTCTCCGACCTTCGCACAAACCTCTCGAAGGCTGTGGGGCTTCCCTGTCCCCACTAAAGTCCAGTGACACCAGCTAGAGGCCACTGTTCTAACCAGTGTCCCATTGTCCCAGGACCCGAGCAGGAAAATATTTGTAGTCCGACTCTAGGGAGGCTGCCCAGTCCACTGGAGCAGTGGACTTGGGATTTTCCTTATGTTTCAGCCACTGGCCTCAAGGACAGAGCTTGCTGTGCCGAGCGCAACTCCTGACCTAATCTCATGGAACCCTGTCACTCCGACCTGGGCCTGCTCAGCTCACGTGGGCCTTTCCCAGCCAGGTCCCGTGCTGGGATCCTCATGCATTGCCTCATTTAATCCTTCCTGTAATTTTTTTTTTTTAAGAGAGATTTTTGCTATAGGGAATGTGCCTTCTCTGGAGAGACAGAACGATGGATAGTGAGAAATCATCCCCAGGGAGATGGCCATGCCACAGTCCCTTCTTTTCCATTTTCCTCTCTGGATCTTGGGCACACATGCACATGTGCCTGGCTTGAGTTTTAAGCTGCTGGGTACAGGACTCGAACCACAGTCAACTACGTGGGAGTCCAGCGACGTAACTATTACACCATCTGCTAGTCTCTAATCCTCCCTGTAATTCTAGGAGAAGGAATCATTATTTGAGTTTTACCGATTGAGAACATGTAGTCTGAAAGTTAAGAACTTAGGGCTGCCAAGTGATGTGGTCATTAAAACCCTGGACTCCCACGTGGCTGACTGTGGTTCGGTTCTGGACCTAGCAGCTTGCTTTCTTGCTTTCTCTGTCTCTCTGGTCAAAATAAAAAATAATAATAGCAAATGGAATTATTATTATTATTATTTAAGAACTTAGGGTCCCAGAGTCATTGGCTGGAACCAGGAGTTGAATCCAGACCCACTTTATTTAAAAGCTGTGTTCTTCCCTGAGAGCTCTAGTTTCAGGAGAGGCTCAGCACCCAGGCCTTTGGCTTGCAGAGGACTCAGACTTGAACAGTGGCCTGGTAGTGGGATGTCCTCGCTGCAGCCTCGTGGTGTCAGCTGTGCAGCTTCAAGCTGCGTGCATGGAAGCTGCCTCCTGGCTCTGCCTCCTTTATGAGCTGGGGGATGAGTTCCTTAGTGGATCTTTACAAGGGGGCCAGTGAAGGCTGCCCTCCCCAAGTCACTGTAGGTTTCTCTATGCCTAGTTTCTGGTGTCCCTTGAGGATTTCTTCTTTTCTCCCTATTAACCTGCTGTCAATACTTCTCTGTCCTGCCTAGAGAGTGCATGTCCAAATCCCTGACTTGGTCAGGGGGTGGTCAGTGTTTTGCAGGGGTGCTAGGAACAGGCCGGGGAGATGGACAGGGTGTGAGGAGATTGGTTCTGGCCAGTAGCTGGACAGTGTCTCTAACTGCTCTCTAGAGGAATGGCTTCTCTGGCTTATTGTCAGGAACCTGATGCTCTTGGGGAAATACTTCGGGGTTCTTAGGAGAGCCAGCCTACAGTTTGGGTGGCCTGGGACTGTGAATAGCAGGTGAAGAATGAAGAAACAGCCCAGGGCAATAGTGTTGCTCAGAATCACCCGGAGAGGAAGTGGTACCTCAGGGACTCCCCAGAGACTTAGGTCATTGTTTCCACATGGTTTTCTTGTTTCTCCTTAGTGCTCCTGAAAGGTGAGAAACAAAATTTTCACTTCTTCGGAGGTCATCAGAAGAGGTGTAAAGACTTTGAAGAGGCATAGTTGTCATATAGGATATAAATTAAAACACTGTTACAGAAATCCATTTGCTTAAATCTAATAGTTTACATGAAAGAGAATAGTCTAAAGCCACCCTGAACATGCAGCTTTCATCTCAGAACCCAAGGTGGCTGCTCTAGCTCCTACTGTCATATCTGCCTCCCAGTCCTGAGGAAGGGGGAAAATGACAGAGGTCTCATATACCTCGTGTTAATTTCTGCTGCAGGGGAAAGTGGGAGATGATGGGATCTAAAAAGACCACAAACCGAGCTAAGACTAGATAGTGGGTTGTCGGAAAAGTCATGACATATTTTTTACGTTTTTCAGTGCAAAAATAGGTCATAACTTTTCTGATCACCCAATAGTTCTGTTATTAGAGGAGGAATTCCAATTAGCAGTCCCCGCCCCAATGGCACAGTTTATTTTAATTGGTGGGCCTTAATGGACGGATAGGAAGCTGTGTAGAATAGGGTTTGTAGCTGGAGTCTATGAGGTCTAGCCGCTTTGTTTTAGAGAAGTATTTAAGGTCTAAACGGAGGAGTGGTCGGTAGCACTTCATGGGCTTGTTGTAGAGCAGAGATCAGCAAACTCTTTCGGTAAGGGTCAGATAGTATTTTCAGCTCTGCAGACCTTAGAGTGGTAGACAGAAGCAGCCATAGCCAATACAAACAGTGAGCGTGGCCATGTTTCAATAAAACTTTATTTACATCAACAGGTGGTAGCCCAGGTCTGGCTCTCAGCTATAGTTTGCCGATCCCTGTTGCAGAGAATAAATGAGGCACCTACAAAATGGCGAGCCTGTCAGGAAAACACTGAGCAAATAGCAGCTGCTGTTATTATTGCCATTTTTCATTGCTGTGGCTGCCCACGGGCACACAGCTGACAGGTGATAGCCCCTGCGGCTTGCTCTGCCCACCCCGCTGTGCTGGACCACGTTGCTGGGGTCTCCTCCTCACTTCTGCTATAGTCTGACCCACCTCAGAGCTTGGGCTCGTGACTTCTGGGCATTAATACCTCTTTATGCCAGGTACTGCAGGGTGAGGGTGCTACCATTGTAGGTACAAGAAAGGAGCCTGTGGGGACTAGCGGTTAGCGTAATGGCTATGTCGCTGGACTCCCATGTAGTCGACCGCAGTTCAAGTCCCGGACCCGGTGGCTTAAACTCACGCTGGGCGCGTGTGCGTGCGTGCCCAGGATCCTGAGAGGAGAATGGAGGAGAAGGGATTGTGGCATGGCCATCCCCCCGGGGGGTGATTTCTCGCTTTCTATCTCTCTGTCTCTCTCTGTCTGTCTGGTGAGCACATGTGCCCTATAGCAAAAACCTCTCCAAAAAAAGAAAAAAAGAAAAGCACACCCGGCACATGTGCGTGCATGCCCTAAATCCTGAAAGGAGGGAGAAATGGAGGCAAAGGGACCGTTCTCTACAGGGGATGCTTTCTCCGGCTGTGTCTCTGATTGCCATGCCCTCTGGCAAATTAAAAAGGAAAAAAAGGGAAGGCCTCATGATCCTGTCCCAGGGTGCTGTGCTATCCAGATGTACACATTCTGGGACATTTTTTAAAAACGACCAGGCCAGCCTTATAGCCTAGCAGCTAAGGGAGCCAGATCCCACATGACCAACTGTGATTCCCATCCTGGCCCCAGTGGCTTGAAAAACCACACTGGGCCTGTGTGCATGTGCACCCAAAATCCCAACAGGATGGAGAAATGGAGGAGAAGGAATTGTAGCATGCCTACACCCTATGGGGGAGGGTGCTTTCTCTCTCTCTGTCTCTCTGTCCCTGTCTCTGTCTCCCTCTCTCTCTCTGGCTAGCACCACATACCCTCTGACAATTTAAAAAAGAAAAAGAAAAGTGCCCTCAGCCCGAGAGGTGCTGGGCCAGGGCTGTCGGAGTAGCCTGGCCTTGGTGCTAGGAGCTCGCGCTTGTCTTCTGCAGGCTACGACTTTGCGGCTGTCCTAGAGTGGTTCGCCGAGCGTGTGGACCGCATCATCCTGCTCTTCGACGCCCACAAGCTGGACATCTCCGATGAGTTCTCAGAAGTCATCAAGGCCCTGAAGAACCATGAGGACAAGATCCGTGTGGTGCTGAACAAGGCCGACCAGATCGAGACGCAGCAGCTGATGCGTGTGTATGGGGCCCTCATGTGGTCCCTGGGCAAGATCATCAACACCCCCGAGGTGGTCCGGGTCTACATTGGCTCCTTCTGGTCCCATCCGCTGCTCATCCCTGACAACCGCAAGCTCTTCGAGGCCGAGGAACAGGACCTCTTCAAAGACATCCAGTCTCTGCCCCGAAATGCTGCCCTCAGGAAGCTCAATGACCTAATCAAGCGGGCACGGCTGGCCAAGGTAGGCCCTGGGGGTGGGAGGAGTGGCCTGCTGCCAAGCGGGGCCTGGGACTCTGGGTGTGGCCTGAAACCCATCCCTGCTGGTGCAGTCTGGCCCAACTAAGGTTCTTCACGTAACCTCCCTCCCTACCGTATAGCCCAGCTACTTTGAGGATTTGAGCATGTTTACAATGTAGAAACGTCAGACAGGAAGTTAACACTGAAGCAAAGGAGGGGGCCTCAGAAACGGAGGGTGTGGGGCTGTAGCCCTGGTTCCTACTGCCTTTCCCTCCTGGTTTATTGGGCACTGAGGTATGCTCTGCTTGATGCTGGGGACCCAGGGAGTGCCACGCAGCCCCCTGGGTGCTGCCCAGCCTTCACAGGGAGAACAGAAGGTGCAAATGAAAAATAAACAGCCATTATTCGTGTTGTCACCGGGTAAGCACAGGGTGCCGCGGGAGCCGATGGCCGGGGCTGGGGAGGGATGCAGGGAGGGCAGGGGGGCCAGGGGCAGCCGTG
>NW_006159755.1:1681537-1693908 GCF_000334495.1 Tupaia belangeri chinensis | reverse complement strand
GGCTGCGACTTTGCGGCTGTCCTAGAGTGGTTCGCCGAGCGTGTGGACCGCATCATCCTGCTCTTCGACGCCCACAAGCTGGACATCTCCGATGAGTTCTCAGAAGTCATCAAGGCCCTGAAGAACCATGAGGACAAGATCCGTGTGGTGCTGAACAAGGCCGACCAGATCGAGACGCAGCAGCTGATGCGTGTGTATGGGGCCCTCATGTGGTCCCTGGGCAAGATCATCAACACCCCCGAGGTGGTCCGGGTCTACATTGGCTCCTTCTGGTCCCATCCGCTGCTCATCCCTGACAACCGCAAGCTCTTCGAGGCCGAGGAACAGGACCTCTTCAAAGACATCCAGTCTCTGCCCCGAAATGCTGCCCTCAGGAAGCTCAATGACCTAATCAAGCGGGCACGGCTGGCCAAGGTAGGCCCTGGGGGTGGGAGGAGTGGCCTGCTGCCAAGCGGGGCCTGGGACTCTGGGTGTGGCCTGAAACCCATCCCTGCTGGTGCAGTCTGGCCCAACTAAGGTTCTTCACGTAACCTCCCTCCCTACCGTATAGCCCAGCTACTTTGAGGATTTGAGCATGTTTACAATGTAGAAACGTCAGACAGGAAGTTAACACTGAAGCAAAGGAGGGGGCCTCAGAAACGGAGGGTGTGGGGCTGTAGCCCTGGTTCCTACTGCCTTTCCCTCCTGGTTTATTGGGCACTGAGGTATGCTCTGCTTGATGCTGGGGACCCAGGGAGTGCCACGCAGCCCCCTGGGTGCTGCCCAGCCTTCACAGGGAGAACAGAAGGTGCAAATGAAAAATAAACAGCCATTATTCGTGTTGTCACCGGGTAAGCACAGGGTGCCGCGGGAGCCGATGGCCGGGGCTGGGGAGGTATGCAGGTAGGGCAGGGGGTCCAGGGACAGCCTTGGGTAGGAAGTAGCTGGTGAAGAGGTGGGGTGCCAGTCTGTGGCCTGTGCTGAAGTCCAGGCCACGGTGAGGTGGCATGAGTCCACGAAGTCCTCATGGGCCATCCTTACCCTTCATGGAGGCTCAGGCCCTGCAGTACCCAACAGCAGCTTCTGAATTACTCAGTAGTTTAGAATCTCGGTGCCTGGCCAAGTACTAGAGTGAGAGCCCGAGGCTGCTGGGGCTGGGAGCGAAGGTAAAGGCCACAGTGGGCCCTTCAGACAGCAGGACAGAATGTGTCTCCATAGGGTGTCTGACTTTGAATGACATCACATCACGAGGCTCTTCTTTTTTTTTTTTTTTTTTTTTTTTGGAGGGGTTTTCACTATAGGGCACGTGCGCTCGCCAGACAGAGACATAGAGACAGAAAGCGAGAAATCACCCTCCAGGGGGGATGGTCACTCCCCAAGATCCCTTCTCCTTCATTCTCCTCTCAGGATCTTGGGCGCACATGCACCTGGCTTGAGTTTTAAGCCACCGGGTCCGGGACGCGAACCACGGTCGACTACATGGGAGTCCAGCAACATAGCCATTATGCTAACTGCTGGTTCCCAAGACTCTTGAGGGACAGTCCTACCTGTGGTTCGGGCAGGGCCTCTGGACAGGGCATTTGATTTAGCCAAGAAATGTGGACAACGGAGAAATGGCCAAGTCCAAGCCCTCGTGTTGCAGCGGGCGCCCAGCGTTCTCGCAGGCTCTTTCAGCGCAGGGTTGGTTGTTTGAAAACGAGGCTCTGGCCATAGCTCGTGGGAGACTGGGTCATAGCTGGGCCCTTGAACATCCTGCCGGCCAAGCCCGGGCCCCGGCCCGCCAGTGATGCATCTTCCATCTCCCTGAAACAGCTCCAAGAGCAGGGTTTCTAGACAGGCAGGGGCAGACGGCGGAGGGCGCCTGTGGCTGGTGACGCAGTCGCCCTGGGTGTGACGGGGCCAAGCAAGGTCTTCCTGTGGGGCTCACGCTCCTGCCAGCCTATAGCCCGGAGGTGCTGACTCCACCACAGCCCAACACAGCAGCTCAGAGCACACACGCTGCCTGGAGTCAGAGTGGGGTGGCTCTCGGGTGCTGACCTTTGTCAGGAGCTGACCTTTGTCCTTTCCCCTGGCTGTGTCCCCACCATTACTGAAGTGCTGCCGGGGGGTGGGGGGGGAGCAGCAGCGTTGCAACTTGACCAAACTGCGGCTCTCTGCCCACCTGGCCTTGCTGAGCCTGAATCTGCAATCTCACGTGAGCCCTGGTCACCATACGTGTTGTGACAGGCAGGGCTGGAGGGCTGAGGGCTGCAATGTTACTGCAAACGTCACCTCGAGCCTCGCTGTCAGTGGAGCTGGTTCTGCAAAAGGAGCTCCTGAGAAAACCCTGACCGAGGCTGGGCCGAGGGGTGGCCTTGGGCGAACCCCGCCCAGTGGGCAGGGAAGGGCAGCTCCCCTCTCGTTCCCCACCGACCCCATCTCCTTGTGGGGCTGTAGAAGGCTGTCCCTGCCCAGCTCTGCCTCGTCTTCCATCCAGGCAGCACAGGCAGGCTCGGGAGCTTTGCCTGTCGCCGGTGGTGGTGTGTGGCTGCCTGGCTGCGGGCACACTGCATCACTGTGCCTGGAAAACCCCGAGTTCCCGTTCGGTCCCACACCAGCTTCAAGACCTCTTCCTTTTCCTGGAGTGAGTGACTGTTGACGGGCACGGGCCTGTGCCAGGCAGAGCGGTGATTGTGGTTCTCTGACCCGCCTGCCACGGCATCCCTGGGAAATCCTGGATGCCAACCCAGGTGGAGGTGTGGGGGTGAGCTGGGGCTGTTTCCCTCAGGCAGTCTGTGGCCAGGCAGCTGGCCTAGGGCAGACAGGTTAGGCTGAGCGGAGGGCATTGGTGTGGTAGAGCTGGCTGCAGCCCTTGCTGGCTGGGCCGCACTCAGAGGGTTGCCAACATTACCGCCCACTCGGGGAATGAAGGCTGTGCCTCCTTGGTTGACGAACATCTAAGCAAGGTGCTAAAGCTTAGATAAAGCTTGAGATAGCTGGGAAAGCCTCTGTGGGGATTTTCTGACCCAGAGTCGTCCCCGAGGCTGCATGTAACCTGGCTACGTTGGGGTGGGCTAGCTCTCCGCGGCACTGGCATGTCCTTGCCGCTGCACAGGCCGGTGGGCCCTGTTCGGCCTGCGCTGCCTCAGGATGTGCAGAGAAACAAAGAATGGGGCTTTGGGCCACTCAGGGCAGTCCTGTCGCCATCCTGGGTCCTCCACTTAGTAGTCGGGCACCCTGGCAAGCCTTTTAGCCTCTCCACACCTCCCACAGGGACGAGATTAAATGATAGCGCTGCCCCCTGTTCCGTGAGGGTGGAGTGGTGAGTAAGCGAAGCCCCTGGTGCCCGGCAAATGGCCTTCTGTGGGCAGGCTTAGTGCCACTGCTCCTGGGCAGGCACAGTGACACGCGCAGCAAGCACTGTTGTCGGCCTCGGTCTCTGCCCCGGGCGGGAAGCAGTCGGGCCTTGGACAGGCGTGGTGTACAGGCCTGTGGGATCCCAGGATGGCGGCGGCAGCGGCTTTGAGTCTGAGTCACCTCTTCCACTTCCCTGTTCCTAAGCGGTGAACAGCAGGCACCCCGCAGTGTCCTGGAGGCTCTCTGGGAAGCCCTGACGTCCCTCTGCCACCCCCACAGGTCCATGCCTACATCATCAGCTCCCTCAAGAAGGAGATGCCCAACGTCTTTGGTAAAGAGAGCAAAAAGAAAGAGCTAGTGAACAACCTGGGAGAAATCTACCAGAAGATCGAGCGGGAGCATCAGATCTCCCCCGGTGACTTCCCGAGCCTGCGCAAGATGCAGGTATGGCCCGCCCAGGCTGCCCCAGTGCCGCTCGAGAGCTGGTGGCCATCAGGGAGCAGGGCAGGTCCCGGACTCTGGGGCAGGGCCTTGGAGGGAATCCCAGCCCCGTAGGGCAGGGCCTCCTAAAACGGAAGCAGCTGGTTCATCACCAGCACCCCACCTGAATAGGGAAGCCGACCCAGTCGGGAGGGGCACTGTGGAGAGGATGTGGTGACACATCCAGAGTGTCGGGAAAGGGCGGGGCTGTGCCCAGCTCCTGCGCCCTCCGTTCATTAACAGCCTTGCAGGGAAGGGGCTGCTGCCACCTCCTGTTCGGAGGGCTCAGGCCCAGAGGGGTGAACTCAGCCGCCCAGGCTGGTGAGTGGTAACCAGCTCACTGTGCAGGTGAAGCCTTATTTTAACCACTCTGCCTGGAGCCTGGGAGGAGCTGCCCTCCCCAGCCCTTCTCCTTCTTCCTCCCCCACTCACAGGAACTCCTGCAGACCCAGGACTTCAGCAAGTTCCAGGCCTTGAAGCCCAAGCTGCTAGACACGGTGGACGACATGCTGGCCAACGACATTGCCCGGCTGATGGTGATGGTGCGCCAGGAGGAGTCCCTGATGCCCTCCCAGGCCGTGAAGGGTGGCGCCTTCGACGGCACCATGAACGGGCCCTTTGGGCATGGCTACGGCGAAGGGGCCGGTGAGGGAATTGACGATGTTGAGTGGGTGGTGGGCAAGGACAAGCCCACCTACGACGAGATCTTCTACACGCTGTCGCCCGTCAACGGCAAGATCACAGGCGCCAACGCCAAGAAGGAGATGGTGAAGTCCAAGCTGCCCAACACGGTGCTGGGGAAGATCTGGAAGCTGGCCGACGTGGACAAGGACGGGCTGCTGGACGACGAGGAGTTCGCCCTGGCCAACCACCTCATCAAGGTCAAGCTGGAGGGCCACGAGCTGCCCGCCGACCTGCCCCCACACCTGATCCCACCCTCTAAGCGGAGGCACGAGTGACGGCCTCATCCGCCATCCGCGCCACCCCCGCTTTGTGTCTGCCGGGCAGGGAGAGGCCCGGGCGGCAGAGACTGGGGGAGGGGAAGGGTCACCAGTTTCTCAAGGTCCATAAAGACAGCGGATGTTTCCCCAGCTCTTGAAAAGGAAAAACCACCATCTTTCTTTTAAGGCTGTTCCTGGGCCCAGCGGGGGAGGCAGGGGTGATCCTCGTGTGTGATGATGGAACTTTGTGCACAAGAACTATGGATATTTTTAATATATACCGTTAGAGGCAGCGTTCTTTCTTGCCCCTCCTGTCTGACAGCCCCATGCACGCAGCTGTCCTCTCCCAGCCTCTCCTCCTGCCCCGGCTCCAGCTAGACAGCGCGGGCAGTGACTGACCACTGTGACCACGGCACCAGCTCACTGGACGCTGACGCACCCGGGCTCTGTTCTGGCAGCTGCTGGCCCGTGGCTGTGCCAACAGCACGGGCACACTAGTTCGTGGAAGCCAAGGGCTGCTTGGCAGGCGGGCAGGTGGGCAGGTGGGCAGTGGCTTCCTTCCCCATCCAGCTCGGCCCCTCCCTCTGCTCTGGGGGACAGGTTCTGGTGCCTCCCCACCCTCGGGGCTCCCTATGCCCTCTGGGTGGCCCTGCTCGTTCCTCCTGCCCACAGCTGGCATCTCACCCAGCTCGGTAGTCACTGCAGCAAGGCCCCGCTACCTTAACCTTTCTGGGGGGTTGAGTGAGAGAAGTCTTCCAGGAAAATACATATAAGCTAGTTTTGTCCTGTAAAGTGACACCTTTCATACTTGACCAACTTTTCCAGGAACTTCCCAACCACTTGTTCGAAAGCTGTGATGTCCGTCTCCCCTTCTCCACACTCCAGCCTAGCTCCACCTAGTAGCTGTTAGATGTGGAGTAAGAGGGGAGCCCCCTCCGCCCCACCTGAGGCCCCAGGGTGTGTTTCCTGGCTGAGGAGGGGGTGACATGCCAGCTCCTGCTGCTCCTGGCTGAGGGAGAACTGCCCTGCACTAACCCTCTCACCTCACTGGGGCGCTCTGGCACCGCCCTCCCCACCCTCGGTGGGCATGGGACCTTGTGAACCTGGTCTGGTCTGACGCAGGCAGGACTAAGCCCACGCTCTGGCCTGGGCCCAGTGTCCAGACAGCAGAGCCCCAACAAACCCGGCCTCCCTCTTTTCACCCCCTTTCACTTCCTGTCTTCCTTACTCTCCTGTGGAGCAAAGGAGGGCAGCATGTGACTTGGATGCCCTTAGAACAACCCCTGCCCCCAGGCTGAGCAATAAGAAACCCGAGCCAGGGAGCAGTGCCCAATTCAGCAGGCGGCCCCTCTGCCAGAGCGCAGCAGAGCACAGTTGCGGCCAGCCCCTGCTGGGCAGGAGGGAGGCTAGCAGAGCTTCCGGTCAGGCATCACACAGTGGGCCACGATCTCTCCTGCCCACGCCCCCTGCTGATGCCCTGGTCTCCAGGATCTGGCTGTGTCACCCCCAGCTGCCTGTCACTCCATGCAGTATTGGGTGAAGACGGAGGAGGGGCGTCCCCATCTCGAACTCTGCTGAAGGTGCCCTGGCTTGCCCACTCACCTCTGGGAAGAAAGACTAAGAGACTTCTTTTACTTGCATTAAAAGAACTTTTAATTGTGCTGAAGCTGGCTGTTGGTGCTTACTTGGCTTTTCCAGAGCAGAAGCCCCAGGTCTTCCCCGCAGTGCCTGCTGAAACACATTGCGGGGGACAGGGTGGCAGCAGGACAGGTCGGCACACCTGCCAGGGTGAGGTGGCCGTCTGTGTGGTTGTGCTTAGCTGTGCGGCAGCTGCCACCCCGTATTTACAGGGTGAGGCCTGCAAGTGGGTAGGGAGAAGGGGTGCCTCAAGGGTTCAGAGCCCCTGCCTTCCCGGGGTGAGGCAGGAGCTGAGGAAGAGTAGTTTCCTGGGGAGAGAAGGGGATAGAGCAGCTGGGAGGGCACCCCCGGGCCAGCACCCCTCTTGTCCTCTTAGTATCTCCTGCAGTGTGCATGCATCTTAGAGCAGACAGGTGGGCGCCCGCGGGGCTCTTGGCATCAGGAAGGGTAAATTAAACAAGGGTTTACTGGGCCCCAGAACCAGCCTGGCTCCACGCTCGCCCCAGGGCAGTTGAAAGACAGGGCAACAGTGCTCTGAAGACAGACGAAACAGATAGACTGGCAACATAACGCACAATTAAGAGTGGGGCCGGGCAGTGGTGTCACAAATGGGACTTTTTATCAGCAGAGGAAAGGATGACAAATTGACAGCAAGGGGCCATGGGAGGGTGTAGACGTGCAATCAGAGTGGGCAGCTCCAGACAGGCTTATGGCAGGATGTAAACAGGTGCCCAAGGGTGTGTGGACCCATCTTGTGCTTCAGGCCCAGCTGGTGTGGCCAGTGACTGGCGTGACGGCTGGTGCCTGGGTGGGATGGGTCAGCTTGCTGCGGGGCTCACCCGTCCTCCCTGTACCACTCAGCTGCCACCAGTGTAGGCCTTGTGCTGTACCAGCTCTCTCCTCAAGGAGGCCAGTGCTCCCCCCATTTCTATTTTTTTTTTAAGAATTTTATTTCCACTTTATTTTAATTCGACCAGAGAGGGATAGAGTGAGAGAGAAAGCAAGCAAGCCGCCGCCAGGTTCAGTACTTGAACCATCGTTGGCCATGTGGGAGTCCAGTGCCCTTAACCACCACGCCACCTACTGCCCCCAGTGCTCCCCCCATTTCACAGAAGAAACTGAGATGAATAGCTCTCCTACTGGACAAGATTCAAACCCAGGTCTATCCAGTGCAAGTCTGATTCCCATTGTATTTATTTTTGGACAGGTTTTTGCTATAGGGCGCATGGGCTTGCCAGAGACAGAAAGTGAGAAATTGCCCCACAGGAGGGATGGCCACGCCTCAATCTCTTCTCCATTCTCCCCTCGGGATCCTGGGCACACACACACACACACACCTGGCATGAGTTTAAGCCACCGGATCTAGAACTCAAACTGCGGTCGACTACATGGGAGTTCAGTGACAGCCATTATGCCAACCGCTGACCTAATCCATTATATATTTTTTTAAAGATTTGTTTATTTATTTATTTATTTTTAGAGTTTGTTTTGTTTTGTTTTTGCTATAGGGCACGTGCGCTCGCCAGAGACAGACAGAAAGCGAGAAATCACCCCCCGGGGGGATGGCCACACCGCAATCCCTTCTCCTCCATTCTCCTCTCGGGATCTTGGGCACGCACGCACACGTACCCGGCGTGAGTTTTAAGCCACCGGGTTCGAGACGCAAACCACGGTCGACTATGTGGGAGTCCAGCGACATAGCCATTACGCTAACTGCTGGTCCCAAGATTTATTTATATTTTTTAAATAATTATTTTATTTATCACTATTACTATTTCTTAATTTGACCAGACAGAGAGAGGGAAAGTGAGAAAGCAAGACACCAGGTCCAGGGCATGAACCATGGTCAGTCATATGGAAGTCCAGTGCCTCGACCACCATGCCACCTGCCAGCCCTATTTAATTTTAATTATCATCATCATTTTTTAAAAATTCTTTTATTTAACTTTATTTTATTTTGTTTATTTATTTAAATTTGACCAGAGAGGGACAGAGTGAGAGAAAAGTGAGAAAGCAAGCTGCCAGGTCCAGGACTCGAACCTTAGTTATGTGGGAGTCCAGTGCCCTTAACCAGAACGCCAACTGTTGCCCCTATTATTTTTTTTAACTTGACCAGAGAGAGAGAGAGAGTCAGAAAGTAAGCCTCTAGGTCCAGGATTCAAACCTCTGTCAGTCATGTGGGAATCCAGCGCCTCAGCCACCATGCCACCTGCTGGCCCCTCCAACGTGTTTCTCATCTCAAGCACCCTCAAGAGGAAAACCAGGCAAACTGGTGGTGTGCTGGGTGGAGCTGCTGGATCCCACGTGGCCAAGTGCAAAGTTCGAATCTCGAACCCAGTGGCTTGGAAACGTGAAGCATGTACGAGCACGCCCCAAATCCCTAGAGGAGACTGGAGGAGAAGGGATTGTGGCATGGCCATCCCCCCAGGGGGTGATTTCTTTCTTTCTCTCTGCCTAGTAAGGACATGCACCCTATAGCAATTTTTTTTTTTTTTCAAAAAGGGAAATCAAACCTTACAGATCCCTGGGACCAGCAATTGGTGTAATGGCTATGTCGCTGGACTCCCATGTACTCAACTGCAGTTCGAGTCCTGAACCTGGTGGCCTAAACTCACGCTGGGCGCGTGTGCGTGCATGCCCAAGATCCCAAGAGGAGAATGGAGAAGAAGGGATTGCGACATGGCCATCCCCCCTGGGGGTGATTGGGCTAGCATAAGCACCCTATAGCAAAAAACTCTCAAAACAAAAACAAAAACAACTTACAGATCCCCTAGCCCAGCCCCTCCCAGCCCCAGACTACAGTTGTGCTCAGGTTCTAAAAGCCCACATTGAAGATAAAGGCTGTCAGCAGCCTGGACCTGCCTGTTCCAGTGAGAGCATCAGCGGAAACGGCACCCAAGAGTTCTCGCGGGGTTTGAGTTAGGGAAACACTGCCTCCTCCCCAGAGCAGGCTCCACTTGGGCTTTCTGGCACGTTTGCTTGTCCACTCTTAGCACCGACTCCCTTAGTCTGGGGGTGGAGGAGCTGTGACCCCTCTCGGGCTGCACTGGAAAGCACCCACTGAGCTGAGGCTTGAGGGGCTGAGGCAGGTGTGGACCCCCACTGCTGCCCTGGGGCTCGTGCCACTGATTGGTTCTTTCAGGTTGGGGGTGTTCTTCAGGCCATGATGAGGGTTCCAAAAGGCCAGTTGATGTGGAAAAAGATGTGGTCTACCTTGAGGGTTAGCATTCACTCCTGACCCCACTCCCCACATTCCAAGCCAGCCAGGACCTGGATAAGAGGCCTCCTCTTTAGAGGCTGGGCCGGCTCAAGGGAGGGATATTTTCCACCCAACTCCCAGAGCACCTGGAGTAAGAGGCCTTCAGGCAATCTGCCCTGGGTGTCCCACCCAGGTGGCGCCTTGCAGAATCTAGGAGGCAAAGGACCCACCCACTGCCTCTGGACCTCCGTAGCCGCTTTGCTTTGTGTATTGATGTTCTGCTTAAGATCTTGTTCAGAACAGGCAATTCTGTTCGGGACTAGACAGTAACCATAGGTCCAACCCAGTGCCCTGCTCTTCCCTCAGATGGGCTGGTCATAGGACTTGCCCAAGGCCATCAGGCTGGTGAGAGGGGTTAGGATGCTCAGCCACCATTCCTACCCTTCTGTGTTCAGAGCACGCATTTGGGCAGCATGCAGAAGGCCCTGAGTTCGAGTCCCAGCTCTGCCTCTTACTGGCATCTAACCAGTCCTCTCCCCTCCTGAACCTGTATCCTCAAACCCCAGACACAGAGCGTGGCCCCAACTTCATGGAGGCAGAGCCCCAAGGATGCTCACCTTAAGCGGTCTCCTTTGCTGACCACCCAGGATGGCTGGTTAGGGCAGGGTAAGTGTAGGTACTGGCAGCGTGGCGCCCCACCCAACACCCAGAACAAAACAGGCTGGACCCACCCTTCCCTGAAGCAGCTCACAGACTCAGCGGCGCCCAGGGGTCAGAGGGTGGTGGCCAAGGGGGCTCAGGGCCTGGCTTCCTGTGCACCCAGAGGGACGGATAATTGCAAAAGCACATGGGGCTGCAGCCGACATGGGGCGTGGGAGCCCCTGTGGCTTGTTGGAGCAGCACGGGAAAGGTTTTTTTGGAAGAAAAAGCAGGATGATGAAACCACCATATGTCCACCCATTTGGAGCTTTGGACTTTCCAAAAGACATACCCTTGGTGTGCGGGAACAGGCAGGGGAGTGGGCGAGGAGGGCTGGCAAGGATTAGCTTGGGGAGGGGGGCTCCTCAGCCCTGCCCAAAGTCATCCCAACAGGCACACATTGAATAAGAGCAGGCAGGCTGCGTGGCCCATGGCCAGCCTCTGGTTCTTTGATGCCTTGGGGTAGGAGGAGGTGCCGTCCTGCAGTGGCTAGGGGCAGAGGCAGTCTGCAACTCCTGTTACCCTGCAGGACCACCTGCTGAGAGCCACTTTCAGGCGGGAGATGCTGGACTGCGGAGGAGGAGGACCTATGGATCTGGGCTCAGGAGGCCCTAAGATATGAGCACGGACATTACAGACCCCCAGAGTGGCCTAGTGGTAAGGCCCCCTCCCAGCCCAGAGGACTCTGCTCTGAGGGCCAGAAACCTGGGTACCATGCTGTTCACTTGCACTGAGCTCTCAGGGCCTCCCCTGGCCTCAAGCACCTCCCTCCTAACGGCATTTCTCCCTTGATTTGAACCTTCTCTGCCTCTCTTTCTGCTGGCCCTGGGCTGCTGAATGAACAGTTTCCTTTTTCCATCCCAGGCCTTTCACAGAAGCCAACCTCAAATTGCCATGGTCTGGCCTTTTCCTGTCCCCAGCATCTGCTGCCAGGCACTGGCCTAGGCCCAGAACCCGAGGACTCAGGCAGGGTCTGGACCAAGGGCAGGAGCTTAAGGCTGGCACTGTCTACCTCCCTTGGTGGCCTAGGCCACGAGAGGTAATTATAATGCTCCCACTCTCTAGGTAGGGATCCTGTAAAGGTATCAGATCTGAAGTCACTTTGAAAAGCCAAGAAGCATCGCAAGAATGCAAGGTGTTATCATCAGACCTGCTCCCCAAGAGGCTGGGGAGAGCTGTTGCCAGCACCTCAATGCCAAGAGGTCCCTCCTGTGCCAGGGAGGCCTTCTGGAGGCAGTGACCATGGAGGAGGCATTTGAATGAAGATTCTGTGGGAGTACAGGAAGGGAAGAGCTGTCTGACTGCCCAGACTGGCTGCAGCTGAGCTCTGGGTGGAGGGGCCCTGCCTGCCGGGACTCACCACTTGAGCCGGGCCATAGGCTGGGCCATGGACAGAGCTCCATGGGGAACAGAGCAAGGACTCTGTGGCCCTGGTGGTCTGACTTACACAAAATCACAAACCAAACGGGGCCATGTCCAGGAGCTATTTCTTTTTTATTTTTTTGGAGAGGTTTTTGCTATAGGGCGCATGTGCTTGCCAGAAAGACAGAGAGAGACAGAGAGATGAAAGCGATAAATCATCCCCCGGGGGGATGGCCATGCCACAATCTCTTCTCCTCCATTCTCCTCTCGGGATCCTGGGCACTTGCACGTATGTGCCAGGCATGAGTTTAAGCCACTGGGTCCAGGACTCGAACTGCAGTCGACTACATGGGAGTCCAGAGACATAGCCATTACGCTAACTGCTGGTCCCTCCAGGAGCTGTTTCTGACAGTCAGGGCTGGGTTGGGCTGCTTGCTGAGGCTGGAGCAGGGTCAGGCAGAGACAGCCTCCAGCAGTGTTCTGCCATTGGAACTGCCAAGAAGCATGCAGAGTGCCTGAACCCATCTTATAGACAAGGAAACTGAGGCTTGCAAAATAGATGACAAAGGTGACAAAAACTAATACAGGGGGAACCAGCAGTTATCGTAATGGCTATGTTGCTGGACTACCACATAGTCGACTGTGGTTTGTGTCCCAGACCCGGTGGCTTAAAACTCACTCCGGGCACGTGTGCATGTGTGCCCAAGATCCCGAGAGGAGAATGGAGGAGAAGGGAT
>NW_006159755.1:1681002-1681511 GCF_000334495.1 Tupaia belangeri chinensis | reverse complement strand
GTGACCATCCCCTCTGGGGGGTGATTTCTCGCTTTCTGTCTCTATGTGCTAGCGCACGTGCCCTATAGCGAAAACCTCTCCAAAAAAATAAATAAATAAAACTATACAGGAAGGGGGCCAGCAGGTGGCGTGGTGGTTGAGGCACTGGACTCCCACGTGGCTGACCAGTTTGAGTCCTCGACCTGGTGGCTTGAAACTCATGCCAGGCATGAGTGCGTATTTGCCCAAAATCCCATGAGAAGAATGGAGGAGAGGGGATTGCAGTGTGGCCATTTCCCCTGGGAAGTGATTTCTCAGTTTATCTCTCTCTGTGTGTCTCTGGCAATCCCATGTGCCCTATAACAAAAGTCTCTCAAAAACAAAACAAACAAAGACCCAAACCAATCAAGTTCTAGGAGGGCAGGGAGTGCCTAGGGCCAGACTCAGCTCTGCCCTGTGCGGATCTAGGCCTCTAGACCGTTTTTGCTGCCGGGTACTCAGTTTCCCCTCTGCTATACTGTGTGGGGATG
>NW_006159755.1:1673721-1674292 GCF_000334495.1 Tupaia belangeri chinensis | reverse complement strand
GGGTGGGGGGGCCCTGCCTGCCGGGACTCACCACTTGAGCCGGGCCATAGGCTGGGCCATGGACAGAGCTCCATGGGGAACAGAGCAAGGACTCTGTGGCCCTGGTGGTCTGACTTACACAAAATCACAAACCAAACGGGGCCATGTCCAGGAGCTATTTCTTTTTTATTTTTTTGGAGAGGTTTTTGCTATAGGGCGCATGTGCTTGCCAGAAAGACAGAGAGAGACAGAGAGATGAAAGCGATAAATCATCCCCCGGGGGGATGGCCATGCCACAATCTCTTCTCCTCCATTCTCCTCTCGGGATCCTGGGCACTTGCACGTATGTGCCAGGCATGAGTTTAAGCCACTGGGTCCAGGACTCGAACTGCAGTCGACTACATGGGAGTCCAGAGACATAGCCATTACGCTAACTGCTGGTCCCTCCAGGAGCTGTTTCTGACAGTCAGGGCTGGGGTGGGCTGGTTGCTGAGGCTGGAGCAGGGTCAGGCAGAGCCAGCCTCCAGCAGTGTTCTGCCATTGGAACTGCCAAGAAGCATGCAGAGTGCCTGAACCCATCCTATCGACAAGG
>NW_006159755.1:1673002-1673615 GCF_000334495.1 Tupaia belangeri chinensis | reverse complement strand
CGTAGTCGACTGTGGTTTGTGTCCCAGACCCGGTGGCTTAAAACTCACTCCGGGCACGTGTGCATGTGTGCCCAAGATCCCGAGAGGAGAATGGAGGAGAAGGGATTGCGGTGTGACCATCCCCTCTGGGGGGTGATTTCTCGCTTTCTGTCTCTATGTGCTAGCGCACGTGCCCTATAGCGAAAACCTCTCCAAAAAAATAAATAAATAAAACTATACAGGAAGGGGGCCAGCAGGTGGCGTGGTGGTTGAGGCACTGGACTCCCACGTGGCTGACCAGTTTGAGTCCTCGACCTGGTGGCTTGAAACTCATGCCAGGCATGAGTGCGTATTTGCCCAAAATCCCATGAGAAGAATGGAGGAGAGGGGATTGCAGTGTGGCCATTTCCCCTGGGAAGTGATTTCTCAGTTTATCTCTCTCTGTGTGTCTCTGGCAATCCCATGTGCCCTATAACAAAAGTCTCTCAAAAACAAAACAAACAAAGACCCAAACCAATCAAGTTCTAGGAGGGCAGGGAGTGCCTAGGGCCAGACTCAGCTCTGCCCTGTGCGGATCTAGGCCTCTAGACCGTTTTTGCTGCCGGGTACTCAGTTTCCCCTCTGCTATACTGTG
>NW_006159755.1:1671759-1672971 GCF_000334495.1 Tupaia belangeri chinensis | reverse complement strand
CCCATGGCTGCATAGGGACAGAGAGCCAGCACCCAAAGCCATGCCACCTGGCCCTTGACTGCTGATCCCTGAGACGCGGATAAGGTGGGGGTGGAAGTTCAGGGTGTCCAAGAGGGGTGGGAGAAGCTCCTCGTCCCACACCCTACTTCTCCAGCTGGCAGCTTGTCCAGAGCGCCCGCCCTCCTCTGGTCTCTGGCGCCCCCCTGTGGCTTCGGAAAGCAGGCCCACTAGCACCACCTGGAGCCCCACCCGGAGCCCCACCCTGCCCCGCCCACAGGAGGCCCTGTATCCCCGAGGTGAGAATCAGGATGGCCCGAACCTTCCCCCCTCCAGGAGACCTGAAGGCAGTGACAGAGGTCCCCAAATTCTGGTTTGAATGCTGGTCCCGCTTCCTGGCGGACTGACAGTAACACGCCCGACCCTGCTTGCTGCCCCATTTCTCAGCCTGTCGGTCCTGCGAAGCCACAGGGCCGGCTCTCCGCCCAGCAACGCCATTGCCGCCAGCTCTGCGAACTCCAGCATGCCTGCTCCCTCGACGCGGGGAACCTGACCTGTCCTGTCTCAAAGAGGTTGAGAGGGGAGGCAACCCCCAAACGGATCTTTTAGTGAAAGAACGTGTTGTCTAAAGCCACTAAAATGCTCCACCCTTTGATCGCTCGTCTTAGTCTAGTCCAACCCAGCTGGCCACAGCTGGGCAGAAATCAAAAATACCAGTGGACAGTCAGCCGCTCCCCTCCCCCGACCTTCTCCGCGCTCTCCCTGTCCCCTCCCGCCGTGGCTTAACGAGCCCCACTCCAGAATCTAGCTTCGGAGCCGCCGCATTCCCAGACCCTCAGTGCGCCTCGTCCTTCCCAAGTCTCAGTGTGCCCATCTGCCAAATAGGCACACTACCTATCCGTCTCCCGGCTCCGCTCTACCCAAATAAAGTGAGATCAGAAACTTTTGGGGGGACTTGCGGTGGGCAAACCGGAGAGAGAGCGAACTACAACTCCCATCCGGCTCCGGGGCCGTAGGAGTCCCAGCCCCTCTCCTTAAGCCAACGCCGCCGCCCAGGGGGCGAGGAAGTTGTGGGGCTCAGAGAATGGCCCACCCAGGTTAGGGCCGGGCGAGGGCCCAGGCGGGGCTGGGGCTGGGCCGGCGCAGGTATCTGGGCTGGTTTTTGGATCCCTCGAGACCAACCCCCACCCCGCCCAAAAGTTACTCCTGGCGGCC
>NW_006159755.1:1669977-1671556 GCF_000334495.1 Tupaia belangeri chinensis | reverse complement strand
GCGGGCCTGCGGGTGCAGTCATGGAGCGCCGTCTGCGCGCGCTGGAGCTGCTGGCGCGGGACGAGGCTGGCTGCGGCCCGGGACTCGACGGACTCCTGGATCTGCTGCTGGGGCTGCACCACGAGCTCAGCAGCGCCCCCCTGCGGCGGGAGCGCAATGTGGCGCAGTTCCTGAGCTGGGGTGAGTGGCCTGGGCCGTTAGGGATGGGGTGGGGGGTGGAGCACGGCCCTAGCGACGGTGCGCCCACAGACCCTTCCACAGGGACCCTCACTCCTACAGGCTCCCCTCTACTGAAAGTGACACGTGCGTCAGGAGCCCGAGGCCCGCTCGCTCACCAGCACACCTCATCCTTGCTGATTCACACACACACTCATTCTCACTCACAGACCCTAGCCATGTACACAGCACAGCTGTGTACACTCCTCACACAGCTTGTTCTCTGGTCTAGGCCGCAGACACATGTGCCCAATATGCACCCTACCGTCATGGACAGGCTTCTTCCTCCCACCTCCCGCCACGGATCCACACAGAGCACCTTCATACACAGACCCTCTGTGTGTCAAGCATTGACACACTGGCTCTCATTCCTCACTGACACCCTGAGACACAGTTCATAGAGAGATCCAGAGAGCCTCACACCTCGCCCTGCAGCCTACCCCGACCACCCTCGCTCTGCGGCACACTCAGACTTGTAGGTATTGTACACTTGCGGATACCCACATAGACGCTCACACTCCCTTCTCCCTGCCTGGACTCAGGAACCAACCTCAGCCCCTTTGTCTGTGTGAGCTGCTGGCTGGGCTTCCTAGGGGCTGTTTCCCCAGGGCCGGGGCCAGGGGGCCTGGCTGGAGGTGGGTCTGCATCTTTTACTACTTGACTCATTTGAGTCACTGGGAGTGGCTGGCCTGGGGGCACCCTGAACCCAGTGTGGGCACTGGCGCCAGCATGGGGGTTCCCTGGTCACACCCGACCAGGCCATGGCGGGAGGACACGGGCCTGGCCTGGAGGTGGGGTGAGGCCAGTGTTTGCCTAGTGGGCAACTAGCATTCCTGGCGCTCCTGAGCTCGGGGCAGGCCCAGCCTGGCACAGCTGGGGGCCTACCATGCGCCATGCCAGTAAGGGGGCCCCCAGCCCCAGCCTGCTGGGTGAGGATAGCAGCAGGCCCCAGATCTGCTGCCTGCCTATCTCTCCGGGACTCTGCTGTGTTATGTGTGTTGTCTGTGTTGTCATCACCCACCCATCCCTATGCGTGACGCCCACACACACGTGTGTATGTGTGTTTGCACACACGTGTGTGCTCCTCCCTGCCTGCCTCTGGCACTTCTGCCTGAGACCCCAGCATGGGGGCCTGTCTGTTGACATCTTCCGAGGTAACTCCAAGGGCGGTGACTCACTCCTCTCCTGTCCCGGCTTGTCCCTGCTCCTGTCCAGAGCCCCCATCCCCTGTGGCAAGGCGAGGAAACTGGGCAGCCTGTCCTGGGTCCTGGATGCTTGTGGTGATGGGCATCCAGCTTTGGACCCTGTCTGATTGGCAGGTCACCACCCTAGCCTCGGCTCCCCCCGGAAGCCCTAGGGCGAA
>NW_006159755.1:1659966-1669441 GCF_000334495.1 Tupaia belangeri chinensis | reverse complement strand
GATTGGCAGGTCCCCCCCCTAGCCTCGGCTCCCCCTGGAAGCCTATGGCTACTCCTCCCTAGCTCCACACACAGACCTGGGAAAGAGACAATTAATTTCTGTAATGAGGTTTCCACACCACCTCCGCTGCGGGGGTTCTGCCTGATAAACCTGTGGAGCAGCTCTCTGTCCCACCCACAGACCCGCCCAGCTGGCAGGGAGTATATCTCCTGGCAAGGGGAAACTGAGGCAGGGCGCCAGACCACAACTGTCCCAATTCCCACTAGTTACTCCTGCCTCCCTAAGTTCCCAGGACCTGGTTCTCTCTGCCCTGGCCTGGGGCTGCTGCAGGCCTGGGAGTGGCTGTGGGTACCCCTCACAGAGGTGACGGGGACTGTGGAGAAGGCGGAGGTTCTGGGGCAGGGAAAGGCCTCATCTAGAGGGAGGCAGGGCTGACTCGGGGCTGGTCAGGCCTGGAGGGGATCCCAGTGCGCACACCCTCGGGTGCTAGTGCAGGGTGCCAGGTAGTTTTTGGCTCTGTTTTTGAGTCTTGTGAGCACCCAGGCAGATTGGTATCCATGCCTTCTGATTGAGAGGACCATCATGGGGAGCACAGAGCCTGTCTGGTACCCCCTGCCCTCCGGGCCTACCCCAGGCCTCACCCCTAGCCAGGTACTTCTGTGACTAGAGGGTCTCCAGACCTAGACCCAAGGCTCCTGAATGCAGAGAAGCCTCTCTAGGGACAAGGAATGTCGCCCATCCAGTTTCCCCAGACAGGCCCTGGCCTGGCCTGGCCCTGTTAGGGGGCAAGAACCGTGAGCTGGGGATAAGAATGGTATCCCTACCATCCCCAGGGTGACATGGTCACTCAGGGTCAGATCCTAGGCTGGGAAGACTAGAAATCCCATCAGCTCCTGGGATGGAGGCTGCCTGGAGTCTGGAGACAAGGGTCCAGGGAGGTCTGGGGGCCAGGTGGTCAGCTGAGCCAGGATCCTCCCCTCCCAGTCTTCCTGGTCATGGTCGAATGGCTCCAGCTCCTGTCACCCCATTGGCTGGAGGCCATCCCTAGGGAGGTCATTCCCACCCCGGCCTCATGGGAGTTGCAGCTCCTGACTTTCCCAAGGTGAGAAAGTAAGTGGGCCCTCCCTACAAACGCTCTGAGCCCCCCACTCTGCCCCCTCAGCCAGCCCCTTCGTTGCAAAGGTGAAAGAGCTGCGTCTGCAGAGAGATGACTTTGAAATCTTAAAAGTGATCGGCCGAGGGGCCTTCGGGGAGGTGAGCAAAGGACCTGGGGTAGGTGGGGAGGAGGGCATTGCCATCTGGGCCGGGCTGATGCATCTTTTCTGTGGCCTCAGGTCGCCGTGGTGAAGCAGAGGGACAGTGGGCAGATTTTTGCCATGAAAATGCTGCATAAGTGGGAGATGCTGAAGAGGGCTGAGGTCAGTTTGCCAAGTGGTGGGACTCAGTACTCTGTAGACAGGCAAGAGGAGGCGTCTACTGCCAGCTAGGCCTGCAGGGCATCCAGGAAGGGGTGGCCACCGGCCAGACAAAGGGTGCCCCCTCCTACCCTGTTCCTGTCTTCACAGTAAGCTTTTTTTCTTTTCCCAAAGAAATTTAAAATTTTATTTATTCTTTTTTTTTTTTTGGGGGGGAGAGGTTTTTGCCATAGGGCGCGTGCACTCGCCAGACAGACAGAGAGACAGAAAGCAAGAAATCACTCCCCAGGGGGGATGGCCACGCTGCAATCCCTTTTCCTCCATTCTCCTCTCAGGATCTTGGGCACGCACGCACACGCGCCCGGCGTGAGTTTAAGCCACCAGGTCCGGGACGCGAACCGCGGTCAACTACATGGGAGTCCAGCGACATAGCCATTACGCTAACTTCTGGTCCCAAAATTTTATTTATTCTTCTTATTTTTTCACATGATTTGACCAGAGAAAGACAGAGAGAGAGAGAGAGAGAGTGAGAAAGCAAGCTGCCAAGTCCAGGACTGGAACTGCGGTCAGCCATGAGGAAGCCTAGTGCTTCAACTACCATACCACCTGCTGGCCCTAGTCTTTTATTTTTTCTTTTTTGTTTTGGAGAGGGGGATGGCCACGCCGCAATCCCTTCTCCTCCATTCTCCTCTCAGGATCTTGGGCACTTTTTTTTTTTTTTTAAGAGAGATTTTTGCTATAGGCTGCGTGCACTCCTGGAGAGACAAAGAGAGACAGAAAATGAGAAATCACCCTTCATGGGGGATGGCCATGCCACAATCCCTTCTCCCTTCTCCATTCTCCTCTTGGGATTTTGGGTGCACATGCACACATGCCTAGAATGAGTTTTATGCCTCCGGGTCTGGGACTCAAACCATGGTTGACTATGTGGGAGTCCAGTGACATAACATTATGTCATCTGCTGGTTCCCAGTAAGCCTTTCTTAAAAGCAAGCAGAATTGTTCCCATTTCCATATGGAACACTGAGATTCCTGGCCAAGAATATGGGTTTGGGCTCACCCAAGGCCAGCTGGGGCAGTCTGAGCTTGCCGAGTCTTTCACCGGCTCAGGGGCGTCCTGGGCCCTCACCCCTCCCCATGTCCTGCTTCCCACACCTACTGTAGACAGCCTGCTTCCGGGAGGAGCGGGACGTGCTGGTGAAGGGGGACAGCCGCTGGGTGACTGCTCTGCATTATGCCTTCCAAGATGAGGAGTACCTGGTGAGAGCCCGTGGCAGGGTTGGAGGGAGGTCTCCTGGGGACAAAGGAGAAGGCCCTTGGGGCCAGGGCTTCAGGGTCTGAGGAGAAAAAGACCTCCTCTACTGGGACTGAGGCTCTGCCTCTCACCAGCTCCTGGGCTGGAGCCTCCTGCTTGAGCTCCGGCTGGGAGCTCCCCACCCTGAAGTTACTGGGAGCCACAGCCCTGCCCTCCTGCAGCCCTGCTGACCTTGGCGAGGTGGGCAGGTATCCCTGCTCTCCGTTTGATCCTGTCCCCATCTACTACCATCCAGTACCTGGTCATGGACTACTACCCCGGTGGCGACCTCCTCACGCTGCTGAGCCGCTTCGAGGACCGCCTCCCACCCGAGATGGCCCAGTTCTACCTGGCTGAGATGGTGCTGGCCATCCACTCACTGCACCAGCTGGGCTACGTCCACAGGTGGGACTCCCAAAGCCCCACTGCTCAGGCTGGCCCCTGCTGACTGCTCTGGGACAGCTGACGTTTGCTGAGCACTCGCTGTGTGCCAAACGCCATGCTGGGTGTGTCGTGTGTGCGAGTCCTTTGAACCCACCTACCAAAGTACCCTCACCACTTCACAGGGGAAGCCAGAGCATGGCACGGGTCAGCTGCTCAGGGGACTCCGCTGACAGGTGGCCGAGCCGTGGTGTGGTGTGGGGAAATCTAACCTGCGTCCCCCATAGCACATTCTGCTGTCTCTGAGGGTCATCCTTATGGGGTCTTATCCTTTGTCCTCCTGGCTACCAGCCCTTCTTGCCTTCCCACGTGCATACACACACTTAGCTCAGGTATGCACACAGGAACACATGTGAACACACATGCTGGTGCTCGCACATGCCCATGCGTGTGTATCTGGGCATGCACCAAAGCACCCCTCCACACATAGGTCAGGCCCCTCACTCTCCCTGTCCCTCCCAGGGATATCAAGCCGGACAATATCCTGCTGGACATGAATGGGCACATCCGCCTGGCTGACTTCGGCTCCTGCCTGCGTCTCAACACCAATGGCATGGTAAGGGCCCTGCCGAGTGGGAATGGGACACCAGGTAGGCTGAGCTCTCGGGGGTGGAGGCACCAGGCTCCATGGGAAAGAAGTGCAGGGTCCCAGGCTCTGGGTGGAGAGTGCCAGGCAGGCTGAACCTGGTGGAGGGGTGAGCTTGCAGGCCCAGGCCTCGGGTCAGCAGGCCAAGCCAAGCCCAAAGCTGTCCTCATGGCAATATCAAGGCCACTTTCCACAGGTGGACTCGTCGGTGGCAGTGGGGACGCCGGACTATATCTCCCCTGAGATCCTGCAGGCCATGGAGGAGGGCAAGGGCCACTACGGCCCACAGTGTGACTGGTGGTCGCTGGGAGTCTGTGCCTACGAGCTGCTCTTTGGGGAGACGCCCTTCTATGCCGAATCCCTGGTGGAAACTTACGGCAAGATCATGAACCATGAGGTCTGACTACCGGGCTCGGGTTCTAGGAGGGCCGGAGGACTCCCCAGTCTGGGTGGTTGGACATCCCTGCTGGGGAGAGCGGGATCCCAGATGCTCGCTCCAGCCTGACCCACCCACTCCCCCCGCCCTGACCTGCAGGACCACCTGCAGTTCCCCACAGATGTGCCAGATGTGCCAGCCAGTGCCCAAGACCTGATCCGCCAGCTGCTGTGCCACCAGGAGGAGCGTCTGGGCCGAGGCGGGCTGGACGACTTCCGGAATCACCCCTTCTTTGAAGGTGTGGACTGGGAGCAGCTGGCGACCAGCACTGCCCCCTACATCCCTGAGCTTCAAGGACCCATGGACACCTCCAACTTCGATGTGGATGACGACACCCTCAACCATTCAGTGAGTAGCAGGTCCAACTGCAGGAGCAGAGCTCCCCAAAAGTTCCCAAGGGGTGGGCTGGGGGGGTGAGGCCTTGAGGGGTTCATGAGAGTTATGGCTCCCCTGGAATGCCCTGACAAGGGCTGTGCAAATGAAAGTCCTATGGCCCCAGGAGTCACTGTGTTAACCAGAATTCACATAAGGAAAAAGCCCCCCACAGCCCCTGGGACGCCGTAACCTCAAGGACGCATGAGAGCTCTGGTCCATTTTGTGGGGTGCCATGTTCTCCCCTAGCTTTCCATCTGAGCAAGAGGTCATCATGCCCAGTTCCAGGGGCCAGGGGCTTCCTAGTTCTGGGGCCTCAGCCTAGAACTGTACATGTCGGCTCTAACTCCCTCCCTCTCCTTTTGCAGGGGACCTTGCCACCACCCTCCCATGGAGCCTTCTCAGGCCATCACCTGCCATTCGTGGGCTTTACCTATACCTCGGGCAGGTAAGTCCAGTCCTCACACACCTGGCAGGACGCTGAGGGCTTCCTGGCCTGGAGGGTGCTGGGCGCATAGCCCATCAGGACCCTAAGAAAGGGGGCTGAATGGTTACCTGGTGCCATGCATGACGAGGGTCCTGGGCCCTCATTCTTCAGGGTCCTATTGAAGCCAGGGCCAGGCCTCTCTGGGCTCCGCTGAGTGCTCTCAGCACTCCACACAGCAGACTAAGAGCACACTAGGCTTGGAACCAGAGGCCTAGAGACTTTTCCTTTTCTTTTTCTTTTTTTTTTTAATTTGCCAGAGGGGTAGGGGCCAGCAGGTGACATGGGGGTTAAGGCCCAGGACTCCCACATGACTGACCATGGCTCAAATCCCAGACTTGGCAGCTTTCTTTCTCACTTTTCTTCTCTCTCTGGTCAAATGTTTAAAATAATAATAATAAATAAAGTAAAATAAATAATTCTTCTAAAAAAAAAAAAAGAAATTGCCATTTGCCAGAGAGTGTATGTGCTTGCCAGAGAAAGACAGAGGAGAGGGAGGGAGAAAGCACCCCCCATGGGGAGTAGCCAGACTGCAATCCTTTTTCCATCCTTTTAGGTTTGGGGTATGCATGCACACAGACCTGGTGTGTCCTTATATTTTTTTAAAGATTATTTAATTTTATTTGTGCATTTATTTCATTATGCATTTATTCTATGTGTGTCCCAGAGACACAGAGAGAGAAAGAAAGTGAGAAAGTAAGCCACCAGGTCTGGGACTTGAACCATGGTTGGCCATGTGGCAGTATCCAGTGCCTTAACTACCACACCATATGCTGGCCCCATACCCGGTGTGTTTTTCAAGCTTCTGAATCTAGGCAGTCAGCTATATGAGATCCAGCCATCTTAACCACTAGGCCATGGGGCCAACCTCGGTGGCCTGGAGTTTGAAGGGCTGCTGCTGCTCCTAGACCTCATTTTATGCCCTTGTAAAATGGTTGGGATGATCTCCACCCAGTCTTAGTCAAGGGGCTAGTCTGAGACCACAGAGAGATCCTGGTGAGGCGTGCTCTAAGGTGAAAGGAATGTTCTGAAAAGTTCTCTGTGAGGGCACACTGCTTGCTGCACGTGGGGCCGGCTGGGCCCACTGAGGCCTTGGAAGAAGCCCTCTGTCATGTCCATTTTCCCATGAGGAACCAAGGCTCAGACATATTAGGTGACCATTAGAGGCCACACAGCTTAAAAGGACCAGGACAAGGGCTTGAACCTAGGCCTGAGGACCCTTAAGCCTGTGCTTTGGAATCACTGTTCTGGGCTATGGCATTAGCTCAGGGTCTCCTGAGGGCAAGTTTGGCCCGGTGTTTCTTGGGTGATTGAATGATTTCCTGCAGGACAGAGGCGGCATCGGGGGGTAGGGTTTCTGCCAGTGGGGGTTGCCCTTCCCTTCCCCAGGCCCAGTCCTGAGAGCAGCTCTGAGCCGCTGGCTTCTCTGGAGCGGAAGCTCCACTGTGTGGAGCAGGAGAAGGTGGAGCTGAACTGGGAGCACCAAGGTACCAGGGAGCAGGGCTGGGTGGGCTGGCCCTAGGAGCTGCTGCCGCAGGACCAGCTACTTACCTGTGGGTGCTGCCTCTCCTGCCAGAGGCCCCGCACATCCCCTCTGACCATCAGGAGTTGGAGCAGCTACGGAAGGAAGTGCTGGCTCTGCGGGAGAGGCTGTCAGGTATTCTTCCCCTTCCCTTTCCTGCCCACTTCCCTAACTCCCCCAACCCTTACTCCTGCCCTGAGGCTCAGCCGCTTTCCCAGCACACGTGAGTCCTGCCTGGGTCCTAGTCATGCCCCTGCTCTGTAAATGCTCTGTGATCTTGGGGCGGTATCTTAAACTCTCTGAGCCTGTGTGTGGAAAACGCCAAGGAGGCCTACCTCCCATGGTACTGTATGGGGAGCCCATGGCTGAGGCTGGGCCGTTCAGTACGTGTGGGTCTCAGTGACTATTCCTGGCAGAGATGCTGAGGGACAACAAGACCCCCTTGTCCCAGACGGATGGGCCCCCTGCTGGTAGCCCAGGTCAGGACAGTGACCTACGGCAGGAGAGAGACCAGCTCCAGCAGGTGAGGGCCTGGTGAGGTGAGTGAGTGCCCCAACCCCATGCTGCAGAGGTCTCAGCCCTGACTCTGGGTCTCGCTGTCCCACACGCCCGACTGTCTAGGAGCTGGCCAAGGCCCGGGCGGATCTGCAGGCACAGGAACAGGAGTTGTGCAGAGCCCGGGCACGGCAGGAGGAGCTGCTCCAGAGGCTCCAGGAGGCTCAGGAGAGAGAGGCGGCTGCGGCTGACCAGACCCAGGCCCTGAACTCCCAGTTGGAGGATGCCCAGGATGCCCGGAGGGAGGTGAGTGATGGGAATGGCTGGGGACTGCAACTGGGACCCCTAGTGTGACTAGAGAAAGCCTGGGAGCTTGGTGCGAGGTCCTGGGACCACCCAGTGCCTTTGCACCCTCCTCTGTGGCTGGGAGAGGCAGAGCCGGGGCAGTGGTTGGGATGGAGTGGTCTGGGGCCCCGTGCCGCCTCATGTCCACTGTGGCCAACAGAGGAGTTGGGGTGGGCAAAGTCAGCATCGGCCTGCCTGTGCACTCTATTACAGCTGGAGGCCCAGGTGGCCACCCTGAGCCAGCAGGTGACAGAGTTGCAGAGACTGCACGAGCAAAGCCTTGAGAAGGAATCCTCCCGGGTCAAGGTAGTAAAGTCTCACCCACTCAGCCTGATCCCATTCAGCCTCAGGGCCAGGCCTATATCCCAGGGGGAGTGTGGACCATGGCCTCTCAGGCCCCTACCCTGACCCCTCTCCATATCCTCAAGGCCATCCACACAGCCTCTGAGACCAATGGCACAGGACCACCGGAGGCTGGGGCTCAGGAGGCCCAACTGAGGAAGGAGGTGGCTGCCCTGCGAGAGCAACTGGAGAGGGCCCGCAGCCATGAGTGAGTGGGATCTGGGGAGGTGGGCAGGGCAGGAGTGAGGGTCTGGGCAGGGGTGAGGGTCTGGTCTGGGAGTCACGACTTTGGCCTTCTCCTCCCCAGGCCAAGCAGGAAGGAGGAGATTCTGAGACAGCTCCAGGAGGAGAACCAGCGGTTGAGCCAGGAGCAGGAGCAGGTGAGTGGGATGGACAGAGGTCAGGACAGACAGACAAAGGGGCAAGAGTAGAAGCTGGCTGGGCCGAGGCGGGCTGGATGTCCGGGGGGGTGAGCAGAAAAATGCCAAGGTCCCAGCTGGTGGGCATGCTGCAGCAGGGGACAAGGTGGACACAGATAGGACTTGGGAGCACCTTTGGGACAGGCAAGGTTGGGGAGCCAGTAGGTGGCCAGGGCTGCTGGGGACTGAGCCACCTTCCCTCCCGGCCCCCAGCTGGTGGAAGAGCTGGAGCAGGAGCAGCGGAGCAAGCGGAGGCTGGAGGGAGAGCGGCGCGAGTCGGAGAGCAACTGGGAGGCCCAGATTTCAGACATCCTCAGCTGGTGAGCATGATGGTCCAGGGCAGGGCCTGGGCAGGGCTGAAGATCCAACCTGTGACCCTAAACTCTTCCCAATCAGGGTGAATGATGAGAAGGTCTCAAGAGGTTACTTGCAAGCCCTGGCCACCAAGATGGCTGAGGAGCTGGAGTCCTTGAGGAACGTGGGCACCCAGACGCTCCCTGCCCGGCCACTGGTGAGCCCTGGAGAGCCCCTGGGGATTGGGGAGTTTGCTAGGGGCCAGGAGGGTTGCCAGTCACCTAACTGCAAGTGGAGGCATTAAGCTTACATATCAGTGATTGCCTGGGCTCACAGCAGGTCAGGGGCAGAGCGGGGACTTCGAGCCAAGTCAGTGTCATAGGCAGTGGTTTGAGCTGGCGGGGTGTGTGTGTGTGGGGGGGGGCCTGGGGCAGCCAGGGCCAGAAGGCATCTTATGTGGTGCCCCATGGCCACCAGGACCACCAGTGGAAGGCCCGGCGGCTGCAGAAGATGGAGGCCTCAGCCAGGCTGGAGCTGCAGTCGGCGCTGGAGGCTGAGATCCGCGCCAAACAGGGCCTGCAAGAGCAGCTGACACAGCTGCAGGAGGCCCAGCTACAGGCTGAGCGGTGAGACCAGGGGATGGGCACCATCAGGGGCTGGGACTCATGCACAGGCCTGTGGCGAGCCTGTGTCCTGTTCTTTCCAGCCGTTTGCAGGAGTCCGAGAAGCAGAGTCAGGCCCTGCAGCAGGAGCTGGCCATGCTACGGGAGGAGCTGCGGGCCCGGAGGCCGGGGGGTGAGTGGCCACTCTGTGCTCTGTCCCGAGGGAGCCAGTCCCCTACTCTGGCCCATGGTTACCAAGGACTCCCAGGACAGCTTTGTAGGACTGTGAAGACAGGAGTCTATTCCTGGATGCTGCCGCTAACCTCACCATCCGTCACCCACCCAGTACCTGTATACCCGCCACGCAGTAACTGTATACCTGCCACGCAGTACCTGTATACCCGCCACGCAGTACCTGTATACCCCCCA
>NW_006159755.1:1653560-1659803 GCF_000334495.1 Tupaia belangeri chinensis | reverse complement strand
CTACCCCCCCCACCCAGTACCTGTACCCCCGCCACCCAGTACCTGTATACCACCCACCCAGTCCTGTATACCACCCACGCAGTCCTGTATACTACCCACCCAGTACTGTGGAGAGTTGTTAATTTGAAAATATGTGATTAAAACATGTGCCCTGTAGACACATACAGAAATGACGTCAGCATGAGCCAATATCATTTAACACTCTAAAGAAATTAAAAACGGCTTGTACGCAATATGGTCCCGCGGCACCTTATACAATTGCGGTGTTAGAGACAACCACGCAATCTGCGTTTACCCCTAATAATTAGCAGCTCTCAACACAGTACCTGTATACCAGCCACCCAGTACCTGTATACCAGCCACCCAGTACCTGTACACCCGCCACCCAGTACCTGTACACCACCCACCCAGTACCTGTACACCCGCCACTGAGTACCTGTACACCAGCCACCCAGTACCTGTACACCACCCACCCAGTACCTGTATACCTGCCACCCAGTACCTGTACACCCCCCCAGTACCTCCAGTACCTGTGTAACACCCCCCCAGTACCTGAACCCCCGCCACCGAGTACCTGTACACCAGCCACCCAGTACCTGTACACCACCCACCCAGTACCTGTACACCTGCCACCCAGTACCTGTACACCAGCCACCCAGTACCTGTACACCCCCCCAGTACCTGTACACCAGCCACTGAGTACCTGTATACCTGCCACCGAGTACCTGTATACCCACTACCCAGTACCTGTGTAACACCCACCCAGTACCTGTATAACGCCCACCCAGTACCTGTATACCCACCACCCAGTATCTGTATAATGCCCACCCAGTACCTGTGTAACACCCACCCAGTACCTGTATACCCACCACCCAGTACCTGTATAACGCCCACCCAGTACCTGTATACCCACCACCCAGTACCTGTATACCCGCCACCCAGTATCTGTATAACGCCCACCCAGTACCTGTATACCAGCTGCTGCCCCCCACCCCTAACCTGTGGCCATTTCCCCATTTACTTGTTTATTTTTGGGGGGGAGAGGTTTTTGCTATAGGGTGTGCACACTCACCAAAAAGACAGAGAAAAACAGAAAGTGATAAATTACCCCCCGGGGGGGTGGTCACACTGCAATTCATTCTCCTCTCAGGATCTTGGGCACACATGCACACACACCCAGCGTGAGTTTAAGCCACCGGGTCCGGGACTCGAACCGCAGTCGACTACATGGGAGTCCAACGACATAGCCATTACGCCAACTGCTGGTCCCCCTATTTCCCCATTTTACTGAGGTGGACACTGAGGCCCCTCGCTGGCCTCTGGCTCCTCAGGCCTATGACTCACACCCCGTTTGCAGATACCAAGTCCTCAAACTCCCTGATTCCTTTCCTGTCCTTCCGGAGCTCAGAGGTAAGAACCAGGGAGAGGGACTGGTCAGGGCGGAGACTTGGGGAGAGCCACAGGGCTTTGACTGTTCCTGCTCCATCACCAGAAGGATTCTGCCAAGGACCCCGGCATCTTAGGAGAGGCCCCAAGGTCTGGGATGGAGCTGGAGCTGAGACCAGAGGGCCGCCGCAGCATGCGCATGGGGGTGAGGAAAGCAGGCATCTCATGGCTTGGGGGCTGGGCCCCACCCCTCTGCCCACGCCCTCCTCACCTGTTCATGTGTGCCTCCCCCGCCCCCTAGGCTGTGTCCTCCAGAGTGCCTGCTGCCACCATAGCCCCTGCAGAAGGTCCTCCTGCTAAGGTCAGTCCCTAGAGGCACAGAGCAGGGTGGGGGCACCAAGCCATTCTGCCAGTCTCCATGGACCTAGGTGGGCCCCTCTGCAAGCAACACGGCTGGCAGTGGTGGCAAGGAGGTTGCAGCTGCAGACTCTACGGCCAGAGCTCTCATTGCCACCCGGCTTGCCTGACCTCCAGGGTTGGGGCCCGGGCCTTGGGAGGTCATGGGCAGGTGTGGGTGACGGCTCGGTCCTCTCTGCAGCCGCAGCCTGGCTCACACACACTGCGCCCGCGGAGCTTCCCATCCCCCATCAAGTGTCTCCGCTGCACCTCACTGATGCTGGGCCTGGGCCGCCAGGGCCTCGGCTGTGAAGGTGAGAACCCCCACTGCAGTGCACCACACCCTGCTCCCATCCCATGTGCAGTCACAGCCCCCAGGGTCGTTGGCACCCCAGAGTCACTGGCACCTCCTGGTCACATTTCCCATTGCTCAGGTTTTCTGTTTTTCTTTTCTTACCGAATGGGCAATTGGTGACAGTTCGGGTGTTACCATGGCCTGCTTCATCGAAGCCTGGGCTGGGAATGCCCAGGGTCCTGGATCAGGACTGTGCCTGCTCAGCTTCACCATTTACCTTCTCCACTTTCCCCACAGCTTGTGGCTACTTCTGTCACTCAACCTGTGCCCCACAGGCACCCCCCTGCCCCGTGCCCCCTGACCTCCTCTGCACGGCCCTGGGAGTGCACCCTGAGACAGGCACAGGCACAGCCTATGAAGGCTTCCTGTCGGTAAGCCGGCCTGGGGGATGGGGGTGGCGGGTGGGGGTGCCGAAGCTTACATGACCCTCACACACCAGCCTTCCCCCAGGTACCACGGCCCTCAGGTGTCCGACGGGGCTGGCAGCGGGTATATGCGGCTCTTAGTGACTCGCGCCTGCTGCTCTTCAACGCCCCTGACCCGCGGCTCAGCCCCGCCAGCGGGGCTCTCCTGCAGGCACTGGATCTGAGGTGGGTGCTGGGCAGTGATGGGGCAAGGGACTAGTGGGTGAGGGGGCCGCAGGGACAGTGTGACTCTGACCCGCTCCATGGACCTCCCAGGGACCCCCAGTTCTCAGCCACCCCCGTCCTGGCCTCTGATGTTATCCACGCCCAATCCAGGGACCTGCCACGCATCTTTAGGGTGAGTGCCTAGAGCTGGGTGGACCCAATGCCATCTACCTCCCGACGCAGTCCCAGTTCCTGCCACTAATCTCTCTCTCCACTGCTGTCCCCTCTCCACACATACACAGTAGCCTCCATCCCGCGCCACAGTGAGCTTTCCACACATGAATCCTGCCTTGTTTAGGACCCTTCCATGGCTTCCCATCACACTCAGGCGGCTCCTGATGGAGGCCATGAGGCCCCGCGATCCAACCCTGCAGGCCTCTCCCCTCTCAGCCCTAGCACCTCTGCTCTGTCCACACCTTGCCGCCTCTAGTTCCAAGAGTGCCCTGGGCCCGTGTGCACGTTCTGTTCTCTCTGCACAGAACTTCCCTTCCCCTGCCGGCCCCCAGCCCCTCACCTACCTTGACCAACTCCTGGTCAGTGCCCTCATCTCTCAGACCCTAGCAGAAATGTCTCCCCCCAAATGTCCCACCCACACCTGGTGTTTTTCAAGCCTATGGGGCCAGCCCCCCACTCTTTTTTTCTTAAAGTTTATTATTTCTTCCATGAGAAAGAGAGAAGAGATAGTTACCCTGGGTGTAGGTCATCCTGCCATGACCTACAGCCAGCCCCAACTGCTTGGGTTGGGCTCAGGGCCCTACTGTGTTCCACGCTGCCCCTCCTTCCCGTTACGGTGCTGGTCACAGGGCTCCGGAACTGCCTGACCACCCTGTTAGACTTATCCCTGCACGTACAGTGCCCAGCCCTGCACCCGACCAGCACACAGTCAGTGCTGACTCACTCACATCACCGGGCAGAGGAGGGAGGGAGGGAGGATGGGCAGCCCCCAGCCCTGTCCACAGCCCTCTAGCCTGGGTCCCTGCCCTCAGGTGACAGCTTCCCAGCTGACCGTACCGCCTACCATGTGCACCGTGCTGCTGCTGGCAGAGAGCGAGGCAGAGCGGGATCGCTGGCTGCAGGTGCTGGGTGAGCTGCAGCGGTTGCTGCTGGACACGCGACCGAGGCCCCGACCCGTGTACACGCTCAAGGAGGCCTACGACAACGGACTGCCGCTGCTGCCACGAACACTCTGCGCCGCCATCATCGGTGAGCTTGACGCTGAGGGGCGCCACCCTGAGTGGGCCCAGGGAGAAGTCAGGCCCATGGTGATGGTGCCAGTCCAGGCACAGAGGGCCACTGTCACTACCATTCCCTGCAGCCACAAGCTGCGGACTCTGCTTAGCACAGGTGTCCTCTGACCTTTCTGCACAGCTGCGTGAACAGCCTCAGGCCAATGGCTTCTCGCCATTCCATTGCTGTGTAGCTCAGTTCCTGTTAGTTTTCTCTCCCCTCCCCTTCCCCCTTGCCTCCTCTCCCCTCCCCCCTTCCCTTTCTTTCCCCTTCCCTTCCCTTTCTTCTCTTCTTTTGTCAGTGCACACACTCGCCAGAGAGAGATTGGGGGGGGTGGAGAAAACACCCTCCAATGGGCATGTGGTCATGCCACCACGCTTCGTTTTTCTATCCTCTTGGGATTTGGGACACACACACACACACACACACACACACACACACACCCCTGGTGTTTTTCTTCCTTTTTTTAAAAAAAGGATTACTTTATTTATTTATTTATTTATTTTCATGTGAGTTTTGCCACAGAAAGAGAAAGAGAGAGAAAGCAAGCCTCCAGGTCTGGGACTTGAACCATGGGTTGGCCATGTGGGAATTTCAGTGCCTTAACCACCATGCCACCTGCTAGCCCCACACCTGGTGTTTTTCAAGCCTATAGGACCAGCCCCCCACTCTTTTTTTCTTAAAGTTTATTATTTCTTCCATGAGAAAGAGAGGAGAGTTACCCCCAAGAGGGTCATCGTGCCATGACCTGCACCCAGCCCCAACCAGCTTGCATCATAGGCACAAACCTGGGTGCGCGAGGAGGTCTCAGGACAGAAACCCAGGACCTCATGGGAGATCCCGTTGTGTCACCACCTTGCCCCGGTTTCTGCTTTTTCTGAAAGAATCTCTGGCAAGTGGAAAGAGCTAAGGCTTTAAAAAGAGACAAGTGAGGCTTCCAGGCCTGGCTCTCTTGTTAGCACCTGGGTGACTGGAGGGATCCCTGGAGCCACCTGGAACCTCACGGCATCTCCTGTGTGTTCAGCCTCCAGGAACCTGGGCCTCGTCAGGGTCTCTCCGTAACTGACAACTGGGGAAGACAGGCATGAACCAGAGAGCCTTGGTTTTGTTCCGATCTGAACCCTGCCCTTGGGAGCTGGGACCTCTCCCTGCAGTGACTAGTGGAGGGGAGAGCCACAGGAAAGATTATGTGGGTCCCCTGGATCAGTGGAAGCCAAGGGGCGCTTGAGCCAAGGACTCTGCTAGCATGCACCTACATCTTCAACTCTTCCTCACACCAGCTCTGTAACAAAGCTCTGTACCCAGTTTATGTCGGGGAGAACTGAGATTCCCAGAGCGGATGTGACTAACCCCAATCCCACAGCCCAAGGTGGTGGGCCTCACACCCTGACCCCTGCTGCCACAGGTCTCCCCCATTACAGCCAGTCCAGACCGGGAGAGGAAGGCCCAGTGGTGCGGGGATAATGGGATTATTTCCAGCCCCGTTTCCGCAAGAGAATCCGAGGAACTGCTCAGGGAGGGGAGGTGGCTGTCCAGTCTCTGGCATAGGACGGGCTTTCTGAGGCCTGACCTCCCTTCCTCTCCCAGATCAGGAGCGGCTTGCCCTGGGCACCGAGGAAGGGCTGTTTGTGATCCATCTGCACAGCAATGGTACGAGCGCACCGAGGCTGGGCCAGGGTGGGATGGGGAGGATGGGGACTGGGCTTTCCCTCACCTGCCAGTGACACTGTCCTCTCACCAACCCCACAGACATCTTCCAGGTGGGAGAGTGCCGGCGAGTGCAGCAGCTGGCTGTGAGCCCCACTGCGGGCCTGCTGGCGGTGCTGTGTGGCCGAGGCCCCAGTGTGCGCCTCTTTCCCCTAGCTGAACTGGAGAGCGTGGAGGCATCGGGCGCCAAGATTCCTGAGTCCCGCGGCTGCCAGGCACTGGCGGCTGGACGCATCCTGCAGGCCCGCACCCCTGTGCTCTGCGTGGCTGTGAAGCGCCAGGTGCTCTGTTACCAGCTGGGCCTGGGACCGGCACCCTGGCAGCGCCGCATCCGTGAGCTCCAGGCACCTGCATCTGTGCAGAGCCTGGGGCTGCTGGGTGACCGGCTGTGTGTGGGCGCCGCCGGTGCATTCATACTCTACCCACTGCTCAATGAGGCTACACCCCTGGCACTGGGGACTGGTCTGGTGCCTGAGGAATTGCCATCATCCCGCGGCAGCCTGGGCGAGGCACTGGGTGCTGTGGAGCTAAGCCTCAGCGAAT
>NW_006159755.1:1644711-1653526 GCF_000334495.1 Tupaia belangeri chinensis | reverse complement strand
TCGCCGGGCGCCAAGCTCGCGGCGCCGGGAGCTGCTGTGGCCAGCAGCGCCCACGGGCTGGGGTAAGGCCTGTGGAGGGCCTAGCCGGGTGGGGTAGGCACCTTTAGGGTACTAGAAGAAGACACAGGCCTGCCCAGACTCCTGAGTCTGGGATAGGAGGCCCTGGATACACGTGTGTGTTCTCTAGCCCACCCACACCCTGTCCTACCTTGGGTGCCTCGCTCCTGTGCTCACCCACCCACACCCTGTCCTACCTTGGGTGCCTTGTTCCTGTGCCCCCCCACCTGGGCTGCTCGCCTCCCTTTGTACCTGGCACACTCGTAAGTCCAGCTCCAGCGTCAGCTCGGCCTGGGGCAGGTGGGCACTCTAAACCACCGCCATGGTGGCAGTCGTTGCCGTTCTGCTTTGTGCTCCCTGCGCTGCCCTCCCATCATTGGGCCTATGCTGCTCTCTGCACCCTCACCTCTGCTCAGACCTCTGTCCTGCCCTTATCCCACTTAGTGAAGCTGCGGTGCACGGGAGGCCTGCAGCATGGGCTGGTTTCTTCATCCATGTCCAGTACCCAGCCAGCGAGCACAAGGCAGGGCTATGGCTGTTGGGAAGAATGGATGGATGGATGGATGGATGGATGGGTAGGTGGAGCAGTGGGGCAGTCTGGCACATTCACAAGTAACCGATGTGATGGGGTAGTGGCTGGGAGAAGGATAGAGCTCCCTTCCTGAGCAATGGCTTTTCTGGGAGGGGTCCTTTGGATAGAGCAGACACACGTCCAGTATTGTAGGTGTTGGGCCCGGACTGCCTGGACCCAAGCCCAGCTCACCAGCTGGGGGACCCTGGCCATTCCTTAGCCCAGTGGTTTCCGTTCCCTCATCTGTAAGGGGTGGGTAATAATAGGAGCTGCTTAGAGCTTGAGAATTAAGGGAGGACAGGCATGCCGACTGTTCAGAACTGGGCCTGCACATAGTCGTCACCTCCGATTTGTTGCGGAGGTTGGGTTGGGTGACTGTGAGAGTCTCCGGAGGAAAGACTTTTGCATAGGGTGTGGTGGCAGAGCACAGGGTGTTCCCCATGCTACAGAGAAGAAAACCAGCTCGGAGAGGTGCTGACTGGCCCCAGGCTGCATAGCACATGTAGTTACCCGCCCGCAGGTTACACAGCCCCCTACCTAACAGTGTTCAGTGAAAACTCCATCGATGTGTTTGACGTGAGGAGAGCAGAATGGGTCCAGACTGTGCCGCTCAAGAAGGTGAGGGCCTGCCCAGACCTAGAAGGCTGCCTGGGGATTAAGGTAGGGGTGAGTGACACCGCCTGACATCTATGCAACCCTAGGTGCGGCCCCTGAATCAAGAGGGCTCCCTGTTCCTCTATGGCACCGAGAAGGTCCGCCTGACCTACCTCAGGAACCAGCTGGCGGGTGAGGGAGCAGTGCATTCACCCGGGCACGTGCGGGTGTGGCCCTGAGCGCCAGCTCACTCCAGCTCTGGTAACTTGTGAGCACTGTCCAGCTCTAGCTGTCTGCTTCTCCCGCAGAGAAGGACGAGTTCGACATCCCCGATCTCACCGACAACAGCCGGCGCCAGCTCTTCCGCAAGAGCAAACGCCGCTTCTACTTCCGAGTGTCTGCAGAGCAGCAGCAGCAGCAGCGCAGGTGCGCACGCAGAGGGGCCGGTGGCTGGACTGGGCTCCTGGGGTGATTGGGGTTCCAGACAGGGCTCGGGGCCGTCACCTTCGCTGCCCTCCCCCCACACCCTCAGGGAGATGCTGAAGGACCCTATCGTGCGCTCCAAGTTCATCTCACAACCCACCAACTTCAACCACCTGGTGCACGTGGGGCCTACCAATGGGAAGCCCAGCGCCAGGGATCTGTCCCGGGTGAGTCTTCGGGAGCCAATCACAAACTTCCCTGCTGAAGGTAGCCAATCAACTAGGCTTTGTGGTGAGCTTGAGCCAATTGAAGGCCTCTGGCTTTACGTGGGACCCTGAATCCTGTGACACATCCCTTTGATACTAGAGCCCTCAGTACGTCCCCCTAGTCCATTCCTCCTGGTCTCTGTGTCTACGCGTCCCAGCCCTACCGTACTGCCCCCAACAGGCCCCGGAAGGAAAGGGCAGAGGTGCGCGCAGCTCCGGGCCGCAGCGGCCCCATAGCTTCTCCGAGACGTCACGGCGCCCTGCTTCCATGGACAGTGACAGCCTCTCTGGAGACGCAGACCCCAGTAAGTACAGCCCTGCAGCCTCCGGTCCTCCACACCCCTCCCCCAATGTCCCACCCTCTGAGGACCCTTCTCATCTCTGACCTTGGCATTTTTGTCCCTTTACCTGCCTCCTGGAGCAGTGAAGAGGAAACCTTGGACCTCTCTGTCCAGTGAGTCGGTGTCCTGCCCCCAAGGACCCCTGAGCCCCACAGCCTCCCTAATACAGGTGAGCCAGTGGGAGGGACTTTCCCCTGTGCCTTGTTAGGACAGGCAATTCTGATCTGTGCGAAGGCCTGCTGTAGGCCCCGAGGCCAGCAAATGAGCTAAACCTGCCTGCCTTCCATGCTCGGAGACAGGTGCTTCTGTCTCGCCCCACAGAGGGCCCCAGCAGGGACCTGGAGGCATGTGGGCCTAGATGGGACTCTTGGCTGTGTGGCCCCGGATGAGGTGCCCAGCCTTCCCAGGCCGTCTCACCTGTAAAATGAGGTTACTACTGGTGATTCCTGGGAAGGGCCGGCATGTGGGAAGAGGGCCTCTGAGGGCAGCTGCTGGATCCTTGCAGAGGCCCAGCTCATGGGTGGGCAGAAGAAGGAGCACTCCATTCTTGCTGGGAACAGGGAAGACCTAAGAGGAGCTGGAAGGGCACCGCCTCACCCTCTAGCTGCCTCGCCAGCGGTCCCTCCCCCCACTCACACACACACACACACACACACACACACACCCTCTCCAGTCACAGCCCTGGGCCTTGCCGTGTTTTCACACCTCCAAGCTCTTGTCCTTGCTCTTTCCCCTGCTTTGAGTGTCCTTTCCTGTCCTCATCCATCTGATTAACACCCAGGCTGCCCTCCAGGTTGTCCACTACCACCTTCAAAGAAGCACTCCTGGAAACTTGGTCGGGTGGCCACTCGCTCGTCACCACCCTCCTCTTGTGGCTACCTTCCTGTGGTTTTCATCTGGGGCCCATCCCCCCCAGCTATGGGGACCTTGATGGTGGGGGTCAGGTTTCATTCTTCTGTCTCTGCCTGAGAAAAGCATGTTTGTCGATTGAAGAAGAGAATGAATGATCAAAGGGACTTTGAGTTCATTCAGGGTTAAGTAGGAGTTCTTCAGGTTCTTAGTGACTCATGTACCAACCCCCCATGTCTGACTTCCTCCAAGGGTTCTACTATGCAGTGAGAGTCCGAGGAAGGACCCCTGCCTCCTTTTACCACTCTGATTTCCTTCTCTTTTCCCATCCAGGTCTCAGAGCGGCCCCGGAGCCTCCCCCCATCCCCTGAATCAGAGAGCTCCCCTTGAAGCCCTCTGGCAGAGTCCACCCTAATCCAAGGACAGAGACTGAGGGAGCAAAGAGCTTGAGGAATGCCATACTCCGGCTGGCCGGAGACGTGCGGAATCTGGGCTCTGGGAGAACCTTGCTGGCGGTGGCCTGGAGGCTTGCCTAGGCTCCCAGGATTTACGGGTCCTGCTCCCACCCCTCATCTCACCTTTCCCCTTTGCCCTGGCCCTAGCCTGTGCTAGCCACGGAGAATAGAATGTCTGCCCTTCTGCCCTGGGATCCAGGAGGCACTGTGCCAAAGCCCTTCTATCCAGTGCCAGGTCGCAGGAGGCTTATAAGATTCAGGATAAGGGACAGAGGAGGACCGGGTCCCTGGGAGCAGGTTGTGGAGATTGGGGTTTCTTGTCTTCGGAATGTGTGGCCACCAGCTGAGGCCAAGATGGGCGATGTCTGGGTCTCCGATCAAGGTCAGGAGCAGGAAAGGCAGGCTCTGATCCATAGAAAAGGAAGCTGGAGAAGGAGGGGAAGGACGTAGGTGAAAGAGGTGAGTGGCAAGGTGGAAAAGGTAGTGGAGGCAGAAGTGGCCGTCACTGGAAGGAGATAGAAGCAGTCCGGAAGGATAAGGAGGAGCGATGGAGGAGGGGAGAGAATAAAAGAGGAGTGGAGTGGGGAGAGCTGGGAAGAGACTACAGACCCGTGGTCCTTTCTATGGGGAGTAGTCTGGCAAGCTTGGGAGCAGGCCTGACCTTGTCAGCTAATCACCCAGTGGGCAGGTAATTTCCTAGGCCAGGATGGGATGGGGAGGGTATTTATAAAGGCTTCTTGGTGGGAGATGGGCACCCAGTGGGAGCCATTGGAGGACCTCCAGGGATGCTCTGGCCCTCCCCGGAAAGGGCAGTCCTATATCTAGAAGCTTCAACCAACTGTATTAGGGGAACATAGGGGGCATTTTATTATTGATCACAGTCATTATTATTGTTATTATATTACTATTTTTATTAAACCTCCCCCTACTGAAGTGGGGGGGGCAGAATAAGTATTTATCTCCTCAAATACCACATTCCCAGGACTGATAGACTTTGATGCTTTATGAAGCAGCAAGAAACCAATAAAGACACTTTGTAAGCCTCTGGCCTCCCTGCCTGGATCTGTCCTGGGGGTCAGAAATGCGGGGGATCAGGGCTCAGGGATGGAGGGAGGCACGGGGATGTCATGGACAGTTAGAGACCAGGTTACCTTTCCAGCGTTTGCAGGAATTGGTGACACGCTCAAATACAGTAAACACAGAGAGCTGAATAGTGAAGGCACATGGGCCAGCAGGTGGCATGGAGGTTAAGGCACGGGACCGCACATCCACATGGCTAGCTTTGCAGTTTCAGTCCTGGACCTGGTGGCTCTGGTAAGCACACGTGCCCTACAGCAAAAACTGAAAAAGATAAAATAAAATGATGGAGGGACAGTTTATTAAAGTGTGGGCAGTGTTAGGGGAACTCACCAAGGTTTGGCGGTGCCCCAGAGCCCTAGAGGCAGTGGGGAGCTGCTAGTGCCCCCAGGCCAGTGGGACAGGCAGGGGCAAAAATGACTTTTTTGGGGGAGAGGTTTTTGTTATAGGGAGCGTGCGCTTGCCAGAAAGACAGAGAGAGAGAAAGCGAAAAATCACCCCCCAGGGGGGATGGCCACACCACAATCCCTTCTCCTCCATTCTCCTCTCAAGATCTTGGGCACGCACGCACACACACCCGACGTGAGTTTAAGCCACCAGGTCCAGGACTCGCACCGCGGTCAGCTACATGGGAGTTCAGCGACATAGCCATTACGCTAACTGCTGGTCCCTCCTATGACTTTCTGTAGAAGAATTTGGCCATGACCAAACAGGAAGGCAGGTCCACACCCTTCCCATCTCCTGCCCTCCTTTATTGAAACCCAACCACAGACAGAGGCCCTGAGAGCTTAGTTAATACAAGTCAGAGGGCAGCTTTGGAGACAGAGAAGGGTGGAGAAGGGCCGAAGTAATTGGAGGACACACCGAGGGAATCGAGCACCCCACTGCCCCTCTACCCCAGGTGAGGCTGAGAGAAGGCGGTGGAAGGGATCTCCTGTTCTAGCTGGGGTGTCATGGCTGGGCAGGACGCAGGCGTCGATAGCAGGCTAGGTCGGGGCAAGCTGGGTGCCCTAAAGTTAGGGGAAGTTCTGAGGAGAGGTGAGGGTGCCACCATCTCATTGGGAATGGGTATTGGAGGCTGTCCATGGAGTGCCAAGGCCTGGTCATGAGCCCTGGCTAGAGAGTCAGACAACCAGCATCATAAGTCTAGCTACAGGGTCATGGGCTGTTTCACCATATGTAAGTGAGAATCTTTTTTTTTTTTTTTTTTAAGAGGTTTTTGCTATAGGGCGCGTGTGCTCACCAGAAAGACAGAGAGATAGAGAGATAGAAAGCGAGAAATCACCCCCCAGGGGGGATGGCCACGCCACAATCCCTTCTCCTCTCAGGATCATGGGCACGCACACACACACGCCTGGCTTGAGTTTAAGCCACCGGGTCCAGGACTTGAACCGTGGTCGTTCAACGACATAGCCATTACGCTACCTGCTGGTCCCCTGTAAGTGAGAATCTTAACACCCCTTTTAATGGGAGGTACTAGTTAGACTTTGGTGGGTTAATGACGTAAAATGCCTTCAGCCCACTCAGGAAATGTTTTCTCTGCTTACTGCGGTGCTCAGGCTCAAACAGAAGGGTCTAGGCAGGCAGCAGAGACACTCAGGCCCCTGGCTGGCTGAGACCTCGGGCTGTCCCCTACCAGATTGGAGAAATGACTGCTTCCCCAGCACCTGTGTCTGAATGAGCCCAGCATGGTGGTGCACACTTGTGGTCCCAGCTGAGAGGCTGAGGCAGGAGAATTGAGACATGGGAGACTGTGTCTTTAAAAAAAAAAGAAAGATGGAACCAGCAGAGGAACTAATGGTTATGTTGCTGGGCTCCCACACAGTCGGCCTTGGTTTGAGTCCAGGACCCGTAGCTTAAAACTCACACCGGGTATGTGTGCATGTGTGCCTAAGATCCAGAGAAGAGATTATAATGTGGCCATCCCTCCTGGAGAGTGCTTTCTCACTTTCTTGTCTCTCTGTCTCTGTCTCTCTGTCTCTCTCTGTCTCTCTCTCTCTCTCTCTCCAGCAAGCACACACACCCTAAAGAAAAAAAAAATCACTCTTTAAAAAAGAAAAAAGAGGGAACCAGCAGTTAGCGTAATGGCTATGTTGCTGGACTCCCACATAGTCGACCGCGGTTCGCGTCCCGGACCCGGTGGCTTAAAACTCACGCCGGGCGCGTGTGCGTGCATGCCCAAGATCCCGGGAGGAGAATGGAGGAGAAGGGATTGTGGCGTGACCATCCCCCCTGGGGGGTGATTTCTCGCTTTCTGTCTCTATGTCTCTCTCTGTCTGTCTGGCGAGAGCACGTGCCCTATAGTGAAAAAAAGACCTCTCGAAAAAAAAAAAAAAGAAAAGAAAAAAGAAAAAAGTCTGCCATCAGGGTGATGCTTCTATTGGGTCATTGAAAAAGTCATGACATATTCTATGCAAAAATGTGTCATGGCTTTTCCAACGACCCAATACAAGCCAAGAGCCAAGGAAGGCCACAGATTGCTTTAGACTGCCTATTATCGAGCAACTGTAAGAAGAGGCATGGGCCCAACCCCCAGAAAGAACCAACCTTGTCTATACCTTGATCTTGGATTTCTAGTCAGCTAGTTTGTGGTAAAATTGTGTCAAAAATATTCTTTATAGCATTTTTGAAAAACTGAGACTCCAATTCTGGTTCACATACATGCTTGGTCGTCATGTATCTTTGGTCTCCTTTGATCCAGAAGAATTCCTTCCTCCTTTTCTTTTGTCATCCTTCATGATATTGACATTTTTCTTTCTTTTCTTTTCTTTTTTTTTTTTTTTTTTTGAGAGGTTTTTGCTATAGGGTGCATGCGCTTGCCAGAAAGACAGAGAGACAGAAAGCGAGAAATCACCCCCCAGGGGGATGGCCATGCCACAATCCCTTCTCCTCCATTCTCCTCTCGGGATCTTGGGCACGCATGCACACGCGCCCGGTGTGAGTTTAAGCCACTGGATCTGGGACTCGAACAGCAGTCAACTACATGGGAGTCCAGCGACATAGCCATTACACTATCTGCTGGTCCCGAAATTGACAGTTTTCGAAGGGTCCAGTCTAGTTCTTTTGTAGAATAACCTACAATTTGCATTTATATCATTGGTTCCTTGTTAATTTTTTTTGAGTGTTTTGCGACAAAGTGTGTGTGCTCACCAGAGAGAGAGAGAGAGACAGACAGACAGACAGACAGACAGAACAGTGAAATGGAAAGTGAGAAATCACGCCCCACAATCCCTTCTCCATTCTCCTCCCGGGATCTGGGGTACATATACACACATGCACACATGCCTGGCATAAGTTTCAAGCCACTGGGCCCAGGACTTGAACAGTGGTCAGCCATGTGAGAGTGCAGTGACATAACCTTTACTCCATCTGCTGGCCCCATCATTATTATTATTTTTATTGCCAGAGGGTAAAGGCACTCACCAGAGAGAGGGAGAGGAGAAAGCATGCCTAATGGGATGCGGTCACGCCACAATCCTTTCTCCATCTCTCCATCCTGTTTGGATTTTGGACATGCACGCACATGGTCTCTGCTTGTTTCTGAAGCCACCAAAGCCAGAATTTGAGCAATACAGTTGGCCATGTGGGATCCAGCTCCCATAACCACCATGCCAACCCTTCTTGTTAAATTCCAGTTAAACTTTTTGTCAAGAATATTACAGGGTGGCCGGCAGGTGGAGTAGTGGTTAAGGGCACCGAACTTCCGAACTTCCACATGGCCAACTGCGGTTCAATTCCCAGACTTGGCAGCTTGCTTTCTCACTTTCCCTCTCTATCTGTCGCCGGTCAAATTATATATTTATATAAATATATATGTGTGTATATATATATGTGTGTGTATATATATACACACATACACACACACACACACACACACATATATATATATATAAAATGTTAGGATATTATGTATATGTACCCTAGCGTCCAGCTGGTGGTGTGGTGGTTGAGGCAGCTAATTGTGTGGTTCAAGTCCCAGATCCAGCAACTTGAAAAACATATTGGGTGCATGTGCATATGTGCCCAAAATCCTGAGAGGAGAATGGAGGAGAAAGGATTGCAGTGTGGCCACCCCCCCGCCCCGAGATGCTTTCTCATTTTCTTACTCCCCCATCTCTCTAGCAAGCGTATATGCCCTTTAGCAAAATTGTAAATATAAATAAGTAATTTTTTAATTTTTAA
>NW_006159755.1:1643558-1644328 GCF_000334495.1 Tupaia belangeri chinensis | reverse complement strand
CCCCAATTTTTTTTAAAAGAATTATTTATTTTAGGGACCAGCAGTTAGCATAATGGCTATGTCGCTGGACCCCCACGTAGTCGACCGTGGTTCGAGTCCCAGACCCGGTGGCTTAAACTCACGCCAGGCACGTGTGCGTGTGTGTCCAAGATCCCAAGAGGAGAATGGAGGAGAAGGGATTGTGGCGTGGCCACCCCCCCGGGGAGTGATTTCTCGTTTTCTGTCTGTCTTTCTGGCCAGTGCATGCGCCCTATAGCAAAAACCTCTCTAAAAATAATAATAATAATAATTAGAGGATGGAGCCAACAGGTGGTGTGGTGATTAAGGCACTGGACTCCCACATGGTTGACCACGGTTCAAGTCCCAGGCCTGGTGGCTTGCTTTTTCACTTTTGTTTCCTCTCACTCTCTCTCTTGCTCTCACTCTCGCTCTCTGTCTCTCTCTCTGGTGAGCATGCATGCCCTATAGCAAAGTAATAATGATAATAAATACATTTAAATAAATAATTAGAGGCTGAATCCCCCTTCTACTCCCTCCTCTCTCCACTAAGATGGACTTCTGTTAACGTGTCCCGTGTGTACCCACACATACATACAAGTGGATGTTAAGAGATACCTCCCTCCCTCCTCACCTCCAGCAGCAGGATCCTCAAGTTGGAGCCTCAGGATCTTCTGTGCTGCACCTGTGCACTGAGACCATCAGAGGTGGCCCTGCCTTTTATCCCGAGGAGACTGGTGCTTCCCAGGTTCCATGCAGCTCCGGCCATTCCT
>NW_006159755.1:1639282-1643529 GCF_000334495.1 Tupaia belangeri chinensis | reverse complement strand
GGGGCCCGCCCCGTGGTGTGTTGGGCGCTGCTTCCCCACCTGCAAAATCTCCTGGCCCTCACTCTCTTCTCCAAATGGTCCCGTATCCCTCCTGGCACGGAAGCTCTGTTCTCCTGAGGTCTCTACTCCCTCTCTGCACTCTCCCCACCGCCCACAGCTTTCCTACGCCTCCTGCCACGAGGCCTGGAGGAGTCTAGCTGGGCACCCTCCTTACTCCTCATAACCGCTTAGACAGTCTCTTTCAAACGCTCCCTTTATTTTTTTATTTTTTTAAATAATTATTTTATTTAACTTTATTGATTTATTTTTATTTGGCCAAAGAGGGACAGAGTGAGAGAGAGAAAGTGGGAAAGCAAGCCGCCAGGTCCAGGACTTGAACCATGGTCAGTCATGTGGGAATCCAGTACCCTTAACCACCATGCCACCTGCTGGTCCCCAAACGCTCCCTTTAAACGGTCTAGTTGAGCTCAAGTTGTCATCTGATGCCACCCACTTTGTTTCTGACATTTCCCAACGCCTGATGGCTCATTTCATGACGATTTTAGTTCTCGGCTGCTGTCACTCTCCAGCCTCCTACTGTCCTAATTGTAGAGATTTTCAAGTACATAAAATCATCTGATCCGCCCGCTGCGCCTCTCCCCTCTCCGTTGCTGGGACCTCTCTTCTCCTGTGATCTTGTCCTTAACCATTTACTCTCCAGTCGTAATGTCGTGCCAGGTTGTCCTGCGTGGAAGTCACCAGCCACATGTGGCCACAGAGCATAGCGACTTGTCTGAATTGTACTGTGAGTGTACAATGCATACTAGATTCCAAAGACACGGCAGGAACAATAAAAATTATCATATATCATTTTTCTTGCTAGAGAGAGTGAGACAGAGGCAGAAAGCGAGAAATTACCCCACCCCAAGGGGGTTGGCCACATGGCAGTCCCTTCTCCATTCTCCTCTCAGGATTTTGGGCATGCATGCACATGCGCCCAGTGTAATTTTCTTTTCTTTCTTTCTTTCTTTTTTATTTTTTTACTATAGGGCATGTGTGCTCACCAGAAAGACAGAAAGTGAGAAATCACCCCCCAGGGGGGATGGCCACGCCTCAATCCCTTCTTCTCCATTCTCCTCTCGGGATCTCGGGCATGCACGCACACTGGCGTGAGTTTAAGTCACCAGGTCTGGGCCTCGAACCGTGGTCAACTACATGGGAGTCCAGCGACACAGCCGTTACACCAACTGCTGGTCTTGGCCCAATGTGATTTTCAAGCCACCAGGTCTGGAACTTGAACCATGGTCAGCCATATGGAGTCCAGCGATGTAACTGCTATGCCATATGCTGGCCCCATATATATATTTTATGATAGAGATTGTGTGTGTGCACATGAGAGAGAGAAAAGAGAGAGAAAGAGAGAGGCACATCTTCAGTAGGGTTTTTATCATACCACAGTACCCTTTCCCCAGCCCTTCAGCTCCTCAGGATCTTGGGTGCCAACACGTGAGCCCAGAGTATTTTCAAGCCAACCTAGGGATCTGGACCCCCAGTTGGCCAAGTGGCTTCCAGCATTGCAATCCAGTACCATATGGACTACATCAACTGATTGGACTTACCATTAGTAATGTTATACTGATTACAAGTGGAAATAACATTCTGGATATATTAGATTAAATAAAATATTTTATTAAAATTAATCTCATTTGTGTCTTTTTACTTTTTATATAGAGAGATTTTTGCCATAGAGCATGCATACTTGCCAGAGAGAGAGAGCATGAGAAATCACCCCCAGGGTGGATAACCATGCCACAATGCCTTCTCCATTCTCCTGGGATTTTGGGCATACATGCACATGTGCTTGGCATGATTTTCAAGCCACCAGGTCCTGGACTTGAACTGCAGTCAGCCATGTGGGAATCCAGTGCCATAACTGCTGGCTCCTGATCTTTTAAAAAATATTTCTGTTTCTTTATTTCATGGATGAGAGAGAGGCAGGTACCCCTTACTAGGGCCCTCCCATCACCATCCACCCCAGTCTCAGTTTGCATACCCAGGGAGGTCCCAGGACATGAACCCAGGACCTTCCCCTTATGGGCCCAGTTGCAGTACCACTATGCCACCACCTGGTCTCGTCATTGATTTTTTTTTTAATTAATTTATTTCTTTTGTTAAAGAGATAGAGAGTTACTCCCAACAGGGTCCTCACACCACAAACCACCCTCAGCCTGGAATCATGGGCATGTGCATGCCTGGCATGCTCAGGGCGGTCCTCGGACAGGGCCCTGCGTGTCTGGCAGCATCACCGCTGTGGCACTGTCTGGCCCACAGCCCACTGACTTTGCCACACCTTTGTTCCTTACCCTTCCTGTGTCCATATAGCCTCCACTCAACCTAGGCTTCAGGCCAGTCGTCGTCACTCCTTTGCATACACACATTTGTTTACTCTGCAAGTATTTACTGGATGCCATTTGTGTGTCAGACGTTCTAGGCACGTGGAACATGTCCATGAACAAAAGGGGCATTTCTTTGTCCTCGTGGAGCTTATATTTGGTGGTAGGAGAGAGTAACAAGAAAGTAGGACCAGCAGGTGGCTTGGAGGTTAAGGTGGCTGGATCCCATCACATGGCCAGCTGAGCAGTTCAAGTCCGAGACCTGGCAGCTTGAAAATCACATCGGGCACATGCGTGTGGGCATGCCCCAAATCCAAATCTGGAGAGGAGAATGGAAGAGAAGGGACTGCAGCATGGCCATCCCCCTTTGGGAGGTGCATTTCTCACTTTCCTTCTCTATCTCTCTCTGTATGTCGTTCTCCAGCAAGGGCACACACCCTATAGAAAAAAAAATCTAAAAATAAATAAATAAATAAAGTAAATTATGGATCCAGCAGGTGGTATGGTGGTTAAGGCACTGGACTCCCACATGGACTACTGCAGTTCGAGTCCCAGACCTGATGGATTGCTTTCTCACTTTTCTTTTCTCTCTCTGGTGAATTAAAAAATTAATAATAATAAATAAGTATATGTATATATATTTTAAAGTAAATCATATCATATGCTAGAATAATGGTTTCCAACCAAGGCTGTTTTGCGCCCTGAGAGACATTGGGCAGTGTTTAAAGCCATTTTAGTTACATCTGGGGTAAGGACCTGTGTTTTACAATAACGAGAAAAAACACTGGGTTTTCAGAAACATCATGACGTGGTTTTCTATACAAAAATGCGACATGACTTTCCTGATAACCTAGTTGAAGACCTGCTAACATCTAGTGGGTAGAAGCCAGGGATGCTGCCAACCATCCAACGACACACAAAACAGTCCCCAAACACAAAATAGTACCTGTCCTCAAATGTCAATAATGCCCAGGCTGAGAAACCCTTTTATAGAAGGCTTTATAAAAAAACAAAAACAGGGGACCAGCAGTTAGCGTAATGGCTATGTTGTTGGACTCCCATGTAGTCGACCGCAGTTTGCGTCCCGGACCCGGTGGCTTAAAACTCAAGCCGGGTACGTGTGCGTGCGTGCCCAAGATCCCGAGAGGAGAATGGAGGAGAAGGGATTGCGGCGTGGCCAACCCCCTGGGGGGTGATTTCTCGCTTTCTGTCTCTCTGTCTGTGTCTCTCTCTGTCGGTCTGGCGAGCGCACGCGCCCTATAGCAAAAACCTCTCAAAAAACAAACAAAAAAACAGGATCAGCAGGTAGCGTGGTGGCTAAGATGCTGCATGCCACATGGTCAACTCCAAGGTTCAAGTCCTGGACCCAGTGGCTTGATGTGTGCATGCCTGTGCGCCCAAAATCCCAAGAGGAGAAGAAGGAATTGCAGTGTGGGCATCCTCCCCACAAGTGCTTTTTCACTTTCTGTCTCTTTGCTCTTTCTCTGGTGAGCACACATACCCTATAGCAAACATCTAAAAAACAAGGGGGCTGGCGGGTGGCGTGGTGACTACGGGCACTGGACTCCCACATAGCTGACCGTGGTTTAAATCCTGGACTTGGTGGCTTGGCTTGCTTTCTCACTTTCTCTCTCACTCTATCTCTCGCTAATCAAATTAAAATAAATAAATAAATGGATAAATAAAGTCAAGTAAAATAATTTTTAAGAAATCTAAAAAACTAATTATTATTATTATTTGATTTAATTTTATTTGTTTACTTAATTTGACCAGAGACGGACAGAGTATGAGAGAGAGAGAAAGTAAGAAAGCAAGCCACCAGGTCCAAGTCTCGAACTACAGTCAGCCATGTGGGAGTCCAGCACCCTTAACCAC
>NW_006159755.1:1633106-1638926 GCF_000334495.1 Tupaia belangeri chinensis | reverse complement strand
GCACATGCGCCCGGTGTGAGTTTTAAGTCACCGGGTCTGGGACTCAAACCACGGTCGACTACATGCGAGTCCAGCGACATTGCCATTACGCTAACTGCTGGTCCCTGTACTCTGCCTTTTCTCCAGCCTTTAAGGTACAGTGCCTGCGCTCCTAGCAAGGCTGAATCTGCCACTCAGGGACTCCATTCCCTCTCACTGTTCAAAGCCAAGGCTCCTGCGGTTCTTAATAACCGAGCTCCTTTGACTCTCTTCCTCTCCAGCTACTCTCTTATTTTCCTCCTTCCCTTTACCGCAAAGACACCAACGTCTTTCTTTTCTTTTTTCTTTCTTTCTTTCTCTTTCTTTCTTTCTTTCTTTTTTCTTTCTTTCTTTCTTCTTTCTTTCTTTTTTTTTCTTTCTTTCTTTCTTCTTTTTAAATTTACTTTAGGATGTGTGCACTTGCTGGAGACAAAGAAAGAGAGAAAGTGAAAGGTGATCATGACACAGTCCCTTTTTTATTCTCCTCTTGGGATTTTGGGCATGCACACACACATTCCTGGTGTGTTTTCCAAGCTGCCAGGTCCAGAGCTCTAACCACACAGCAAAGCGTGATCCAGCCATCTTAGCCACCACGCCTCTGGCTGACCCAAGTCTTTTATTATTGTTTTTAAATAATTATTTAATTTTAGTTATCATATTAGTATTTTCTTTTATTTTGCTACAAGGCACATGCACATGAGAGAGAGAGAGAAAGCAAGCTTCCAGGTCCGGGACTTGAAGCATGGTGGGTCATGTGGGAGCCCAGCACCTCAACCACAGTGCTGCCTGCCAGCCCCTTATTTATTATTTTTAAAATTTTACTTATTTTTTCTCTCAGAGAGCAATACACACTCCCAACAGGATTTTCACACCATGATCCACCCCTACCCTCAGCCAGAGAGAGTTAGGGGCAAACACGTGCGCGCGCGCACACACACACACACACACACACACACACGCAGAAGGGGCCCAAGGCTGTGAACCTGGGACCTTCTTATGTGAGTTCAGTTGGCGCTGCACCACCCTCCAACCCTGCAAAGTCATCTTGACTCTTTTTCTCTCATTCTCCGACACACATTCTATCAGCAAGTCCCATCAGCTGTGCTATCAGATATGTTCAGAATCTGCATTTCTCACTTTCTCCAACTCTACTTCTCCAGACTAAGAAATAACAATCTCTTGCCTAGAAAATGGTAGTGAGGGAGGAGGTGTGGACAGCAGGTGGCATGGTGGTTAAGGTGTTGGACTCCCATATGGTCAATCACAGTTGGAGTCCCAGACCCTGTGGCTTGAAACTCATGCTGGGCATCTGTGCTTGCATACCCAAAATCCCAAGAGGAGAATAAAGGAGAAGGGATTGCAGTGTGGCCATTCTTTCTGGGGAATGGTTTCTCACTTGCCCTTTCTCTTACACTCTCTGTCTTTCTCTGGTGAGTGCACATTCGGTATGACAAAAATCTAATATATACACACACACACACACATATAAACCTAATATATATATACATATATACATAGTTGTAGCCTCCAAACAGTTGATCTGCTTGACCTTCTCTAGTTTATGCTCCCAAAGCAGTCAACACTATTCCTTTTTTTTTGGGGTGGGGGGAATGTTTTTGCTATAGGGCACATGCACTTGCCAGAAAAGACAGAGACAGAGAGACAGAAAGCGAGAAATCACCCCCGGAGAGATGGCTGTGCTGCAATCCCTTCTGCAATCTCCTCTTGGGATCTTGGACATGCACATACACGCATCCGGCATGAGTTTAAGCCACCAGGTCCGGGACTCGAACCGTGGTCAACAACATGGGAGTCCAGCGACATAGCCATTATGCTAACTGCTGGTTCCTTCTTATATATTTTTTAAAGAGATTTTTGCTATAGGAACAGAGACAGAAAGTGAAAAAGCACCCCTTTCCTGAGGATAGGGGGAGATGCCACTCTGCAATCCCTTCTCCTCCATTCTTCTCTTAAGACTTTGGGCACACATACATAGATGTGGAGTAAATTTCAAGCCTGCAGGTCTGGGACTTGAACTGTGGTTGGCCATGTGGGAGTCCAGCAACGTAACCATTATGCCATCTGCTGGTCCCATATTCTGCTAAAATATAAATCAGTTCAAGGGGCCAGTAGGTGGTGTGGTGGTTAGGGCACTGGACACTCCCACATAGATGACTGCGATTTGAGTCCTAGATCTGGCAGCTTGCTTTTCCACTTTCCCTCTGCTCGCTCTCTCTCTCTCTGGTCAAATGAAAACAAATAAATGAGTCAATAAAATTGAATAAATAATTCTTAAAAAAAAAAAAATTTAGTAAAAATATTGAGACCAGCAGAAGGCATAATAGTTATGTTGCTGGATTCCTACATAGTTAACTGCAGTTCAAATCCCAGACCCGGTGCTTAAAACTCACTCTGGACACATGTGTATGTGTGCCCAAAATCCTGAGAGGAGAATGGAGGAGAAGGAATTGCAGCATAGGCATGCCCCCTGGAAGGTGATTTCTTGCCTTCTGTCTTTCTGTCTCTCTCTAGTGAGCACATGTGCCCTATAGCAAAAATCTCTCCAAAAATTAATAAAAAATAAGGAATCATAAATTATTTAGAGACATGTAAAAGGAGTATATATTGTACATTAATCAGACTATAGAGGAAAAACACAGAGACTTTATTAAAAAAGAAAAGCATAGGGGCCAGAAAATGGCATAATGATTATGTTACTGGATTCCCACATAGTCAACCAAGGTTCGAGTCCCAGACTCGGCAGCTTAAACTCACGCCAGGTATGTGTATACGTGTGTGCCCAAAAATCCCAAAAGGAGAATGGAGGATGGAGAAGGGATTGTGGCATGACCATCCCCCCCTGGGGGGTGATTTCTTGCTTTCTTATCTCTCTGTCTGTCCGGTGAGTGCATGTGCTCTACAGTAGAAATCGCTCTCTCTAAAAAAAGGATAAGCCAGCTCTTATACATAAAGAGCCTTGATGCAATCCCTTCTAAACCCTTCAGTGTTGCCTACCCAATAAAACCATTTTGCCCAGCATAAAAGTCAAAGTTCTTAAGTTGGTGACAAGGCCTGATATGAATAATCTTGCCAAATGTCACTCTCTGATTCTATGTCCTAATGCTCTCCCTTTTGCTCACAAACCCCCCAAACATTGGTCTCCCGCCATCCTTGAACTTGCCAGGAACGCTCCTGTTTGGGGCATTGGCATTTGCTCTGTCGGAAACGTTCTTCCTCCAGATAGCCACATTGCTTGCTTTCCTTCTTCAGACTTTCATTCAAATTCCCCCTCCTCCGTGAGGCCTTTTCCAGCCATCCTATCTAAAATTGCAACCTCCCTGGTACTCCTTTTTTTGGGAGAGTTGTTTTTGTTTGTTTGTTTGTTTGTTTTTCCTATAAGGGCGCATGTGCTCGCCAGACAGACAAAGAGAGACAGAGAGACAGAAAGCGAGAAATCACCCCCCCAGGGGTTATGGCCACACTGCAATCTCTTCTCCATTCTCTTCTTGCGATCTTGGGCACGCAGGCACACGCACCCGGCCAGGTCTGGGATACAAACTGTGGTCACCTATATGGGAGTCCAGCGACATAGCCATTACACTAACTGCTGGTCCCCTTGAAGAATATAAGAATTTTTTCTTTTTTTTAGTTTATTTCTTCTTTGACCGGAAGAGAGACAGATGGACAACTCCCTTAGTAGGATTTTTAAAATGTATTTATTTTTATTTATTCATTTACTTTTTTTAATTTGAGCAGAGAAGATAGAGAAAGTGAGAAAGCAAGCCACCAGGTCCAGGACTTGAACTATGGTTGGCCATGAAGGAGGGCCCAGTGCCTCAACCACCACACCACCTGCTGGTCCTCCTTAGTAGGATCTTCATGCCATGATACCCGCCTCATTCCAGCCAGCCCTGGGTCACAGGTAGTGCACGTTCAGTGTGTTCAGGAAAATTTTCAGACATGAACTTGGAGCTTTCCCAGGTGGGTCAGCCTCACAGAGCTTTGTGTTACCACTGTGCCACATCCCAGGCCCTCCCTGGCATTCTTATCCCTCTTCTTTTTCTTTCCTTTTTTTAAAAGGGATTTTTGCTATAGGGCACGTGTGCTTGTCAGAGAGACAGAGAGAGACAGAAAGTGAGAAGTCACCCCCTGAGGGGAAGGCCGTGCTGCAATCCCTTGTCCTCTCAGGATTTTGGGCAGGCTCGCACTCGCACCAGCACAAGTTTAAGCCGCTGGGTCTGGGACTTGAACTGGGGCAGACATGGGAGTCCAGCAACATAACTATTACGCCATCTGCCAGTCCTTTTTCTTTTCTGTTTTTAAAAAGCTTTATTTATTTATTTTAACTTTTATTTATTATTATTGTGTTTCATTTTATCATTGCTGTTTGATTATTTTTGCTAGAGGATACATGTACTTGCCAGAGAATGACGAAGAAAGACAGGGAGAGAGGGAAAGAAAGTAACCCTCATGAGGAATAACCATGATGCAATCCCTAATCCCTTCTCCATCTCTCCTCCTTTTGTGATTTTGGCGTGCACTCACACACTCACACACACACCTAGTGTGTTTCTCAAGTTGTACAGTTGTCCACGTGGAACCCAGCTGCCTTAACCACCAGGTCATGGGGCTGGCTGGAGGTGGGGGAAGTGCTTGCTTTTTAATTTGTCAGAGGGTGCTTGTGCTTGCCAGAGAGAGACTGAGAGACGAAAGAGAAAAGAAGAAAGCGCTCTGCCCACCCCAGTGGGGACGTGGCCATGCCACAACCCCTTCCCCGTTTCTCTATCCCCGTTGTTGGGATTTTTGGCATACTGGTGCAAGAGCTCAGCATGTTTTTCATGTCGTTGGGTTGGGTCTCTGCATGGTTGGCCATGTGGGATTTGGCTCCCTTAACCACTAAGCCACAGGGTGACCAGTTTCTCTCTGGTACGTGTGCACATGGTCTGTGGCAAAACAAAACAAAACAAAAGCTAATTGATGAAAATTAACCAAGCTACAGAATTTCTTTGAATTTCACCCATAGGGTTCCCAGGCGCCCAAGACGCGAATGACTTTAAAACAGAGTGTCTTGGTGGGGCTGGCAGATGGTATGGTGGTTAATAGTGTTAGATTCCCACATGGCTGACTATAGTTTCAGTCCTGGACTCAGTGGCTCGCTTTTTCCCTTTCCTTCTCTCTCTGTCTCTCTCTAATCAAATTAAAAAATAGTAACATATGGAATTAATGAAATAAATCATTTTTTTTAAGAGGTTTTTGCTATAGGGTGTGTGCGCTCACCAGAAAGACAGAGAGACAGAGAGATAGAAAATGAGAAATCAGCCCCCCGGGGGGATGGCCACGCAGCAATCCCTTCTCCTCTCCTCTCGGGATCTTGGGCATGCACGCATGCGCCTGGCATGAGTTTAAGCCACCGGGTCTGGAACTTGAACCACGGTCAACTACATGGGAGCCCAGCGACATAGCCATTACACCAACTGTTGGTCCCATGAAATAAATAATTCTATACAAAAATTTTAAAATGGAGGGTCTTGGGGCCAGGTTACGTCACTGGACTCACAGAGCTGACTGTGGTACGGGTGTTGGATTTGGTGGCTTTAAAATTATGCTAAGTGTACGTGCATGTGACATGGGAGGTGTCTCCTTGGGAGGTGACTTCTCTTTTCCTCTCAGTCTCTGTCTCTCTCTCCAGCAAGCACATGCACCCTATAGCAAAAACCTCTCCAAAATAACCCTTTTGGCTCTCTGAGTAGCACCATGGCGGCTGGCAAGAATAAGCCCCTTATGAAAGGCGGCGAAAAGGGA
>NW_006159755.1:1624736-1632840 GCF_000334495.1 Tupaia belangeri chinensis | reverse complement strand
TCTTTTTCTTTCCTTTTTTTAGAAAGGGATTTTTGCTATAGGGCGAGTGCACTTGTCAGAGAGACAGAGAGAGACAGAAAGTGAGAAGTCACCCCCTGAGGGGAAGGCCGTGCTGCAATCCCTTGTCCTCTCAGGATTTTGGGCAGGCTCGCACTCGCACCAGCACAAGTTTAAGCCGCTGGGTCTGGGACTTGAACTGGGGCAGACGTGGGAGTCCAGCAACATAACTATTACGCCATTTGACAGTCCCTTTTCTTTCCTTTTTTAAAAAAGCTTTATTTATTATTATTGTGTTTCATTTTATCGTTGTTTGTTTATTTTTGCTAGAGGATACATGTACTTGCCAGAGAATGACGAAGAGACAGGGAGAGAGGGAAAGAAAGTAACCCTGGGGACCTGCAGTTAGCGTAATGGCTATGTCGCTGGACTCCCATGTAGTCGACCGTGATTCAAGTCCCGGACGTGGTGGCTTAAATTCACGCCAGGTGCCTGTGCATGCATACCCAAGATCCCTAGAGAAACATGGAGGAGAAGGGATTGCTGCGTGGTCATCCCTCCTGGGGGGTGATTTCTCGCTTTCTGTCTCTCTGTCTCTTTCTGTCTGGCGAGCGCACATGCCCTATAGTGAAAACCTCTCCATAAAAAAAAAGTAAGTAACCCTCATAAGGAATAACCATGATGCAATCCCTTCTCCTCCATGTTTCTCTAGGGATCTTGGGTATGCATGCACAGGCACCTGGCGTGAATTTAAGCCACCACGTCCGGGACTTGAATCACGGTCGACTACATGGGAGTCCAGCGACATAGCCATTATGCTAACTGCTGGTCACCCAACTGGCTTTAAAACAGAGGGTCTAGGTGGGGCTGGCAGGTGGTATGGTGTTTAAAGGTGCTAGATTCCCATATGGCTGACTGTAGTTTGAATCCTGGACTTGGTGACTTACTTTCTCCCTTACCCTCTCTCTCTAGTCAAATTAAAAAATAGTAACACATGAAATTAATGAAATAAATAATTCTTGGTTTTCTTGGAGAGATTTTTGCTATAGGACGCGTGCGTTCACCAGAAAGACAGAGAGATAGAAAGCAAGAAATCACCCCCCCAGGGGGGATGGCCACGCAGCAATCCCTTCTTCTCCTCTCGGGATCTTGGGCACACAAGCACACGCACCCAGCATGAATTTAAGCCACTGGGTCTGAGACTTGAACTGTGGTCGGCTACATGGGGGCCCAGCACCAGCCATTACACCAACTGCTGGTCCCATGAAATAAATAATTCTTTACAAAAATTTAAAAATAGAGGGTCTTGGGGCCAGCAGATGGCATAGTGGTTACGTCACTGGACTCACATAGCTGACTGTGGTTAGTGAGTTGCATCTGGTGGCTTTAAAATCATGCTAAGTGTATGTACATGTGAGTAGCATCGCCATCTCCTTGGGAGGTGATTTCTATGTTCCTCTCAGTCTCTGTCTCTCTCCAGCAAGCACATGCACCCTATAGCAAAAACCTCTGGTGGGGAGGGGGGGAGAGAAAAAGAAAAATACCAGAGGGTCTCATATCCCGGAGTCCCCTAAGTCCTGGGCCAACTGGGACAGTTGGTCACCCTATTCATGTTTTCCACTGATACTCTTTGTGTTTTAGTATTCCATCCAGAATACCTCAATGCATTTAGTTGTGCAATCTGCTTAGTCTCTGATCTGCGAATACCTCAATGCATTTAGTTGTGCAATCTGATCTCTAACAGTTCCCGAATCTTTGTATTTTATGACCTTGACATTTTCATGGAGCACTGATTGGATATTTTGTAGAATGTCCTTCAATTTGGGTTTGTAAGATGTTTTCTCTAGGCCTATGAATTTCAAGGGAACGAATCCCAAAGAAGTGAAGTAGGGCAGGAATTTAACATTTTATTCACTGCTATATCACAGAGTGCCTGGCCCATTGTAGGAACTAAAACTCATTCGTTGAATGAGCAAGCAAATGAATGAATAACTAGAAATTCAGCATTGTTTCAAAGTTTAAAAATGTTACTATAAATACTATTCTAGCATACATACTGTTCTTAGCTTTTTTCCTTCAACAATATGCCCTGAAGATCCATTTTAGGTGTACTGAGTTACTTTTATCCTTTTACAAGTAACTTCTTTCGATGTTCCTCTTTGTATGAGTTAGATTTTTCTCAGAGGCAAGCATTGGAAAGACTTGCTTGGCATGTTTCATGTGAAGGAGTATTGATAACTACCGACAAGTGGCTGGATACACTCACACGCCAGCAGTGTTTAAAAGTACTCGTTTTCCTTAGTCTTGCAAACTCGCGATAACCCTCCCGGAGCTCGGTGACCGCCCGAGCGAGCCTCGTCACCTTCCGGACTACATCTCCCAGAAGGCACTGCAGACCCTCTTCCTACCTGGTCTGCGTGATAGGGAATAGCCAATCCCTGAGGATCTCGAAAAGGTGCCTCTGCCTCCACTCCTCACCGACCTCCGGCGCGTCCAGAGCGACGGGACTGCGATCCCATAAGCCACCGCGGGCTGGCCGGCCTGCCACCATTTCAAGAGGTAGAGCGGGCAGGGGAGGGCCCAGGACTCCACTTCCCGGCAGGCAGTGCGGCCCGGCGGCGGGGCGCGGGACTCCATTTCCCAGCAGGCTCCAGGCGGTGGGTGCCGCGGTGCCTTGTGTGGGATGTAAGCGCGGAGGTGGGCGCGGGGGACCCAGGCCAGGACTCTCCTTGGGGTTTGGGGGGCTTGGCCTGGGGGCGCTTTCTGGACGGCCTCTAGGAGTCCGGGAGTCCAGTCGTAGGGAGGGGGCGTGACGGCCCTTGTGGGTCTTCAACGGGGTCCCTGGGACGCACCCCGAAGCCGGGGGTCCCGAGGTTGTGGCTGACCAGGAGGCCCTTCAGCCTCCGCTAAAGGGTCGCACTGGTTAAAGGGGGAAGCTAGTGCGCGGAGGGTGAAGGGCGGGAAGGAGCAGGGAAGTGGCGTATGGTAGGATGGAACCTTAGCTGAGCCTGTGAGGGGCTCCTCGGCCGAGCCTGCGACCCTCCCTCTCCCCGCTCGCCCGCAGGCCGCGGCCCGCCGCCATGGGGCTGAAGGCCGCCCAGAAGACGCTGTTCCCGCTGCGCTCCATCGACGACGTGGTGCGCCTGTTTGCTGCGGAGCTGGGCAGAGAGGAACCGGACCTGGTACTCCTGTCCTTGGTACTAGGCTTCGTGGAACATTTTCTGGCTGTCAACCGTGTCATCCCCACCAACGTGCCGGAGCTCACCTTCCAGCCCAGCCCCGCGCCTGACCCTCCTGGCGGCCTCACCTACTTCCCTGTGGCCGACCTATCCATCATCGCCGCCCTCTATGCCCGCTTCACCGCCCAGATCCGCGGTGCCGTGGACCTGTCCCTCTATCCTCGAGATGGGGGTGTCTCCAGCCGCGAGCTGGTGAAGAAGGTCTCCGACGTCATATGGAACAGCCTCAGCCGCTCCTACTTCAAGGACCGGGCCCACATCCAGTCCCTCTTCAGCTTCATCACAGGTTGGAGGCCCACAGGTGGCAAGGGGAAAGAATGAGTCCTGTCCCAACTTGGAACCTTGGCCCACCTCTTCACAACACTGTATGGTTTACAGAGCCCTCATGAGACCTGTAAACCTTGCGAGGTGGGGCAGGTATTATTTCTCCCTTTGCAGTTGGGGAAGTAAGGCCTGATGTGCCAGAGTCACACAAAGTGGCAGGGCTGGGACTGGAACTTGATCACTAGGTTCCAAATCCATTAACCTACCCTCTTCTCCTTCTGCATTCCCACCTGTGTCACTGACAGTTACAGGAATCCTGCAGCCCAGCATGAGGCAGAGGTTGGCAGCAGATTGGGGGGGGGGCTGAGGAGACAAAATTGGGGTGTATTTAAACAAAATTAAAATGTTATGAAAGTGAACGGCCCAGGGGCTTGACCTAAACAAGCGTAAGGGTCAGGGCTTACAAAGATCTTTGTGCCAAGCTCAGGGGACTGGCAGTCATTCCCTGGTGTGCCACATTGAGAAGAAACCTGAGGCTGCTTTTGAGCAAGAAGACTAGTCAGGAGTGCCTTTTGGTGGGTGTGTGGGAAGAAAGAGTATTGGCCAGAGTGTCCTGTTTTTGCTGCCCCTGTCATAATAGGTGCATTAAAATGGGGAAATCCTTAAATGAACAAAAATATATAATATAGTAGCAGAGAAAGAGAGGGGACAGGACCAAAGACTGAGTCAAGCTATGGGAGATCCTAGAAGGTCTCTCGTTGGGGAGCATGGGTGTACATGGGAGAGATGATGGGCAGGAGTTCCTGAGGTGTGGGGTGAGTGGGAAGGAGCATGGCCATTACTGCCTGGCACCCTTCCCTCGGACCAAAGCCCAGAGGACTCTCTTTCATTACCTCCCCCTTCTGCAGGCACCAAACTGGACAGCTCTGGTGTGGCTTTTGCTGTGGTGGGGGCCTGCCAGGCCCTGGGTCTTCGGGATGTCCACCTGGCACTGTCTGAGGATCACGCCTGGGTAGTGTTTGGGCCCAATGGGGAGCAGACAGCAGAAGTCACCTGGCATGGCAAGGGCAACGAGGACCGCAGGGGCCAGACTGTCAACGCGGGTGTGGCTGAGAGGGTATTGTGTCCCCATCCCCACCCTGTCCCCTTCATATTCTGCTAGCCTGTCACCCAAGGGGTTCTGCTTTCATGGGCCACACTCCCTATCACCACCTACATGTGTTAGGAATAGAAGCTCCTTTCCTGGCTGTTATTCCCTGCAGCAGATAGAGGGTGGACCATCATAAGACATCTGGTCTTGTCCCCTCCCAAGAGCTGGCTGTACCTGAAAGGATCCTACATGCGCTGTGACCGCAAGATGGAGGTAGCATTTATGGTGTGTGCCATCAACCCTTCCATTGACCTGCACACTGACTCTCTGGAGCTGCTGCAGCTGCAGCAGGTGAGGGCTATGCCAAAGGGCAGAAGTGGGCTAAGCCAGGCTGCTGGCTTGACTTGCTGTGGGACCCCGGGCAGAGTTACATTCCTTCCTGGGCCTTTACTTCCCCTTCTGTAAAATGGGTTAATAATTCTGGTCTGGCCTTTCCCAGGGCTCTTGGGAAGGTGGAATTGAGATGTGAAAAGTTTGTTTTCTTTAAAGCGTTGCTTTCTGAATTCTCGTTTCTGAATTCTTGTGTGGGAAGGGGTCCCTTTTGGTTCTGAACCTTACCTCTGCCTGCTAGGCTGAGGACTCCTCCTCCTCCCCTCTCCCCAGCTCATAACTCTCTCCTTTGGCCCCTAGAAGCTGCTCTGGCTGCTATATGACCTGGGACATCTGGAAAGGTCAGTAGGAGGTAGTGGCTAGGCTGGGCTTCTGGACCTAAAGGGCTGGGTGGCAACCTGCACCTGTCCTTTCTCAGGTATCCCATGGCACTAGGGAACCTGGCAGATCTGGAGGAACTGGAGCCCACCCCTGGCCGGCCAGACCCACTCACCCTCTACCACAAGGTGAGGGCACTTTAGGAGGGTTCGGAAAGGAGGTTCCTACAGTAGCTGAGGTTTCCTTTTTTCTGGGGATGGAGAAGCGGCAGGTGAGGGGAGAAAAACTGTGTGTGTTGGGGTATTGCCCATTCAGTTCCCACTGTGTGTCAACCGTGTACATCATCAGTGCCATCAGGGCTATCCCAGAGCTGTCCCTGGCTTTCCAGGCAGGACCTGGATTTGCCCCCTTAACCCTTACTCCCTGCAGATGGCACAGGGTAGGCCATCATGAAACATCCAGACTTATCTCCCTCTAAGAACTCGCTGCATTTTCTGTCCTTCCTGGAGTATGACAGGCATCAAATGTGGGAGCACTGAGGAAATGGTATTAACTTGGGGTTGGGGATAGGTAGGGCATTGGCTGAGCTGGGGAGTTTTTTCTGTTCGTGTAGAAGAGTGTTTGGGAAGCAGATGTGCCCTGAGCTCAGAGGGTGGACTCCTCTTTTCCCCTCTTCTATGGGAGTCCCCACCCCTGGAGTCTGCCTCAGGCCTCAGCAAGCAGTCTTGAAGACCTGGAGAGCACTGTGTAGAGGGGCTGCAGAGTGGAGGTGGAATTGGAAGTGGAGGAGGACTTTTGGGGAATCTTATTGCCTCTTCTGAGTCGGACCTAATGGGGCATTTGTGCCAGCCTGGGCAGCTGGGAGCTGTCTCCCTGAGGCTTCTCTGTCCTATCCCCCAGGGCATTGCCTCAGCCAAGACCTACTACCAGGATGAGCACATCTACCCCTACATGTATTTGGCCGGCTACCACTGTCGCAATCGCAATGTGCGTGAAGCCCTGCAGGCCTGGGCCGACACAGCCACTGTCATCCAGGAGTGAGGATTCCCCCTACTAGGGTCTCCGGTCCATACTTTCTATCCTTTACACCCACTTTCCAACCACCCTCGCTCAGGAGTAAAGCCTGGTCCTAAGCCCCAACCTCTCTCCATCCAGTCCCTAGGCAGCTAAGGCCACCATCACCCAGGAGGTGGGGCCCCTGATTAGGGGCTCACATCTTCCCCTCCCTCTCCTCTCGCAGTTTCTTACTGCCATCATCCAGCCATGGGATCTCCATCCTTAGACCCATGCCCCCTCCTCACTCTTGTTCTGGGCTGAGACAGATTCTATCTTGGAGTAAGGACCTCAACCACTCACCTGGGCTCTATCCCCCGGGGTCCTTGGGGGTGCCCACCATGCTGAAGACCCCACAGTGCTCCACTGCCCTCACAGCTACAACTACTGCCGAGAAGATGAGGAGATCTACAAGGAGTTCTTTGAAGTGGCCAATGATGTCATCCCCAACCTGCTGAAGGAGGCGGCCAGTTTGCTGGAGGCAGGCGAGGAGCGGCCAGGGGAGCAGACCCAGGTGAAGGGCTGGAGCTCCAGCCCATGTCCACCCTTCTACCTGGCAGGAGTCCCCAGCCACTGAACATAGGGGCTGCATGTACAGGACTAGGGTCTGCACAGGAAAGTGACCCAGAGTGGAGAGCTACATTCTCTTGCTGTAGTTGAGGTCCTGGGCCTGAGTTTGGGAGCTTCTACCCTGTGGCTTCAGTAATGGCCAGGGTTCCTCACTCAGGTTAGGGGTGGGGTGGAGGAAGTGATGGTCCTTCTTTCAGTCCTGGTTAAGGACTGACTTTATAAGAGGAAAGAGGTTCTGAGGATGCTCTGGACCTATGCCCTTCTTCTGAAGCCAGGCTCTCTGCCTATGTCAGGGGTCTGGCCTGTGCCCTGTGCTAAGGGCAAGTTAGAGTCTGACTTGTGTTCTCCCTTCTCTTTTTCCCAGGGCACCCAGAGCCAGGGTTCTGCCCTCCAGGATCCTGAGTGCTTTGCCCACCTGCTGCGGTTCTATGATGGCATCTGCAAGTGGGAAGAGGGCAGCCCCACACCAGTGCTGCATGTGGGCTGGGCCACTTTCCTCGTTCAGTCCCTAGGCCGCTTTGAGGGACAGGTGAGGGCAGCTGATGGAGATCGGAGGGAGTGGGCACTACAGGTGGTGACTACAGCCACAGGGGAGGTAGACCTTTGCGGCCCAGAGGCAGCATTTGCTCGTGTCTCTGGGATACAGTTGAGCCTGAGACCCCCTGTACGGGATGGCTATGGTTGTGTCTTGGATCCTGTCTCTGGTCCACAGTCTTTCCTTCAGCTTGCTCTCCCCTGGCCCAGGTGCGGCAGAAAGTGCGCATAGTGAGCCGGGAGGCTGAGGCAGCTGAGGCTGAGGAGCCGTGGGGCGAAGAAGCCCGAGAAGGCCGGCGGCGGGGCCCCCGGCGGGAGTCCAAACCCGAGGAGCCCCCACCCCCCAAGAAGCTTGCGCTGGAGAAGGGCCCGGGTACAGGCCAGGGTGCGATATCAGGACCCCCACGGAAGCCCCCAGGGACGGTCCCAGGCACAGTACGAGGCCCTGAAGGTGGCAGCATGGCTCAGGTGCCAGCTCCTGCAGCATCACCACCTCCAGAAGGTCCGGTGCTCACTTTCCAGAGCGAGAAGATGAAGGGTATGAAGGAGCTGCTGGTGGCCACCAAGATCAACTCAAGTGCCATCAAGCTGCAACTCACGGCGCAGTCACAAGTGCAGATGAAGAAGCAGAAGGTGTCCACACCCAGCG
>NW_006159755.1:1623428-1624552 GCF_000334495.1 Tupaia belangeri chinensis | reverse complement strand
CACTCTTTCGTTCCTCAAGAGGCAGCGCAAGGGCCTCTGAACTACCTGGGGTTTGCCAACAGACAAGGACCCAGGCTCCCCCTCCAGCCTTAGGGAGCCTGAGTTCTGCCTGCAACCCAGAACCCGGAACCGAAGCTCCAGGTCGCTGAGTACTGGCCAGATAACTCCAGCTTCTGAAACTACAATTCGTTTCAGTTCACAGCGGAGGTCCCTGTCCCCATCATTAGAATATAGCCTCATGTCCCAGAATCCCAGCCAGCCAATTAAAACCTCAACCCGGATCTGGATTGCCAGTCTTTAAATGTCCAGCCCCTGGAAACTCAGGCTCCTCATAACAGAGGCCCTGACTCTACGCCTGATTGTGGTGTTGCTCTTGGCTGCTAACAGTTCATGGGGGCTGAGATTTCACCAGTAACCAAAGGAGCACAAGTCCTGCCTTCAGCCGGAGAACCTGGGACCCTATTCAGCCAGGAGGAGTACATTTCTACACTTCAGAATTCCATCCCTTGGAAATCCAAGCCCCTTGTCCCAGAGAACTTAAGTCCTACTTCCAGAATTTGCAAGTCCGTAGTCTCTCCCTTGCCCACAAGTCCGGGACTTGAAACTATCCCTGGTCTTTGTGAACCCTGAGCCCTGTCCCCTTCCTGACCAAACTGGCCCTAGATCAGAGCACCTCTCTTCTGACCCTCTGGGAACATCTCCAAGGTCTCGCCCATCTCAGGGGATCCAGGAGGAAGTCTGCAGGGGGTTGGGAGTGGGTGAGGGGAGCCTGATCTCTTCCTGTTTTGTACATAGATTTATTTTTCAGTTCCAAGGAAGATGAATACATTTTGTAAAAAAAAAAAAAAAAGACAACCGCGTGTCTGTATTTCACCTGGGAAGGGAAATTGGGGAATAGGATGGAGGGTGGAACAAGCCCTCTTTCCTCTGCCTTCTGGCTCTCTGGACTTGGAGCTCCGCACCTGTAGAGCCAGAAACTGGGCAGCTGACGGAAGGACCTAAGCCCCGCCTCGGCCCCGGGGCTTCCCCGCGCCGCCCAGGGTTTGTCCCGCGGGCGCCTCCTCCCGGCCAGGCGGCGGGGCATCCCCGGCCTGGTCCCGCCCCTGCGGCCTCCGAGCCACCGG
>NW_006159755.1:1616967-1623339 GCF_000334495.1 Tupaia belangeri chinensis | reverse complement strand
CGGGGACCTATGGCGACGTCTACAAGGTGCGTCGGGCGGCGGGACGGGCGGGAGAGCAGGGAGGAGGGTGTCCGCTCCGCGCTGGCTGCGGGATCCAGCCCCCAGTCCCGCCCCCTCCCCATCCCAGTTCTCCGTCTCCTCTCTGCAGGCCCGCGACACGGTCACGTCCGAACTGGCCGCCGTGAAAATAGTCAAGCTAGACCCAGGTGAGGCCCGGGCCGGCCTCTGCCTCGGAGGGAGCAGAGGGCAGGCGGGCGCGGGAAGGGGCGGAGAGTTGACGTTTTTCAGACCCTCTGAGATGACCCCAGGAAGGACTATAGCCTGGCACCTCTCTGGCACGGAGGGGGCCACTCTGTGCCCATTTTGCAGATGGGGTACTGAGTCAAGGCGACCCCTATGTGACTGCTCCCAATGGTCCCTTGTGCTTCCCAGGGGACGACATCAGCTCTCTCCAGCAGGAAATCACCATCCTTCGCGAATGCCGCCACCCCAATGTGGTGGCCTACATTGGCAGCTACCTCAGGTGAGGTGCTCTGTCCTCCACCCCAGGCAGCTCCTGAGTGGCCTGCTGTGTGCCCACCCCAGCTCTGTTTACCCCCAGGAATGATCGCTTGTGGATCTGCATGGAGTTCTGTGGAGGGGGGTCTCTGCAGGAGATTTACCATGGTGAGGGCCCCAGAGGGTCACAGCTTTCCCCCAACCCCATCAGCGGAGGAGGGGGAGGACACAGGAGGGGAGAGTCCCTGTCCAGAGCTTGAGCGCCTCTTCACTTCTGACTAGCTGTGTGACCTTGAGAGAAATGCTGTCCTTTTCTGGGCTCAGGTGTCCCAGACTATGCAGGGAGGGGATGTGGCCATCCCTTCACCTGTCAGTGCCTGTCGCTTCCCCAGCGTGGAGTGGCCTGGGATGGCCAGAAGACCCCAAAAACCCCATGCCAACCCTTCTGTTTTCTTTTTAGCCACTGGGCCCCTGGAGGAACGGCAGATCGCGTTTGTCTGCCGAGAGGCACTGAAGGTAGCCAGCCGGCGGCACCCACAGCCTGGGGCCCCAAGAGAGCAGGCTGACCAGTAGAGGGGGGGCTGCTATGTGGAGTGCAGCAGGCAGGGCTGGCCTAGGGGCTGTGGGTCCTCAGGGCAGGGGCCCCAGGCATGTTGCCGGAAGCAGCCCATTTCCCTCTTGGCTCAGCCACTTCCTGTTTGGGGAGAGGGGAGGAGGAAACCGACTGGGTGGGGGGCCCTAGTCCTGAGAGGGGGGTTCAGGAGAGGTGGGGTGGTGCTGGGCAGCTGCTCTCAGGAGCTCCTCTTTGTCCCCAGGGGCTCCACCACTTGCATTCTCAGGGGAAGATCCACCGAGATATCAAGGTAGGGGTCTGGCCTAGGGCACTGCGGGAGAGGGGAGGAGGAGGCTGTCCCGGGGCACTAGATGGGATTCTCTGCTCCATTCCCACAGGGAGCCAACCTTCTCCTTACTCTCCAGGGAGATGTCAAGCTGGGTCAGTACCTGGGGTCACAGTTGGGGTGAGGGTCTGCGTGAGGGTCTGTGGGAATTCTGGCTGTCACAGAACCTGGACTCAGCACTCGGTGTCCTCGGCCAAGTCACTTTACCACCAAGTCTTGGCTTCCCTGTCTAAAAAATAGCCAAGTACCCCCTTCCTGCTAGAAGATGGATGAGGTTGGTCTGTATGGAGTCCGACCTGGGACCAGGCACAAGGTCTGGGATAGGCTGTAGTTGACCTTCCTCAGAAGGGGTTGACCTTGCTGTGGGCCTGTGGCAGCTGAGTCCAACCCTGGGCCACCTGCCCGCCTGAGCCCTGCCCTGGAATGGGATGGCAAGTGGCAGCCTAAGGGCTGGTGAGAGTGGCTGTTTCTCCCCGCAGCGGACTTTGGGGTATCTGGGGAGCTGACGGCGTCTGTGGCCAAGAGGAGGTCTTTCATTGGGACTCCGTACTGGTGAGGCTACGCCTCGGGTAGAGGGGTCAGGGGCCACAGGTGGGGCACCCAGCCATCCCATATGTGACCTCGCCTCTAGGATGGCTCCGGAAGTGGCTGCAGTGGAGCGAAAAGGTGGCTACAATGAGCTGTGTGACGTCTGGGCCCTGGGCATCACCGCCATTGAGCTGGGCGAGCTGCAGCCCCCTCTATTCCACCTGCACCCCATGAGGTCAGCCCCACACTTATCCTTTGCTTGACCCTTGCCCTACTGACTTTTGACTCCTGACCTTGCGCCCTTCACAGGGCCTTGATGCTCATGTCTAAGAGCAGCTTTCAACCGCCCAAGCTGAGAGACAAGACCCGCTGGTGAGGGCCCCCATCTCCCTGCTTGGGCTCTCTTTCCAGCCAGATCCCTTGGGGGAGGAGGACTCCTCTTCTACTGACTCCCAGGGCATGGCCCTTTCAGACCCTCTGAATGAGGGGCCTGGCCCCACTTATGGGCTAAGGACCCACCGTGGACAGGAAAGCAGGGCGGGTGGCTGGTGCTGGAGGAGCTGCCATGTTGCAATATCAGTGTTGCTCAGACAGCTGCCCTTGGCCTGGGGCTGGCTCCTTCCTGGGCGGGCCCGGCAGTGACTTTGAATGGTGGCAAGGGAGGCTGACAAAATGCCCTGCACGGGGGCTAACCTCAGTCTGGGGTGGGGGGCTCTTGTGCCCACTAGGACCCAGAATTTTCACCACTTCCTCAAGTTGGCCTTGACCAAGAACCCCAAGAAGAGACCAACAGCAGAGAGGCTCCTGCAGGTGGGAGGCGTGGGGCAGGGCAAGAGGCTCAGTGCTCCAAAGCAGGGACCTGGAGAAAAGGGGCCAATCTGACCGTCCCCCTCCACCCTCCAGCACCCATTCACAACCCAGCCGCTCCCTCGGGCCCTCCTCACACAGCTGTTGGACAAGGCCAATGACCCCCACCTGGGAACCCCCTCCCCTGAAGACTGTGAGCTGGAGGTAAGTGGAGGGTGAATGCGAAAGCGGTCTTGACCTGGCCTGGTTGAAAGGAGCCCCCAGGTGATATAGGTCAAGGTCCCTTTAACTTGTATATCCTTAGCACAGGGAGCTTCTCTCCATTGAGTCCACCATTAGTGATCCTTCCTGCTTTGCCTCCCTGTAGCACCCACTTGATAGTTCTTGCCTTTGGACCCAGGTTGACTGTAACCATGACTAAGGCATCTTCTTGCATCCGTGTAGTTTTTGGCACGTTGCTTGACCTCTCTGTGTCAGTTTTTTTATCTGTGGAATGAGGGTGCCATTTTTATCTCAATAATGGCTGTGGGTTGGAATGTATGCAAAGCACTTACAATGATTCCTGGTACAAGGTGCCTCCTGGGTATGCGTCCACTGTTTTTCTTTTGTCTTAGACTTATGACATGTTTCCAGACACCATTCACTCCCGAGGTCAGCATGGTCCGGCCGAGAGGACTCCCTCAGAGATCCAGTGTGAGTCTGCAGGAAGGGCTAAGCTGTGTGGAGTTGGTGTGAGTGGGGGCATCAGTTGGAGACTCTGCCTTCTAACCTCTGCACTCTGGGCCCCCAGTTCACCAGGTGAAGTTTGGCGCTCTGCGCAGAAAGGAAACGGATCCACTGAATGAGCCGGTGAGGGGCCGCAGTGTGGGAAGGCTGTGTGGAGGGAGCTTGCATGGAGGCTGGGAACCTCAAATTAATAGGGGGCTTTGGGGACCAGCAGATGGTGTAATGATTATGTTGCTGGACTCCCACATAGTCGACTGCAGTTTGAGTCCTGGATCTAGCGGCTTAAATCTCACACCAGGTTGGGACCAGCAGATGACATAATGTTTACATTGCTGGACTCCCATGTAGATGACTGTGCTTCAAGCCCCAGACCCAGCGCCTGACTTAAATTCACGCCTGGCATGTGTGCGTGTGTGCCTAAGATCCTGAGAGGAGAATGGAGAAGGGGTTTTTCGGCGTGGCCATCTCCCTGGGAGGCGATTTCTCGCTTTCTGTTTCTCTTTCTCTGTCTCAGGCAAGTGCACATGCCCTATAGCAAAATCTTTTTTTTTTTTTTTTAATGAGGGGGAGTGCTGTGGAGCAAGCACTGCCTGGGTCTTGGACCTCAGGCAGGTATCTATACAGGCCTGTCCCTTGAGAGCTAGGGACTCTGTCCTGGGCTTATCCTTTTAGACAGCCAACTAGAAGAAACCCACCTCTAGAAACTGGGCCTGTCACATGCCAGAACTGCCACCCTGTTCAACCACATCTCTGCCTCAGTCTCTGTTACCGGTTGTCGGCCTGGCCATCTCTGCTCTCTTAGTCTCTGTCTCTTGCAGCATCTCTCTTTGCTCCCATGATCCCATCTCTCTCCACATCTCTCTGTCTCTTTCTCTCTTGCTATTTGCTTTTCTCTCTTTCATAATCTCTTGGTCTCTTTGCCTCTCACTCCCTTCCAAGTTTCTTGCCTCTGTCCACTTACCTGTCTTCTCTTTCTTCCACAGTCCCTTTTATTCTGTTTTATCTTTTGCTTTAGGGTATGTGCGCTCGCCAAGAGAGACACAGAGAGGGTCGGTGAGAAATCATTCTCCAAGGGGCATGGCTATGCCACAGTCCCTTCTCCAGTCTCCCTTCAGGATTCTGGCCATGCATGCACTCTGAGTTTGTGTGTGTGTGTGTGTTTAAGGATTATTTTATTTACCATCATTATTATTTTAATTTGGCCAGAGAGAGACAAAAAGAGAGAGAGAGGGAAAGTGAGAATGCAAGCCACCAGGTTCGGGACTTGAACCACAGTCGGCCATGTGGGAGTCCAGTACCACAACCACCATGCCACCTACCAGCCCCCTTGCATTTTTAAAAAATTATTTTATTTAACTTATTTATTTACTTATTTTAATTTTACCAGAGAGGGACAGAGAGAAAAGAGACAGAGAGAGAGAAAAAGTGAGAAACCAAGCCGCCAGATCTGGGACATGAACCATGGTCAGCCATGTGGGAGTCCAGTGCTCTTAACCACCACACCTCCTGCCAAGCCTCCCCATCCTCGCCCTACCCTCCATGTGCTTTTTTTTAGAGATTTTCACTATAGGGTGCGTGCACTCACCAGACAGACAGAGACAGACAGAGAGACAGAAAGCGAGAAATCACCCCCCAGAGGGGATGGTCATGCCGCAATCCCTTCTCCTCCATTCTCCTCTCGGGATCTTGGGCACACACGCACACGTGCCCGGCGTGAGTTTTAAGCCACCGGGTCCGGAACGCGAACTGCAGTCGACTACATGGGAGTCCAGCGGCATAGCCATTATGCTAACTGCTGGTTCCCGCTCCATGTGGTTTTTAAGTCATCGGTCCAGAACTTGAACCACGAAGCTGGCCATGTGGAATCTAGCACCTTAACCTCCATAGCACCTGTTGACCCTCCTTTTGTTCTTTTTATTTCTTCTATGAGTAAGAAAGACAGAAATAATACCACAACAGGGTCTTGATGCTACAACCTGTCAGCCTCAGTCAGCCCTGTGCACAGGGTCATGTGTGCCTGGCGTGTTCAGGAGGTCTCTGGAGAGATAAACCCAGAACCTTCCACATCGGTCAGCCTCCCAGAGTGTTGCACCATGTCCCACCCCATTCAGTGCAATCTCGATTGCCCATTCACATCACCTCTCCCCCCCTTTCTCTTTCCTGGTCTCTCTGCCTTGGTTTCCCCCAGTGGGAGGAAGAGTGGACACTACTGGGAAAGGAGGAGCTGAGTGGGTGAGTGAGGGAGAGGGAAGCTTCAGGTAGGGGCTGGGGGCAACAGAAAGGCTGACCTCTGACCCCTTCCGTCCCCACCCAGGAGCCTACTACAGTCAGTCCAAGAGGCCCTGGAGGAAAGGTAAGGGCTGGGCCTAGGGGATGGGCAGGGAGCATTCAGCCCTAACTGCCAGTCATGGCTCCCTCTGGTTTATCCCCCACAGGAGCCTGACCATCCGGCCAGCCTCGGAACCCCAGGTGCATAGTGGAAGGAAGCTGGAACAGGGCTGAGGGCTGCTATAGAGGGTGCAGTTGGGGTGGGACAAGATTACAGGATCACCTGCTAACAGCCAGACCATGCCCCTGACCCTCCTGCCAGGAGCTAGACTCTCCGGACGATGCCATGGGAACCATCAAGCGAGCCCCGTTCCTGGAGCTATCCCCATCTGAGCCTCCCACTGAGGACCCTTTGTCCAGTCCCCCAGGTGAGTCCCAGGCTTGAGAGGCCAGGAGGCAGCTCAGGGTGGGGCCCAGGGCTGGGAATGACAGTGGGTCTGTGCCTCTAGGAACCCCACCCCTACCTGCCCCTGGTCCTGACAGCCCCTCACTGTTGCCCACTGCCTGGGCCACCATGAAGCAGCGAGAGGATCCTGAGGTAAGGGGGTGAAGTGGCAGGGGAGGGGAGACAGGTGGGGGGGTGCCA
>NW_006159755.1:1616223-1616871 GCF_000334495.1 Tupaia belangeri chinensis | reverse complement strand
TTTCCCTTCCTCCCAGAGGTCATGCTGTCACGGGCTCCCCCCAACCCCCAAGGTGCACGTAAGTGTTTACCCTGCAGCCCCTCACCCCATAGCCTGCCACCTACTGCCCTGGTGTGCCCTGACTGGCCTCCTGCTCCTCCACAGATGGGCGCCTGCTTCTCCAAGGTCTTTAATGGCTGCCCGCTGCGGATCCATGCTGCTGTCACCTGGATTCCCCCTGTCACTCGGGGTAGGCCAGGGGCCAGGAAGCAGGAGCCTGAGAGTCCCTCAGCTTGGGCCAGGGGCGTGACTAACCTCTGACCCCGTACCCCAACCTGCAGACCAGTTCCTGGTGGTGGGGGCCGAGGAAGGCATCTATACCCTCAACCTGCATGAGCTACACGAGGACACACTGGAGAAGGTGAGACTGGTGGGCTGGGGAGGTGGAGGCGTGGGGACCCAGGGTGCTGACCCCGTCTGTCTGTCTCCCCATCCATCTGTCTCTCGGCTCCAGCTGATTTCTCACCGCTGTTCCTGGCTCTACTGCGTGAACAATGTGCTGCTGTCGCTCTCAGGTACACGGTGGGGCTGCATGGGGCAGGCCGCAGCATCCCCAGCCCCTGTAGCACCTTGCCTACCCACCAGTGCCCTCAGCCCCCATCTCTCCCC
>NW_006159755.1:1612234-1614682 GCF_000334495.1 Tupaia belangeri chinensis | reverse complement strand
CGGAACCCCAGGTGCATAGTGGAAGGAAGCTGGAACAGGGCTGAGGGCTGCTATAGAGGGTGCAGTTGGGACAAGACAAGATTACAGGATCACCTGCTAACAGCCAGACCATGCCCCTGACCCTCCTGCCAGGAGCTCTCCGGACGATGCCATGGGAACCATCAAGCGAGCCCCGTTCCTGGAGCTATCCCCATCTGAGCCTCCCACTGAGGACCCTTTGTCCAGTCCCCCAGGTGAGTCCCAGGCTTGAGAGGCCAGGAGGCAGCTCAGGGTGGGGCCCAGGGCTGGGAATGTTTCCCTTCCTCCCAGAGGTCATGCTGTCACGGGCTCCCCCCAACCCCCAAGGTGCACGTAAGTGTTTACCCTGCAGCCCCTCACCCCATAGCCTGCCACCTACTGCCCTGGTGTGCCCTGACTGGCCTCCTGCTCCTCCACAGATGGGCGCCTGCTTCTCCAAGGTCTTTAATGGCTGCCCGCTGCGGATCCATGCTGCTGTCACCTGGATTCACCCTGTCACTCGGGGTAGGCCAGGGGCCAGGAAGCAGGAGCCTGAGAGTCCCTCAGCTTGGGCCAGGGGCGTGACTAACCTCTGACCCCGTACCCCAACCTGCAGACCAGTTCCTGGTGGTGGGGGCCGAGGAAGGCATCTATACCCTCAACCTGCATGAGCTACACGAGGACACACTGGAGAAGGTGAGACTGGTGGGCTGGGGAGGTGGAGGCGTGGGGACCCAGGGTGCTGACCCCGTCTGTCTGTCTCCCCATCCATCTGTCTCTCGGCTCCAGCTGATTTCTCACCGCTGTTCCTGGCTCTACTGCGTGAACAATGTGCTGCTGTCGCTCTCAGGTACACGGTGGGGCTGCATGGGGCAGGCCGCAGCATCCCCAGCCCCTGTAGCACCTTGCCTACCCACCAGTGCCCTCAGCCCCCATCTCTCACCCTCCCTGGCAGGGAAATCCACGCACATCTGGGCCCATGACCTCCCAGGCCTGTTCGAGCAGCGGAGACTACAACAACAAGTTCCCCTCTCCATCCCCACCAACCGCCTCACACAGCGTATCATCCCCAGGTCAGGGGCCCTGGATGTGCCCGCAGGGGGAGGCAGGGGGGCAGGGTGGGGGTGGAACGTGGCCTTTCCTGTTGCTGGAACTGTTGTGACCTCACTGCTCTGAGCCCTGGTTTCCTCCTTCGTCAGTGCAGTTGCTGGCCTCCTCTCCTGCTGCCCCCAGTCTTGCTGGGAAGCAAGAAGATGTGGATGTGAAAGTGCTTTGCAAATGCCGCAGGATGTAGAGCTTCATCTGACAGTTAGACACTCGCCGAGCACTGGTGTGTGCCGGCCGTGGGGATGTAATGAGTCAAGTGAGTTGTTACCTCCAAGAAACAGGGAAGATGTGGACCCGTTAAGCGTGTCTGGTACCAAGTGGGGCATGAGGGAGACCTGGGAGGGGCCGAGAGCTTGTGGAGTTTGAAAGTGCGAGATTTTCCAGGCCGGTGAGTTCAGGAACAGCATTTCAGGCAGAGGGCAGAGATACCAAGATGCACATCCCTAAATTAGAAGGTTTAGACCCAGACACCAATTAGATGAGAAAAATCTCTCTCTCTCTCTCTCTCTCTCTCTAATTGCCAGAGGATGCTTGTGCTCACAAGAGAAAAGAGGGAGAGGGAAAGACACAGAAAGCACCCCAATGGGGCACAGTCATGCCATAACCCCCTTCTCCATTTCTCCATCTTGTCTGGACTTGGGGCATACATGCATGAGCATCTGATGTATTTTTCTTTTCTTTTTTTCTTTTTTTTCTTTGAGAGAGAGAGAGATTTTTTGCTATGGGGTGCATACACTCCCTACAGAAACAGAAAGCAGGAAATTACTCTCTGGGGGATAAGCCATGCTGCAATCCACTCTTCTCTCAGATTTTTGGGCATGCACACACATGCACCTGGCATGAGTTTTAAGCCACTGGTCTGAGACTCAAACCATGGTCACTACATGGGAGAGTCCAATGACATAATCATTACTCCATCTGCTGATCCCTATCTGGTGTGTTTTTCCAGCTGCCAGGGCTGGAATTTGAACTAAGGTTAGTTAGGTCAGACGGATGCGTGCAGGGACAGAGCAGCCTGGTGACCCAGGGAGCTCTTAGGTGTTTGGCCTGGGGAGGAGGCAGCTCAGCTGGAAAGGAAGCCACACAGGTGGCGGATCCCCTCCTTTGTGCCAGGCCCAGGATCTGGGTTGTGTCCAGCTGGCAGCAGCAGTGGGACTGGTGTAAAAGGATCCTCCTGCAATGTCGATCAGGATTCTCCTCTCTGTTGTAAGTGATTCAACTCACTGGCTTAAGCACAGAAGGGGATTTAGCAGCTCATGCGACCGAACATTTAGGAGTACGGTCAGCTTCAGGCCCCGCTGGATCCAGGCTTAGATGGCACCAGCAGGAGTCTTTCTGCATCTT
>NW_006159755.1:1592942-1612203 GCF_000334495.1 Tupaia belangeri chinensis | reverse complement strand
CCCTTGGTGCCTCCGTTCTGTCGCAGTCTCTCTTAAGTCACGGCCGCCCATGGTGCCAGACCAGCATTCTACTAGCTAACAACTCAGTGGAACTAAAACCCTGTTTCCCATCATTCCCACAAACCTCCCTGGCCAGCTCTAATTGGTTTACTGAGATGTAGGCCCACTTGTGAGCCGGCCGCTGGGGCTGGGTTATGAGGTGCTCAATGGCCAGGCCCGAGCCACAGGCCCTCTCCTGGAACCCAGGGCTGAGACTGGGGATGGGGCTCATAAGCCCCACCTGAAGGAAAATCCCAGTTGTCTTACAAAAGGAAGACAGCCTGACCAGGGAGAAACAAGAGGCGTCCACTGTCTGGCTGTGGTAGACAGTGGGCAGGTGAATGGGAAGAGAGGAGGTTGGCAAGAAGGAATCTGGAAAGGAGGCCATTGTGGGCTTTGAGGCAATCAGAGATGGTGAGAACCAGACAGACTCAAGTGATATATGTATTTTTAAGTTTATTTTTTTTCCATGACCAAGAGAGACAACACCCCCAACAGGGTCTTGATGCCATGATCCACCTCTGTCCTCAGCTAGCCCTGCTCATGGGCACGCACATGCCCAGTGTACTCAGGCAGGTCCCGGACTTAAACCAGGACCCCTACCATGTGGGATGGCCTCACAGAGCGTCCTGTTTTACAGCCATGCCACCATCTGGCCCTCAATTGCTATTTGAGAAGTAGAACTGACAGCATCTGGGGACTCGTGGAGTAAGGGCAGGGGTCAGGAAGGATCTACAGGCCCGTGGAGGAGCAGATGGCAGAGGGATGATCTGCTTAGCTTGTCATGTGTTTTATGGGTACCCGGGGTGTCCACAGGGAGAGTCATTCATTCACTACTTCAATGAGCATCACTCAGCACCTCATGTATGCCAGGCAGCGTCCTGGGGCTAGAGGTACATCCATGGACTAAAGAGTCATCTTCCTGTCACTGTCTTGTGGCAGGAGGCAGACTGTGGTCAATATTAAAAAGTATATTCTGGGGGCCACCAGGTGGCATGGTGGTTAAGGCAATGGGCTCCCACAAATCTGACAACGGTTCGAGTCCTGGACCTGGGGCTTGAAACTCATGCCAGGCGTGTGTGCATCACGACCAAAATCCTGAGAGGAGAAGGGCTTGTGACATGGCCATCCTCCCGGCGGGTGATTTCTTGCTTTCTCTCTCTCTCTGATGAGTTACATGCGCCCTATAGCAAAAATCGCTCTTAAAAAAAAGTATATTCTTGGGACCAGCAGTTAGCGTATTGGCTATGTCACTGAACTCCCATGTAGTCAATTGCGGTTTGAGTCCCAGACCCGGTGGCTTAAACTCACGCTGGGTGCATGTGCGTGCATGCCCAAGATCCCGAGAGGAGAATGGAGGAGAAGGGATTGCGGCGTGACCATCCCTGCTGGGGGGTGATTTCTTGCTTTCTGTCTCTCTATCTAGCGAGTGCACGCACCCTATAGCAAAAACCTCTCCAAAAAAACCCGTAAATTATATTCTGGTGTGGAGTGCTCTGTGAAGAAGAGCAGGGAGAAGGAGGGTCATGAGGGTGGTAAAGGACTGTGGCTTTAAATGTGTGGTCAGGAAAGGCCTGGCTGGCCATTACTGTGGGCAAAGACTAAAGAAGCAAGACCTGTGGTGAGGTGTGTGGCAGAGGGCATGGCCAGTGGAAGGCCCTGGGGCAGAAGTGGACCCGGCTTACTTGAGGAACAGCAAGGAAACTGGTGTGGCCAGAACAGATGGAGTAGAGGATGATGATTGGGGAGGGCCCTATAACCATAGTGAGGCCTTTGACCCAGAGCCATCTGAGAGTCACTGCAGAGGAGTGACATGACTGAGGTCTTCATGGGGCCACGCCAGCTGCTGCGTTGAGAGCAGAGTGAATGGGTGCGGGTGGGGGCAGGGAGACCCGCCAGATGCCGTTGCAGTTATCAGGTGGAAGTGATGGTGGCTTGGCCAGGGCAGCAGTGAAGAGGTGAAACGTGCTCACAGGCTGGTTTTGTTTAGAAGGCTGAGTCGACAGGATTTCCTGACAGTCTGGTGTATGGAAGAGAAAGAGAAGTCAGGGACGCCGCCCAGGTCTTTGGCCTGGGCAACGGGAAGGATGGAGCTGTCATCCCTTGTGGGTGGAGTGGGTTTTGTGGGGGCCGGATTTGATTTTGTCCCATTAGGATGCTTATCAGTGTGCAGGTGGGCCCTTTGTCAATCCTTGGCTGGGTGGGGATAGAGCTCCAAGGAGAGAGGTGGGCAGTGGATACAGATGTCTGGCCAGGTGAGTGGTGGTAGAAGTCAGTGAATTGGGGGACCAGCAGTTGGTGTAATGGCTATGTCACTGGGCTCCCATGTAGTCTACTACAATTTGAGTCCCAGACCTGGTGGCTTAAACTCATGCCAGTTACGCGTGTGTGCATGCCCAAGATTCCGAGAGGAGAATGGAGGAGAAGGGATTGCGGTAAGGCTGTCCTCCCGGGGGGGTGGTTTCTCACTTTCTGTCTCTCTGTCTCTCTGTCTTTCTGGCACGTGCATGTGGCCTATAGCAAAAACCTCTCAAAAAAAAAAATTAAAAAACAAAAATAAGAAGCCAGTGTATTGGCCAGGGGAGGCCTGGGAGAGCCCAGGTCAGTGGCTGCACCAGTCAGGAGAGTATGGCCCAAGTACTTCCTGTGGCCTGCTTATTCCATACATATTCTATATGGAGCCCTGTGGCCTTGGGGTTTCCTGATCTCAGTCCCCTACTGAGCCCCTGCTTTGGCCCAGGACCTGCAGGAAGCAAGCCTGTCAGAGCCCTGAATCATAAGCAGCTTCAGGCCTGTGTATGGGAAATCACAGCATCACAGTGTCTGCCAAATGTAAAGAACAGAAACCCAGAATTGTTTGGAAAGAGAAGTAGCCGCAAGTGCAGCACGGTGACACAGGTGGTGGGTCCTGCATCATGCTAGAGCTATAGGGAAGGCCTAGGGTTCAGTACCCAGGTAGACCTGGACACACCTGGGGCACCCATGATCCTGACTGGTTGACAAGCTGGAGTGAGTGTGTCGAGGCTTTGTAGGGGTCCCTGTCTCCCTCTCTGTCCCATCCAAAGACCTGTTGGGGTGGGGGGAACAAGCTACAGAAGAGGAAAGAGCAGAGACAGAGGGGCAGTGAGAGAGATTGGGCTTCCTCTGGAGCAGAAGTGCAGACAGAGCCTGGGTCTCTGGGAGGAGGTGGCAGGGCTGCCAATGGGTAGCCCCCACTCCCCAGAAGAAAATGGGCTTGGAAGGTGTTCTTGAAGCTTAGGGACACCCAGTAACCAAGGTGAGGACCACATTGCCACTGCTCCCCATGCAACCCAGTGGCCCCGTGGGGCTGGAACCTCGGTAGAAGCTGCCCAGGGCAGGCTCTTTGCCATTTGAAGTCCTTTAACATCCTTGGGCCAAGCGCTCTCTGCAGCCTGGGTCTGCATCACTTCCTTTCCTCCACACACATTTCTTCATTTATTTCCTCATTTATACCCTGCTTCACCTAGAGAAGATTTTCAATGATTGAAACAGGTAGGAAAGTAATGATGCTGTATATCAAGAGCTTGTGTTCTCCGAGCACATGATAGGCCAGGCACTGCCCTAGGCTCCTCCCCTCATTAACATACGGAATCTTCACTGAGACCCTAGGAGGTGGGTACCGCTCTCACCCCCACTCCCAGATAAGAAACTTGAGGCACAGAGAAGTTACTGACTCAAGGTAATTCTGTGATCCAAATCCCTGGACAGGATAGAGCCGCTCCAGGCTGTCAAGCCCTGAGAGCAGCTGAGAGCCTCTGCCTTGCACAGCGGCATCTCGCTACACCTCAGCCTCTCACCTGTGACGCAGGGAGGTGATAGCGCCACCCTCATGGGGCTCTACGAGGCCTCACCCACAGATAGCACCAACACAGGCCTTGGCTGTCACCCCTACAGGCGCTTTGCCCTGTCCACCAAGATTCCCGACACAAAAGGCTGCCTGCAGTGTCGTGTGGGTAAGAATTGGGTCAGGTGGCGCCGGGCTGGGCTGGGGTGGGAGTACACAGGCCTAGCACGGCACCCACTGCCTGCCTCTCGTGCAGTGCGGAACCCCTACACGGGCAGCACCTTCCTGCTGGCCGCCCTGCCAGCCAGCCTGCTCCTGCTGCAGTGGTATGAGCCTCTGCAGAAGTTCTTGCTACTGAAGGTGAGCGGATCAGGGGAAGCCCAGGGATCCTCCAATGGGGGCCAAAATGCATGCCTGAGCCTCCTTGTTCCCTAGAACTTCTCCAGCCCCCTGCCCAGCCCAGCTGGGATGTTAGAGCCACTGGTGCTGGATGGGAAGGAGTTGCCACAGGTGTGCGTGGGAGCTGAGGGGCCTGAAGGGCCTGGCTGCCGTGTCCTGTTCCATGTCCTGCCCCTGGAGGCTGGCCTGACACCCGACATCCTCATCCCACCTGGTGAGCAGGAGGACTGTGCTGTTGTGTGTATTGGGGTGTTCATGAGAGCGACTGAGGGGCCCAAGGGCTGCCCAGTGGGGTCTGGAGCTCCCAGCCTCCCTTCGAGGAACTTCAGCTGGGCTTCCTGAAAGATTCCATGGGCTGGCCCTGTAGCCTAGTGGTTAAGAGTTGACTCCCACATGGCTGACTGGTTCAAATCCTAGCCCCAGGAGCTTGAAAAACAACAGGCATGGTGTGTATGCACCCCGAATCCTGAGAATGGAGAAGGGAGGGATTGTGGTATGACCACATTCTATTGAAGGGTGCCTTCTCCCCTCCCCCCCGGGAATGCACATGTCCTTTGGCAATCAGAATAAAAGCGGGACCAGCAGGTGGTATGGTGGTTAAGGCACTGGATCCTACATGGCCAACTGCATGGTTCAAGTCCCTGCCGGGCACGTGCATGCCTGCCCAAAACCCTAAGAGGAGAATAGTGGAGAAGGGATTGCAGTGTGGCTATCCCCCCAGGGGAGATTTCTCATTCTCTCTCTCTCTCTCTTTCTCTCTCTCTAGTGAGTGCACATGCCCTATAGCAAAACTAAAAAAAAAAAAAAAGACTATTAGACCAAAGGACTTGGTGGTTGGCTGAGAAAAAGCTGATACCATCGCTGCTCTGGGCTAAGGCAGGGGCTGTGAAGAAGAGCCAAATCAGGCAAGCAGGGTTCAGAGGCCTCCGCACTTAGTGAGGAAGCAGGATGCAGGGTGTTGCAACAGCTCGGGAGTGCTAGTGAGTGAGTGGTAATGGGTGAAGACGGGAAGGCACTCATGGACCAAGGCCCTCCGGTACTGGGCTCTGAGCGCCAGACCCTAAGCCAGGGGTCTCACACAGATTTTCATTCTTCCTCCTCACAGTGGCCCTTTAAGGTAGGCATCATTCCTGTGCTACGAATGAGGGGACAGACTCAGAGAGGTGACTTACTCTAGGTCACATAGCAGCTGAGTCACAAAGCCTGGCTCACCTGACTCTGGAGCCCTCTGCTCCTTGAAGGCCTAAGGATGGGTCACTTATCCTCTCTGAGCCTCAGTCCCTCAGTCATGGAGTGACTCCCTCCTCCCTGTATCTCAAGCCCACAGGGCTGCTTTGAGACCAAAATACGCTCGAGTGAGGGCTGGGTGTAGTGTCCTCCATGTCCTGTTGAGACCAGAGTACAGGGCTGGTGGCTCAACTAGGCCATAAATCCTTTCTCTCCCTGCAGAGGGGATTCCGGGCTCAGCCCAGCAGGTGATCCAGGTGGATAGGGACACAGTCCTGGTCAGCTTTGAACGTGAGTGGCCCTGTGGTCAGGGCTAGGGGGCCATGGAGGGTGGGGGTCAGGGAAGCTGTGTGGTCTGCCTTCCCAGAGGGAAGCCACCTTGTCCCCAGCCACCAGCTCTCTTCCTACACAGGCTGTGTGAGGATTGTCAACCTGCAAGGTGAGCCCACAGCTACCCTGGCACCCGAGCTGACATTTGACTTCCCCATCGAGACTGTGGGTGAGTACCCAGAGGTGGGACATGAGGGTATCCCTAGCCTGGGGCACATGAGGTCACCTGGGAGCCAGGGCTGGCAGTGGGATGAGGCAGATCCTCCAGCCCCTCTCAAGGGTCATCCTGGTCACCTGGATGAAGAGAGGAGCTCTGTGGCCCAGACCTGTGCCTAGGAGTGCTGGGGAGCCAGCCTCCACGGGGCAGGTGTAGGAGCAGAGCTAATGGCAGCCTGGCCCCTCCTAGTGTGTCTGCAGGACAGTGTGCTGGCCTTCTGGAGCCACGGCATGCAAGGCCGCAGCCTGGACACCAATGAGGTGGGTAGAGCCTAGAGATCTGGGTGCCCCCACCCTTCAGAGAAGACCTGCTAAGGTGGTTTCAATGCCTTCATCTTCCCAGGTGACCCAGGAGATCACAGACGAGTCGAGGATCTTCCGAGTGCTTGGGGCCCACAGGTAGGTGGGGTGCCCCAGTCTCCCCTTCAAACATCCCTGAGGCCGGTGAAGAGATGGACATGCCCAAGGGTCTTCCCACCCTGCTCACTTCTGCTTCTCTCTCCCCTCCAGAGACATCATCCTGGAGAGCATTCCCACTGACAACCCCGGGGCGCACAGCAACCTCTACATTCTCACGGGCCATCAGAGCAGTTACTGAGTAGCCAGGCCTGGCCACTGGCAGTCCCCTGCCCCACCCCCATGCCTTAGCTGTGGTCCTTTGGGGTCAAGGGGCCCCTCCTAGATCCAAGGAGCCCCTGCCTCTGTGGGACTGGAGGGCAGAAATAACCCTGAGAAGTATTTCGGGGCTGCGGAAGGGAGGGGAGCCCACTCATGCCTGTGCAATAACTGGATCAGAGGAAGCTGCTGTCACCTCTCCCTCCCCTGTGGGCAGCCCAGTCCCTCGTGCCCCGAGACAGGGGACCCTGGGCATGATGTGGGTGGGCCCCGGCTGATCCATTCCAGTTCACCCCACATTTCCTTCCTACTCTTTCTGCCAAGAGTCTGCCCCTGCACCAGGTCCTGGGAACATGTTATTTAAAAGAGAGAACTATATTGATATTAAAGCTGGTTTGTTTTACCCACTGGTCCCTCTGGGTCAGTGCAGGGCAGCTGAGCCCACTGCCCCATCTCCCTCCTCCCTGTAGCACAACTTTCTGTGAGTGCCTGATGTGCCATGGAAGGGCCAGGCCACAGTCTTCCGGGAAGCCAGGTAGAGGTGAGGAGGGCCAGTGGCCCCAGCTGCCATCTCAGGGGTGCCGTATCTTTCCAGCTCTCCTGCTCACAAGTTGCCCTCTTTGGCAATTTGAGGCTCCCTTGTAGTTTGGTGCCTCAAGGACTTATGTAGACATGGGGGGAGAAACTGAACAAAGAGACCCTTCTCCAGGGCACCCCTGCCTCAAATATAAAGGATCTTACTCAGTGGCCCACAGAGGGACCAGCTAGGCCTCAGGGAGGCTGCTGCCTATGGAGGTGGCCTGCCATGACCTCCTGCCTAGGTGTCTATGTCCCACGTCAGGCCTGGAAGGACAGACTAGCTCGATTATCAGGCTAGCCTTCAGGAAGATCAGCCTTAACAAATACTCCTGGAAGGCCTCCTTGGTGCCGGCTTTGGGACCAGTACCAAGGGAAAGACCAGTCTCCAGAGTGTGGGGGGGGGTCTCCTGTGCAGGAGCCTGTGTCCTAAGGGCACTTTTGTTGGCCTAAGGCTGATGCTGTGCTTCATACTGTCCTTTTTCCACATTCCCCTCAAGAGGACTTTGAACCCCTAGAGCTGGGGAGCCCCTTTGTCCCATGCACTGACAACTCATCTTCCCTAGAGCCTTTGGGGCAGGTGAGGCCAAGGAGGCAGAGTGGGGACTTACCTGAAGGAGGAGTCAGGGTACACAGGCAAGGCTGGCCCATAGAGGGCAGGAAGGTCACGGGAAGAACTTGAGCAAAGGCCCAGTGGTCAGGTCTCAAGGTCAGCCCCACCACCACCCTCTGACACTTAAAGCAAGTGTGTAAGACATTCCCTGCACTTGGTGGGCCATCAGGCAATAATTGCCCAATGCACAAGGTTGTGGGTGCATGGGTTGGGCAGGTGGTAGCTCACTGGGTAGACTTGGTGGCTCCCACGGATCTCATTGTCCTTTGTCTGCCCTCCAGCAGAGTCCTGCCTGCCTGTCTCCCTTCCATGACAGGGTTGCTTGGCTAGGATGAGCCAGACCTGGGAGGGACTTATTTCTTGTGAATCAGGTATTCATGCCCTACAAGACCCAACAGTGGAGATGTATCTTTCAGGTTCTGAGGGGGGGGTGTGTGTGTATCAGAGGTGAGGGATACAAAATAAATTCCCAACTGCTGGAATCTCAGATACAGAATGCAGGAGGTGGGGCAGGGAGGTGAGCTCACCCAGCAGAGGTCCCTGACCTCAGGCTCCTGGGGACCGGCCCAGCCACAGAGCAGCAAGTAGCAGGTGGCGCCACCTTGTGGTAGATTACTCTGGCCCTGACATTTGGTCTGAAAGGGGTTCAGGAGTGGCAGTATTACGTGCCAAAGAGGGGGGTCCCTAAGTGAAAGTCTAGGCCCTCTGATCAAATGTTTGCTGCCAACAAAGGCAGCCCACAAGCCAAAGAAAGACCAAGAAGCCGGGAAATATGCACTGAAAGACTGAAACTTTATATATTATTTTTTTAAACAAATAACCCTATGCCCGCATTACATACTTTTTCATACACGAGATACAATGGAAAGTCTCCCTCCTACTCAGTCACTCAGGCCCCAGTTACTTTTGAACCCTTCTAGGAGTATTTATACATATTTATTGACATACTTTGGTTTATTTTTCCCTCTTTTAAACTTTTATTTTTAATTTTGCCAGAGAGTACATATGCTTGCCAGAGATGGGGGAGAGAGCACCTCCCATGAGGCATGGTCAGACCGCAATCCTCTTCTCCATTTCTTCCAACTTTTGGGATTTTGAACATATATGTGCAGGTACTCAGAGTTTCTCAAGCTTCAGGGTCCAGGATTTAAACTATGTATTTAGCCATGTGGGATCCAGCTGCCTTAATGACCATACGACCAGCCAGCCCCACTAACCTTTTAAAAAAAAAATTAATATACATAGTAACATTCCATATAATGTAATGACCTTGCCCCCCCCCTTTTTTTTTTAAAGTTTTTTGCCATAGGATGTGTGTGCTTGTCTGAGAGAGAAAGTGAGAAATCACTCCCTGGGGGTATGGCCATGCCACAATCCCTTCATTCTCCTCTGGGTTTTTTGGGCATACATGCACATGTACCCAGCATGATTTTAAGGCTACCAGGTTCAGGACTGAAACTGGTTGGCCATGTGGGAGTCCAGCACCTTAACCACTGTTACCTGCTGGCCCCCACCTTACCCTCTTAAGACAGTCATCCCTCAGTGTCCATGGGAGATTAGCTCCAGGGCTCCCTACGGATGCCAAAATCCTGGATGCTCAAGTCCCTAATATAAAATGGTATAGTATTTGCTTATAAACTGTATATCCTCCAGCACTTTTCTTTTTTTTTTTTTTTTAAGTTTTTGCCATAAGGTGTGTATGCTTATTGGAGACAGAGACAGTGGGCAGGAACATGAGAAACCACACACACCCCTCCCTGGGGGAATGGCCACACTGCAATCCCTTTTCCATTATTCCCCTGGGATTTGGGGCATGCACACCCACACACCCAGAATGATTTTGAAGTTGTCAGGTCTGGGTCTTGAACCATGTCCAGCTATGTGGAAGGCCAGCACCTTAACCACCATGCCACCTGCTGGGCATCCCCATCTACTTTTTTTGCTTTTGTTTTTACCATAAGGTTTACCATAAGGTATGTGCACTTGCTAGAGACAGATAGGGAAAATGAGAAATCACTCGTTAGGGGGGATGACCATGCCACAATCCCTTTTCCATTAATTCTCTTGAGATCTTGGGCATGCACGAACACACTCATGCCCACAGTGTGATTTTTTGAGCTACTGGGCCTGGGGCTTAAACCAGAGTCAGTCATGGGAGTCTAGCACCTTAGCCATTATGCCATCTGCTGCACTCCCCTCTCGCCTCCCATTCTTTAAAACATCTCTATACCATACCTAATAAGATATAAGCACTGTGTCTAGTTGCTATATTGTATTATTTAGGGAATAATGACAAGAAGAAAAAGTCTATGCATGTTTGGTACAGAAGCAACCAATTTGTTTTTTCAAATATTTTGACCTATGGTTGGTTGAGTTCGTGAATGCAGATTCCACAGATCCTGGCATCACAGAGGGCTGACTATATCCTGGAGAGCTTCCCATTATCAATGTTCCCCTTTGTTCTTTGACAGCTAGTGCTGTTCCACTGTACGGGTTTCCCATAACTAGTGTTAATAAACTGCACTTTAGCTCCCTATTGATAGCAATTTCAGTTGTTTCTACTACTTTGGTAATACAAACAACGCTGTAATATTTCTGCCAGTGCTACTCTGTACATATTCAAGCTCTATAGGGCAAGTTTCTAGAAATAGAACTGTTGGGTCAGAGGTGGCTGCTTTTGTCCTGATGGACTACTCAAATGGCTCTCTATGGGCACAACCCTGTGGGCGGGGTCAGACTAGCCTCTTTAAGTCATTCTTGTTGGTGAGTAGGAGAGACATCGTCCCCCAGGATGTCCTGGCAGCAGTGACCAAGGAGAAAACTGTGATGTGGGCTTCTGGAGGCCTTCTTGGGCCATGTTTCCTGTGGGCCACGTTTCCTGTAGCCCCTGCTCTCTGCCTGGTACACAGGAGGCCCTCTGGAGTGGAGGTAGGGATGAACATTATGTGTGGTGAGTGGGAGGCCTTGGAGGCAGGCTCTTGCAATGGGAGAGGCATCCTGTCCTGGTGAGCTTTACTTTCTCCAGGTATACAACATCCTAAGTCAACTTCAGGGCTGTTAAGAGGATTACAAATACAGCAGTACACATCATGCAACAACACAGGTGAATCTCAGAGATAAATGTAAATAGTAAATTGCAGAAACTACACAGTACAATAGTGTGTATATGTGAATATATATATAATATTTGTATATGTGTGCATGTGTGTATATATATATATACACATTATATATATCATATATATATACACATTGTATCTATTACTTGGCAATACATGCATATGTAATAAAACTTTATTAAGTCAAGGGAAGGAAAAGCACAAAATTCAAGATGGTCTCTCTGGGGTGACTGGAGGATGTAATAGGGAAGGGCTTCCTGAATTTGCAGATACTGGTAATATCTTGGCTCTCAGAGTTGGTGGGAGGGTCCTGGGTGTTCAATTTATAACTCAGTTCTAACTTATAATAAGATGCCACACATCCTTTTGTATGTATCAAATATTACATATAAAAGTTCATTTGAAATATCTAATCACTCAAAGGAAAAAAAATCTCTAAAATGGCTTGAAAAATAAAAAAAAGGAACCAGCAGGTGGCGTGGTGGTTAAGGTGTTGGACTCCCACATGGCCAACAGTAGTTTGAGTCCCAAACCTGGTGGCTTGATTTCTCACTTTCCTTCTCTATCTCTCTATATGTGCCCTATAGTAAATTTTAAAAAATAAGGGACCAGCAGGTGGAATGGTGGTTAAGGGCGCTGGATTCCCACTCGACTGTGGTTTGAATCTCCAACCAGGCAGCTTGCTTTCTTACTTTCTCTCTCTCTCTGGTCAAACTAAAAATAAATGAATGAATGAATGAAGTTAAATAGTTCTTTGAAAAAATAAAAATAACTTAAGAGCTTAATGAAAAATAAAGACAATCCTTTCTAGATGATGAAACTAAGTGGAGAGGACTCACACCAGTGTTCTACCCAGAACTATGGGCAGACTCTCTCCCTGTACTTACTGTCTTCTATTGTTTCTTTTTAGTGAGGTATAACTGGCATATGATAAATTGCATATATTTAAAATGTACTACATGATTTTTTTTTTTGAGGGTGTTTGCACCAGTGAAAGAGAGAGAGAGATTGAGAATGAGAGAATTCCTTAAGGGGATGCAACCATGCCACAATCCCCCTTCCTCTATTTCTCCCTCCTGTTAGGATTGTGGGCATGCGTGCATATGCCTGGCATCTTTCCGAAGCCACCAGAGCTGGGATTTGAGCCAATGCACAGCACTTAACCACCATGCCATGGGGCCAGCTCCTATGTAATGACTTCTGACATACGTATACATGTGTGAAACCATCACAATTAATATAAACATTGTCATTTCCCAAAGTTCCTCCAAAGCCCCAGTAATACAATCCTCCTGCTCCTACTTGTCTCCCTATCGCCAAGGAACCACTAATCTGCTTTCTGTCAGTATAGACTAGTTGGCACTGCCTAGAATTTATGTCAGTAGAATCATACATGTTCCTGTTCTTGGTCTGGTTTTCACTATACCTTTGAGATTCGTCCATATGGTTGCATGTATCAATTGTTCATTCTTTTATTGTCAAATAGTACTCTAATATATGGATATACTATAGTTTAAGCTCTTCACCTGTTGATGGATATTAGGCCTGCTTCCAATACAAATAAAACTTCCATGAACATTCCATGTACATGTCTTTGTTAGACAGATACTTTTATTTCTCTTGGGTAAATACTTTGGAGTGTAAAGGCTGAATTATATTATATATAGTATATGTCGTTTAAGAAAATATTGGGTTGGCCCCAGAGTCTAGTAGTTAAAGTAGCTAGATCCTGCATGACTGAACATGGTTCAGATCCTGCCTCTGGCAGCTTGAAACCTATGTACAGGGACAGCAGTTAGCGTAAAGGCTATGTCGTTGAACTCCCATGTAGCCGACTGCGCTTCGAGCCCTGGACCTGGTGGCTTAAACTCACACCGGGCGCGTGTGTGTGCATGCCCAAGATCCTGAGAGGAGAATGTAGGAGAAGGGACTGCGGCGCGGCCATCCCCCCTGGGGGGTGATTTCTCGCTTTCTTTCTGTCTCTTTCTGGTGAGCGCACGTGCCCTATAGCAAAAACTTCTCAAAAAAAAGAAACGTATGTACATGGACACAGTGCACGTGCCCCAAATCCCAACAGGATGGAGAAATGGGAAGAGACTGAGGCAGGACTACAGGAGGGGTGCTTTCTTATCCCTGTCTTTCTCTGAGCAAGCGCACATACTCTGACAAAAAAAATCAAGGGCACCTGTGTCTGAAATCTGTGAGTAGTTCTGGCCCTTGCAGCTTAGGTGATAACTGTGCCCTCTGATTTCATGGGATCAGCCTCGTACACTGTATTCCTGCGGCGAAGAAACTGAAATGTGGAAAGAAGAAATGACTTCTCTAGTGGATAGGTAGCTGAGGCTGGCCCAGGTGGACTCTACCTGCCTCAAGACTAGGAAAAGCTTGCTTAATGGTTCTCAGTAGAGTGACTCAATGGTCCTCGGCAGAGTGGCATGGCCTGGATTCTAATCCTCTTCTGTCCAAGGGAGTCTTGTATAAATGTAGACCATATGACTATGGGACCTTCAAGGAATTATTTAACCTCTCTACTTCCATTTCCTTACTTACAGAGGTAACACCCAGTTCCAAAGGTTACCGTGAGGATGAAATGAACTACTACTGGGGTGCTGGAAAAGTAATGATGTATTTTTCTATGTAAAAATGTGTTAGGGCCAGCAGATGACTTAGTGGTTATATCACTGGACTCCCAACGGCCGACCCTGGTTCAAGTCCCATACTCAGTAGCTTGAAAATCATGCTGGGTGGGGAACCAGCAGTTGGCGTAATGGCTATGTCGCTAGACTCCCACGTAGTCGACCGCGGTTTGCGTCCCGGACCCGGTGGCTGAGAACTCACGCTGGGCACATGTCCGTGCATGCCCAAGATCTCGAGAAGAGAATGGAGGAGAAGGGATTGCGGCGTGACCATCCCCCCTGGGGGTGATTTCTCGCTTTGTCTCTCTGTCTGTCTCTGTCTGTCTGGTGAGCGCATGCGCCCTATAGCAAAAAACAAAAACAAACAAAAAACCTCTCAAAAAAAAAATTGCTGGGTGGGCTGAGGAAAATGGAGAAGGGATTGTGACATGGAGGGTGATTTCTCACTATCCTTTTCACTGTCTTTGTCTTTCTGATAAACACATGCACCCTGACACCTGCCAGCCCCTATTTATTTTTATTTAAAAAAATCTGTGGGCCAGCAGGTGGCATGATGGTTTGGGGTGCTGGACTCCCACATGGTCAACCATGGTTCAAGTTCCGGACCTGGTGGCTTGCTTTCTCACTTTCCCTCTCTCTCTCACTCTGTCCCTCTCTGATCAAATTAAAATAAAATTAAATAAAATAATCTTTTAAAGAAAAAAACTGCCATAGGGCACATGCACTCACCAGAAAAAGACAGTCAGAAAGAGAAAGAAAGGGAGAAAGCCACCAGGTCTAGGACCTGAACTACGGTTGGCCATATGGGAGTCCAGTGCCTTAACCACCACACCACCTGCTGGCCCACTTAATTGTTAGAGGACGTGTATACTCACTACAGAGGCAGAAAGAGAGAAGATAAGAGACAGGGAGAAAGCCTCTCTCAATAGGGTGTGGTCACTATATGCAAACATGCATATATAATATATAGTTCTGCCAAAATGAGAATATGTAACATATTTTTCTCTGCTCATTTAAAAAGTTTCCTTTTAATTGCAGAGGGCACATGTGCTCACCAGAGATAGACAGAAAAAGTATTCCCCATGGGGCGTGGTCATGCCACAATCCCGTCTCCTCTCTCTCTTCCTCCTCTTTGGTGTTTGGGCATGTACACATACATGCCAAGTGTATTTTTCAAGTGGCTAGGGCTGAGATTCAAATCACGGTCAGCCATGTGGGATCTGGCTTCCTTATTAACTAGGAGGCTGGCCCTCTCTGCTCATTTAATAGCAGTGAAGTATAGAAGTCCCTCTAGTCAGCTGTCATCAGTTAATAGGTTTTCCAGGCTGCCTAACAGTCCAGGTTTTGGACATTCCAGTTTAACTACTGACATACTGAAGAAAATTCACTTTGTTTCCAGGTTTCTGCCACTATGAATGGTATTGTAATAAACGCAGCAGAAGACATTGAGCACGTTATATAATCATAAGCCTGGTACTGGGACAGATTCCTGGAGTGCAGTGCTGTATTGAAACAGTTTATTTTAACATTTTTTTGAAAGAGGTCCAATTTTTAAAGCTTTTTGTCATAGGGCATGTGCACTCACTAAAGATAGTGAGAGGGAAAGTGAGAAATCAGCCCCCCAGGGGGGATGGCCACACTATAATCCCTTTTCTATTTTTCTCCTGGGATTTTGGGCACGCGCGCGCGCGCGCACACACACACACACACAGTGTGATTTTTTAAGCCGCCAAGTCTGGGACTTGACCCACAATCAGCCATATGGGATTTCAAGGCCTTACCTACTATGCCACCTGCTGGCCTCGAAAGAGATATAATTTTAATAGATAATAAAATGCTTTTCCAGAAAGAAATTCACAGCAGACGACAGCACATTGAACTTTCTTTTCTTTTTTTACTGCTTTGATAGAAAAGTTCCTCCACCTGCCCAGTGGAGCTGGATTTTGATGCTGGCTTTGGGAGAAAAAAAAAAGGTTCCTTATCTAGGACCAGCAGTTGGTGTAATGGCTATGTCGCTGGACTCCGATGTAGCCAATTGCAATTTGAACCCTAGACCCAGTAGATTAAACTCACGTTGTGGCGTGACCATACCCCCGGGGGTGATTTCTCGCTTTCCGTCTCTTTCTGGTGAGCACATGCACCCCATGGGGAAAAAAAAAATCCCTTATTACCACTCTTCATTTGCAACTCCCTGATGGGGGCTACACACCCTTTTGTTTCTTGGTTATCTAGATTTGATCTTCTAAGACATGCTCATTCTTTTTTTTTTTTTGGAGAGATTTTCACTGTAGGGCGCGTGCGCTCGCCAGACAGACAGACAGAGAGAGACATAGAGACAGAAAGCGAGAAATCACTCCCCAGGGGGGATGGTCACGCCGCAATCCCTTCTCCTCCATTCTCCTCTCGGGATCTTGGGCACGCACGCACACGCGCCCGGCGTGAGTTTTAAGCCACCGGGTCCGGGACAAGAACCGCGGTCGACTACGTGGGAGTCCAGCGACATAGCCATTACACTAACTGCTGGTTCCCGACATGCTCATTCTTATTCTTTGTTCATTTTTAAAAATTGTTTTGCTTTCTCTCTCTCTCTCAATTTGCTATACGATGCATGTGCTTATGGGAGAGTTTGAGAAAGTGAAAAATCAAGATTCAGGAGAGTTGCCACAATCCCTTCTCAGAATTTTGGGCAGCCATACACAGGTGACCGTGCCAGCTGTGGTTTTCAAACTGCTGGGTCCCTGACTCCCAAGAGGACTTTGGCTGTCTGGGATCCAGCTTCATTAACCACCACGCCACAGGCTAGCACCCATTTCATTAGTTTTTGTTTTGTTTTGTTTTTGAGAGAGAGGTTTTTGCTATAGGACACGTTCACTCCCCAGAAAGACAGAGACAGAGAGACAGCAAGAAATCACGCCCCCCTCCCCCAAGAGAGGATGGCCTCACCGCAATCCCTTCTCCATTCTCCTCTCGAGATCTCGGGCACGCACGCACAGGTTTTTGACATAGGATGCATGATAGAGACAGAGAGACAGAAAGTGAGAAATCACCCTTCAGGGGGAACGGCCATGCCACAATCCCTTCTCCATTCTCCTCTCGGGATCTTGGGCACGCACGCACACATGCCCAACGTGAGTTTCAAGCCTTGGGGTCCAGAACTGCAGTTGACTACACAAGAGTCCAGTGATGAAACCATTAAGCCAACTGATAGTCTCTTTTTTTTTTTGAGAGATTTTTTTGCTTATAGGGCATGTGTGCTTGCCGGAGGGAGACAGAAACAGAATGTGAGAAATCACCCACAAGGGAGGATGGCCACATGCAAACCCTTTTACTTCATTCTCCCCTTGGAATCTCGGGCACAGGCCCACTCGCTAGGCAAGGGGTTCAAGCCACTGGGTCCAGGACTTCAAATGCGGTTGACTATGTGGGAGTCCAGTGACATAACTATTATGCCATCTGCTGGTCCCTGTTGGTCTTTTTTTTTTTTTTTTTTTGAGAGGTTTTTGCTATAGGGCGCGTGCGCTCGCCAGACAGACAGAAAGCGAGAAATCACCCCCTGGGGGGATGGCCACGCTGCAATCCCTTCTCCTCCATTCTCCTCTCGGGATCTTGGGCACGCACGCACACGCGCTCAGCATGAGTTTTAAGCCACCGGGTTCGGGACGCGAACCGCAGTCGACTACATGGGGGTCCAGCGACATAGCCATTACCCTAACTACTGGTCCCCCTGTTGGTTCCTTTTTAAGATTTTCGTTCTACGGACCAGCAGTTGGTGTAATAGCTACATCACTAGACTCCCATGTTGACCATGGTTCGAGTCCTAGACCCAGTAGCTTAAACTCACACCAGGCACGTTGCATGCCCAAGATCCTGAGAGGAGAATGGAGAAGGGACTGAAGGAAGTGTGGCCATCCCCTCTAGGGGGTGATTTCTCGTTTTCTTTCTCTCTGTCTTTCCAGTGAGCGCATGGGCCCTATAGCAAAAACGTCTCCAAAAAAAATTTTTGTTCTAGGGGCCACAGGTATTGGCATGGTGGTTGGGGCACTGGGCTCCCATATGGCTGACTCCGGTTCTGGTTGCAGATAATGGTGGCTTGCTTTATTTCCCCCCTCTCTTTCTCTGGTCAATATAAAGTATTAATGATAAAACAGTTCTTTTTTAAAAAGGTTTATTTCTATATAAGACATACTGGCTCTTTATCAGTAATGTATAACTTTTCCTAATCTATCAGTCTTCAGACTTTTATCATTGTTTTGGTAATCAATGATTTTTTTAATGCTTTGTTTCCTATCTTCATACTCTCTCAAGCCCTGGATATCTGTATTTTAGAGTATTCTAAATGTTTCCTTGTTCAGATTGAAGACTCTATACCATTCACTAGCTAAAGCATCTTTTCCTTATCAAACTGAAATATCAATTTTGGGGCCACCCAGATGGCATGGTAGTTAGGGTAGCTGGGTCCCACATGGCCCACTGTGTGTTTTCAACCTTGACCCTTGGCTTGAACATATGACTGACCACAGTGGGCCTGCCTTGCACCAAATCCCAAGGGAATGGAAGGGACCTGCAGTAGTCATTCTCCTCTGGGGGCTTCTTTCTCTCTCTGTCGAGCACAGCAACAATTTTTTAAAATTATTCTTTTTTTTTTCTTAATTTGACCAGAGTGAGACACAGAGAGAAAGTGAAAAGACAAGCCATCAGGTCCGGACTGAATCATGGTTGGCTTTGTGGGAGTGTCCAGCGCCTTAGCCACCACGTCACCTGCTGGTTCCTCCTACAGCAACATTTTAAAAAGAAAAGAAATATCACCTTCCTGGTGTTTCTACTTGTATGTAGAAAATCTACGCGCACACTCCATTCTGTTGCACTAACTGTATCAAATATACTATGCTTACCACCTAGAAGGACAAAATCTTCAGTGTAGTTTACAAATTTTCGCAGTATTTTCATAAATACTACATGACTTCAAGGAAATTTAGTCAAATTCCCCTCAACTCCGTTGGAATTCTAATGGAAATGCACTTGTAAATGAACTTTAGAATTGACAACTTTATGTAGTCTCACACCTAAAATTATATGTCGCGCCACTGTTTTAACCTTCAATAAGACTATTTTACTGCTTTTTTAGGTCACTTTTAATTTGTTTCAGAAACAGGAAGTCCTTTTTACCTGCAGCGGCGCCAACGGTTTCAGCTCAGCAGCGCGCGTCGACCCCTCCCCCACGGCTCCGGGTTACTATGGGAACGAGGTTGACGTCATTTAGGGCTTCCGTGGCTGACCCGAGAGGTCGCTCGAAAAGGGACAGCGGGCCCAGAGGCCGCCATTCCCCGTAAACGCATGCGCAATACCTGCTCCACCCATACCGTGCCTTAAATTTCGCCCCAGCCGGGGCTTTTCGGACGCGACTTCTCCCTTACTCCCGGTGAAACAGGTCCCTGGTGGGTGGGGAGCGGAAAGACTCAAACAAGCGACAGCCAATCCCACGACAATACAACGCAACCAAGATTGACTGACTCCATCAATCTCAACCAATGAGAGGGCTCCTTGCGCCTACGTCATAGTTTGCCCCACCCCTTCCCCTCCTTTCTGGACTCCGAGCTCAGTTCGCGCACTAACAAATGAAATGCGCGATGCGACACCTCCCAGCCCACCGGACTCCGCCGCCATTTCCTCGCCTGGCCTAACGGTT
>NW_006159755.1:1591092-1592087 GCF_000334495.1 Tupaia belangeri chinensis | reverse complement strand
CAAGCCATCAGGTCCGGACTGAATCATGGTTGGCTTTGTGGGAGTGTCCAGCGCCTTAGCCACCACGTCACCTGCTGGTTCCTCCTACAGCAACATTTTAAAAAGAAAAGAAATATCACCTTCCTGGTGTTTCTACTTGTATGTAGAAAATCTACGCGCACACTCCATTCTGTTGCACTAACTGTATCAAATATACTATGCTTACCACCTAGAAGGACAAAATCTTCAGTGTAGTTTACAAATTTTCGCAGTATTTTCATAAATACTACATGACTTCAAGGAAATTTAGTCAAATTCCCCTCAACTCCGTTGGAATTCTAATGGAAATGCACTTGTAAATGAACTTTAGAATTGACAACTTTATGTAGTCTCACACCTAAAATTATATGTCGCGCCACTGTTTTAACCTTCAATAAGACTATTTTACTGCTTTTTTAGGTCACTTTTAATTTGTTTCAGAAACAGGAAGTCCTTTTTACCTGCAGCGGCGCCAACGGTTTCAGCTCAGCAGCGCGCGTCGACCCCTCCCCCACGGCTCCGGGTTACTATGGGAACGAGGTTGACGTCATTTAGGGCTTCCGTGGCTGACCCGAGAGGTCGCTCGAAAAGGGACAGCGGGCCCAGAGGCCGCCATTCCCCGTAAACGCATGCGCAATACCTGCTCCACCCATACCGTGCCTTAAATTTCGCCCCAGCCGGGGCTTTTCGGACGCGACTTCTCCCTTACTCCCGGTGAAACAGGTCCCTGGTGGGTGGGGAGCGGAAAGACTCAAACAAGCGACAGCCAATCCCACGACAATACAACGCAACCAAGATTGACTGACTCCATCAATCTCAACCAATGAGAGGGCTCCTTGCGCCTACGTCATAGTTTGCCCCACCCCTTCCCCTCCTTTCTGGACTCCGAGCTCAGTTCGCGCACTAACAAATGAAATGCGCGATGCGACACCTCCCAGCCCACCGGACTCCGCCGCCATTTCCTCGCCTGGCCTAAC
>NW_006159755.1:1589213-1590434 GCF_000334495.1 Tupaia belangeri chinensis | reverse complement strand
GAGGCCCGGGCGGAGGCGCCCCGGGGCGCGCGCGGCCTGGTTCTCTGGGTCACGAGTGCGCACGCGCGCCGGAGAGGGGGGAAAGGGCGGGAGAAGGTGTGCTGTGCGCAGACGCAGCGTGGCAGCTGGGCTTAGCGGCGGAACTGGGGAAACTGGGGGCCTCCTGTTGCATTCCAGCCAGCTGGTATGGGGGACAGGGGTGGAGGGTGTGAAACGGTCAGCTGATGACGTGGAATGGTTCGCTTATTTACTCCGCTTCTGTAGTGGGGCAGGTTTTTCACCTCGGAGAAGGAGGTTGCAGGTGGCTGTTGGGTCACATCTTTTTGGGCTGTTTTCCTATTTTCCTCTGGTTTACTTTAGAGAGTTCTTACTTAGAGAGTTCCCAACTGTCGTTTTAAAAAAGGTTTTCTTTCAGATATATGCCCCTTGATAAGTAGAGTAACTGATAAATATAGGTAGTTTCTGCCTGTGAATGGAGGGAAGAGGATGTGGCTACTATCGGATAGCTTGCTCATTGTTGAAGTTTTGGTATGTCCTGAGAATTCAGTCCCTAATTGTCCAACTGGCCAGGAAAATTGAATGTTGATCCTAGCTAAACTTACCAAGGAAAGGATGATCTTGTTGAATCTTTTTTTTTTTTATTTGCATAGTAATGTGTAACAGCAGGTTTAGTTATGTTCTGGCCTCTTAAAGTGACACGCGAAGGGGATGGAGTCAAGAGAAGCCAGCCCATGTTTACTTACTGGTTTGCATAGACCTGTCTGTAATTCTGCAATCTATTCTTGTCTTCCCCATGACTTTCAAGGAGTTCATGGATAATGTACTATAACTTTTCTGAATATTATTTTACTCTGAAACTTGAGTATGAGTTGTTACCTTGTTTACATACTTTATGGTGTCCTTAGACAAAAATTGCAAATGTCAAATCCTAACTTTGCTGTCCCAGGTCCAGGTACCCTGTAGTGATGATATGTTGTAATAAATCTTGATCTTTGAGGTTTGTCTTCCATTGTTTGCTATTTAAATTTTAGGTTGCACCCCCAATTTCATAGTCTACTGAAATAACCATACTGTCTTTTAAGTATCCTGAACTGCCTTTGGGTAGTTACTCCACTGGTTTATATTTGTACCTGATGGACTTTGTCTACCTTTAGACTTCCCAAGTAAGAAGCGGAAGAGAAGCCGTTGGAATCAAGACACAATGGAACAAAAGACAGTGAT
>NW_006159755.1:1578716-1589031 GCF_000334495.1 Tupaia belangeri chinensis | reverse complement strand
AGGAATGCCTACAGTTATCCCCCCTGGACTTACTCGGGAACAAGAAAGAGCTTACATAGGTAAATACACGTTCTGTATCCAAATAACACTTTCATATTGTTGCTTTACTCTTAGTGATATTTCTTTCTGTTGAAAAGTTTGAGATTTTAGTTTTCTTTTGAGAACAGTTATGACTTTTGGCATAACCCGTTAGTTTTTGCTCAGTGAGTCCTGCATTCGCAGCTCCTTGTTTTGGTCTGTTCCATAATAGTGGTGTTCTCCATGAGTGTCAGAAGGGTAGGGGGCCCCACTTAGGAGTGAGAGTAGTCCCCAGTCCAGCAGCCCCCTCTTCAGCTGCTGTTCCCCTGCCAGTTGATGAGGTGAGTGTCGTCTGCCTGTTTTGGACAGGCCCCAGTGGAGAACACTGCAGGTATTGTAAATTGAGTACCTTTTTCACAGCATGGCCTTTCACCATAATTTCATATTCCTCCTTTCCCTTAAAATTGGTTTTTTACTTTTTATAGGTACTTTCTGAAAGGAAAAAAATTCATTTTTAACAAAAAGTGGTTCTGAAAGTGTGTTTAACAGTTCACTCCTTTTTATCATTTTGTCGAAGTTAACCTTCAGCATGTTTTCTGGTTGGTCTCTGGAGAGCTGTCTTAAAATGAAGGCTCTTGTATCTACTACTAAAGAACTCTGCTGGGAAAGGGGTACTGCTGGGGGTATGGAAGGAGGTAGTAGGATAAAAAGATCTTTGGGAAATTTCAAGAATTAAGACTGTCCACAGTGGAATTGAAATTAACCTCGAAATTACTTTTTTTTTAATGCAAGGTTTATCTTTATATACTTGTATAGCTGTCTCAAAAAAGTTCACTTGATAAACGTTTCCTACTAACCAAATAAATACCCCTTTGGAGGAAATTAGGGCAAGGATCTCCAAGGCCTATCAGGCTGTGGCCTTCACAAGCAAAAGGCTTCAAGACAGGCATGTTATACTTGAGGATCTTAATTTCCTGGTTTTTTAGTTTGATGGGAATTTTGAAGTGTTGGAATTTTCTATCTCCTTTTCACAGTACTACTAATATTTCTTTTTCCTCACTGTTTCTGTCTCCTCCCACTCCCTTAATAGACCAATCTGAGGGTCTTTACAATCTTGTGAAAAATCCCTAGTGGAATGAGATCCCATGAACACAAGCAGATCTTAAAAATGGGGAAAACATACTCATTCCTTAATAACACCATTTATCGTTTTGTGGAGGGCTGGTTAATGCACTGAGTTCCAAGGGCTGTTTATAGCTGTAGCCAAAGTATGTAGGCTCAAAACACAGTCTGGTGTAGGTCTTTGCTCCTTAAAAGATAGTGACCCTTTTGATTCAGTCTTTACCAGCTGTTTACTCAAATCAGACCCCACAGTCTAGTTAGGAGGTCTGCCTACTCCCATGAAGATGACTTTCACCTGAGGTGTTTGTGCTTAATATTCAACTGCATAATCAGAGCTTTTTCTGGCATAAAGGAGCTTGGGGAACCATGTGTCTTACTCGTTTTCTGTCTCCCACAGTACATAGTACCTTGTCCAGAATACCCCCAATCTTTTGATATTAATTGCTTTTTATTTCTTCAAGGTTTCAGTGTTGGGGGTATGGTGTAGCTCTGGGTTTTTTTTTTTTTTTTTTTTTTTAAATTATGGGGTGTTTTGGGTCACACATGCATTAATCCTATCTTGGAGTCAACTCAGCTTTAACCCAAGTAGTAAGACTTAACCTTAAAAGGTCTGTTCAGAAATCTCAGGTGCCACAAAGGTAAGAAACACTGAAGAATGCCTATGTGGCTCTGTAGTTCCCATTATCGGAAAAATCAGTCACGTAACATTTACCTCAAGTCACTGACAACTTTTGTGGAACCCTGACATCTCTTTTTCATGTGTAGCCTTGTTGGTTAAGGCCTGTGAACCACATTATGTTCTCTTTGACCCACATTTTTTATCCTCTGCACACCTATTCCACACATTCATAGCAACTCTGAAATAGATTCCCTGTGGTTACTGATTTACTAAGATGGACGGTTTGTCATTTAACATTTGAACAAATGCTGCAGGTATTGGGAGACCCTTACTAGTATGGGTCAGGTTGTATAGAAAATTTATATATAAGGTGTTCAATTGATTATTAAATATTTTGTTTAAGGAATTTTAAGCTTGGTACTAATGAAAATGATCTTTGTTTATCTGGTATTTTTCCTTGTCCCATGTTAATTTGGTTTCATTTTGGGCTGTGTTTAACATTTTAAAAAGAAAAATAAACTCAAGTCTTGCCCGCAACTAATTTGGTGAGAACTAGGTATTGGTGACATGGTTTTGGTTCTGGGTGCCAATTGTAAGAACGCTTTGGTGGGGGGAGAGAGGTGAAATACCTCCTGATAATTACTTTGATGTTAGCCTTAGTGAACAGTCTTTATTGCTAACCCCTCTTCCAACAAACTGTTTGCTTCCTTAAGTGATAACCATTTTGAAGTGAAAAATACCTACCTGTAGATATAAATGGACTCCTGCCAATAGGTGGTTGGGGGTTTTTGCCTCAAAGTGTTCACTGATCAGTCGTCCCTTTCAAAGTCTCCGAGTTCTTCATGCTTGTTTTTGAGATTTGAGATGTTTTTTGGTAACATTGTCTTTTTTCCATCCTTTTTTTTTCTTTCCTAACCTGGTTTCTTCCAGTGCAACTGCAGATAGAAGACCTGACTCGTAAACTGCGCACAGGAGACCTGGGCATCCCCCCTAACCCTGAGGACAGGTTGGGAAACAGTTTTAACCAGCTGACAGTAACGCTTTTACCTTTTTCTCGATATGTTTTACTGGTGGCAACATATTGTGTCAGTTCAATAAAATTCTAGTAAGACGACTTGGTACTCCGACCTTCTGGGCACTAGGGTGTATTTAGCAATATGTATGAACAGTCAAGAATTAGAAAATTCGAATGAAACCTAATTATTAGAATAAAAAGTTACAGAAAAATGGACAACTGGTTTCCAATTGGTAAGCATGTAGATTTTAACCTGATTTACCCACCCCTAGGGACAGTGAGGTGGCCCGCTAATCTGCCTTTTTAGTATCTGCTTTGGCCGAAAGCCCAGGGGATAGAGTTTTTCTCACAGGTACATGGTACAGGGATTGAGTATTTTTGAGCATCACTGACTTTGAGCAGGCCAGAACCTGGTCATCTCATTGCTACAGTCTTCTTGCTCATGGTTTTGGGGTGGTTTTAAAAATCAGATGAGATTTATAACCAACTTCCTTCACTGCCAGTTAATTTTCAGCCTTGGCCATTGCCTGGGGGTGTTGGGAGGGGTCAGAATACTCTTCACCTCTTTTGGGAAGGCAAGCAACCAACCCTAAATTGCCCCCTTTTTTTTTTTTTACCTTTCCCTTTTTAAAGGGATTGTGGGCCTTAAACAGCTGTGGTCATGCCATTTCATTGTACAGTTTTCCTTGTCTCTTAAGACAAAAAGTGAGGGAAATAAACTTTTTAAACTGGTATTTATCATCTGATTGATCTTTGAATAGCTAAAATCTGGTCTTTTGAAAGAAGGGCAGGCAGTGAGCCTCTCAATGAAATTTCTTAATGCATGCTGTATAGTTGAAAAGACTGCTTTGAAAAGTAATGTTTCTGGCTTTCGTTACTCCATTAATAGTTTGTTAAATCCAGGAAGATGATTTAATGACTTTACAAGTCCCTTACACGTCTTTCTGCTACCCATTGCCAGGAAACAAATTAGCGTCTTTATTTCTCCATGTTGATTCTTTAATTTTATTTATATTTGCTATAATTTTACCTGTAGATTTTGGTTTGAGGGTTATGTTGTATTTTATATTTCTTTTTAATTTTGAGGATTTTTCAAAAAAAAAAATTGTAAGTTTGTAGACCACAACCGTTTAGTGCCTTTTTTGGCCTTTTTCCCTTTAATAACATGTGTACAGGTTACCAGGCAATTCCTCCAAAGGTTGAATTTTTAACAAACCTTCTTTGCTTCCTGAAAAACTAGGATTAGAATTTAGTTGATCTAGCTGGTGCCTATTCAAGATGAAGAAGTCGGGCCAGTCTAACTCTAGAATACTAGCTTTTGCCTTTTACGTCCACAATTTGGGAAGAAATTAAACTGCTGTGAGGTCTTTAAATGGCCAATTTGGTTCTGGTAAACTTGGTTTGGTGATTAGCCAGGAATGTTTACTTTCAGATAGCCGTGGGGTGGGAATTAGAACTGTCAAGCATGTTAGAAATAAAACCAGCTCTGGCAGGGTTCTTCCTCCTTTGTACTCAGTTTTGAAAGAGGCCCTGATGCCTGATTGGTTTTGCTTCTGAGCCCAGGTTGGAGGGAAATGCATGAGTTTCTTAATAAGATTATTTCTTAAGGTGTATCTCAAAATTAAGCCACTTTATGCTATTTTGATGTTGCTTTAACTTGATCATTTAAAAAGTGTTTTGTAATTTTTATAGACTTAAATGTGTAAGATGATAGTCTAATAAGCTGGGGTATGTTTGCTTTTGTTCACTATTACTGGATTGTGCTAACAGTTGATACAAATGCTAGAAACGGAGGTGTCATTTAGCCGTCATTAGCCATGAACAAACCTGACCTTTTATTCCATCGTGTGTGTAACGTGGTGTGACATGGTTCCCTTCAGGCTGAAGACAGTGGGAGCAGCCGAGCTCAGCCCTTGCTCTCCAACTAGACAAGGTTCTCTCAACTAAACTGAGGGTGTAGGAGTCTGGACTACTTTCAGAATGTTTTTTATTAACCTCATCCACATGGTCTCTTCCCTTCTTGCAGCTGCTACTAAATTTTCATTCAGAATATCAAGCCATGGTCCTTTTTGTAATCTTAACCCAGAATTCTAGGAGTGTAACTTCTCTTTTTTTATTACCGCAAAATCCAGCTGTGGTAAACTGACCATTTTATCATTACTATTTTTTTTTTTTTACTTGTAGCAACAGCATTTTACTCCTTAAAAATGAGAGAGAGAAAAATCTGCTTTCTGGACTTGTAAACTCTGGTGGAGAATCAAAGGTTTTCCCCTTGCTGTTTGCAGGTTCAGACCTTATGCACGTATTTGACTAAATCTGCATTTGCAGCCTCCAAAGCTGCTTTAGCATTTTAACGGTTCTCTCTACCCAGACTCCCTAACCTCGAACAGCCAGAAAACAGGTTGTCTCCTGGGCCTTGGACACAGCCAGCCAGGCCATTGAAGGAAACTTCTTTTTTTTTTTTTCCCCAAAAACCAGCCGTGGTAAACTGACCATTTTATCATTACTATTTTTTTTTTTTTTACTTGTAGCAACAGCATTTTACTCCTTAAAAATGAGAGAGAGAAAAATCTGCTTTCTGGACTTGTAAACTCTGGTGGAGAATCAAAGGTTTTCCCCTTGCTGTTTGCAGGTTCAGACCTTATGCACGTATTTGACTAAATCTGCATTTGCAGCCTCCAAAGCTGCTTTAGCATTTTAACGGTTCTCTCTACCCAGACTCCCTAACCTCGAACAGCCAGAAAACAGGTTGTCTCCTGGGCCTTGGACACAGCCAGCCAGGCCATTGAAGGAAAAGCAGAGACGAAGCCTTGAACCATCTCTCTCCATTGTGGGGGCCAAGTAGCTGCAGTAGCCTTGAGTCCCAGTTGCATTGGGTTAAAGAGCTCACATTTACCATGTGTTAGGGGTACAGATGCTCTTCCTCCGAAAGTTAACATTTTACCTGAACTTGGGATTTCTGTGGTTCTTAGAGTTGTGATACTGTATTTTTTTTAAAAAATAAAGTCACATTTGGCAAAAAGGCTCCAGAGGATGATATTGTCCTTGCCACTTATAGTCCAAAGATTTTCCCCCAGAGGGCAGGCTTTTTTTTTTTATCCCCCTCATCACTTTTAGAAGCAAAACAATTTTTTTTCTTTCTCGCACAACCTCAGTGCCCCTGATGCTAAGCCAGCTTCCATTTCCCCATTCCACACGATCTCGAATAGCACACGTTATGGTCGGTTCCTCCGAAGAGTGTTGTGTTAGGGTCTGAGAGGCAGAGGGGCTGGGGAAGACTTGTAGTCCATGTGGGAATGAGAGAATGAGCAGGACAGTAATGGCAGTCTGTTTCCCACAGGTCCCCTTCCCCTGAACCCATCTATAATAGTGAGGGGAAGAGGCTTAACACCCGAGAGTTCCGTACCCGCAAAAAGCTGGAAGAGGAGCGGCACAACCTCATCACTGAGATGGTTGCACTCAACCCTGATTTTAAGCCACCTGCAGATTACAAGTAAGCAGAGGAGCTAGCTCCTTGTGTGAATTACTGGGACAATTTTATTGCCATCTTATTGCCCTGGGTCATTCATAATTAGCATGTGGAGTCAGTGGTTAGTACTAGAAATAGAAAGCCTGTTGGTTATCTGTGTCATCTCCCAGGAGTGCATGGAGTTGGTGACCATCTTTTTTTTTCTTCTTCTTCTATAGACCCCCAGCAACACGTGTGAGTGATAAAGTAATGATTCCACAAGATGAGTATCCAGAGATCAACTTTGTGGGGCTGCTCATTGGGCCTAGGTAAGTAATTACTACCTATGGGCTATAGAATTCCTTAGAACCTGTGAAATGTATCTGTTTGTGCCCGATTGATGCTGTTGCTTTACCTTCCTGTTTCTGACAGGATATTGACTTTGACCGAATTATGCTTCTCTGTGGAAAAATCTGTTTCAACCCCCTATTTTACTGCAGGGAATCAAATCTCCAGGGATGCTGTGGCTGACCATAATTCGGAAATCATTGCTTCCTTGGCGGGAAATTCTAACTTTGCTCTTAGAATTTCTCACCAATGTTTACTCACCTCAACCTCTCTCTTCTCTGGTGTATAAACTTATGTGTCAGGAATAAATGGAGTATTTTCTACCTTTGATAGAGGGAACACCCTGAAGAACATCGAGAAAGAGTGCAACGCCAAGATTATGATTCGGGGGAAAGGGTCTGTGAAAGAAGGGAAGGTTGGACGCAAAGATGGCCAGATGTTGCCAGGAGAAGATGAGCCACTTCATGCCTTGGTCACTGCCAATACGATGGAGAATGTTAAAAAGGCAGTAGAACAGGTGAGTGCTGAGTCCAGAGAGTAAGCTTCTTGGCCAGAAATCTAGGTGGTGAATCCAAGCCCTTAGATAACTGTCCATTGCATCTTTACTAGATCCGAAACATCCTGAAGCAAGGTATTGAGACCCCTGAGGACCAGAATGACCTACGGAAAATGCAGCTTCGAGAGTTGGCTCGCTTGAATGGCACCCTTCGGGAAGATGACAACAGGTATGTGATCAGTGTAGAAGAGAGTAGGAGGAGACCTAAATTGCCTGTAGAAGTAGAGAGGTTGTCCATAGCCCTTAAATTGCCCTTTTTAAATATATATATATATATATATATTGTGTGTGTGTGTGTGTGTGTGTGTGCTCATTCATTTTATTTTAATTTGACCAGAGAAAGATATACATACACAAGAGAGAGAGAAAGCAAGCCACCAGATTTAGGACTTGAACCTTGGTTGGCTATGTGGAAGTATCCCGTGCCTTAACTATCCATGCAACTTGCTGGTCCCACCTGTTTTTTGTCTGATTTTAAAGATTTTTTGCTATAGGGCGTGTGCACTTGCCAGAGAGACATTGAGAAATCATCCCCCAGGGGGATGGCCACACTGCTATTCCTTCTTCATTTTCACCTTGGGCACGCACACACTCATGCACACTTGCCCGGTATGAGTTTTAAGTCATTGTGTCCTAGACTTTTTTTTTTTTTTTTTGAGAGATTTTCACTGTAGGGCGCGTGCGCTCGCCAGAGAGAGACATAGAGACAGAAAGCAAGAAATCACCCCCCAGGGGGGATGGTCACGCCGCAATCCCTTCTCCTCCATTCTCCTCTCGGGATCCTGGGCATGCACCCACACGCGCCCGGCGTGAGTTTTAAGCCACCGGGTCCGGGACATGAACCGCGGTCAACTACATGGGAGTCCAGCGACATAGCCATTATGCTAACTGCTGGTTCCCTGTGTCCTAGACTCCACCTGTGGTCTACTGTGTGGGAGTCCAGCAATGTAACCATTCTGCCATCTGCTGGTCCTGATGAGTTGTCTTTTTATTTTATTTTTTAAGAATTATTTTAATTTTATTTATTTTTCCTAATTTGACCAGAGAGAGACATAGAGAAAGTGAGAAGGCAAGTCACCAGATCAGGGACTCTATAACCTTCGTCAGCCATGTGGGAGTGTCCAGCACCTTAACCACCATGCCACCTGCTGGCCCTTTGAGTTGACTTGTTATTCATCAACAGGATCTTGAGACCATGGCAGAGCTCAGAGACCCGCAGCATCACCAACACTACAGTGTGTACCAAGTGTGGAGGGGCTGGCCACATTGCTTCAGATTGCAAATTCCAAAGGTAAGAGGTGTGGCTAGGCATTTGTTTCTGGGTAGCCCATGGTGTACAGGACAGCTCTTTATAGCATATTGATCGGTGGTGGTTAATGTTTTCAACCTGAGAAGAGCATCTTTTCTGAACATCTTTTATAATGGTGTGATTAAAGGTCTGAAATGATTAGAAACAGCCTATATAGAGTACTTATTTTTTCATCCAGAGCCTAAGAAACCTGGAATTTTGGGTATAATTGCTTTTACTGGGTTTTTATGGTAAATTCATTACTGTTCTGCTTGATCCCGGAAGAGTAAGCGGTTCTATAGATTTTTGTCCAGTAAACCAACACTTGATCAGTTAGTTTTCTACCTTGGTGGCAGATAGGTAAAACTTTGTTAAAGTTTTTTGCTCTGGTCTTGCATAGGTTTTTCTCCCCTCAAATTGGACATGGAGAATTAAGAGAACTTGTGCTTTTGTGGTTGATAAAGTTTTGGTGCTCATGGTCTCCTCTCTAAGCCTAGGGTCTCTGTTGTGTCCAATAAGGAGTGAAAAAGACTTGATCTGGTGATGGAGTTCTTCAGACTTGTTTATTTCTTAGGATGAGCTTTCCTCTTTAATGAGTGTTTTCACCCTTTATTTCACCCCACTTCAGGCCTGGTGACCCCCAGTCAGCTCAAGACAAAGCACGGATGGATAAAGAATATTTGTCCCTTATGGCTGAACTGGGTGAAGCACCTGTCCCAGCATCTGTGGGCTCTACCTCTGGGCCTGCCACCACACCCCTGGCCAGTGCACCTCGGCCTGCTGCTCCCGCCAACAACCCACCACCGCCGGTGAGCCTCAGGGAGTGACTTTTTTGGTCTGGTTTCTCATTCTCCTTGACAGAGACTGGGAGCTATGACCAAGCATTTTGGGTGGAACAGATTGATGGACATGGCTGGCAACACTGTTCTTCTTGGATATCAGGCCAGTTGGGGGATCTCTTGCTTTGGAAAGATCTATCCTTATGTTCTGGTCCTGCTGGAAGAACAGTGTTGCCACCAGGGGGAGCTGGAAGGAACAGTGACTGGAAATACTCTCACGTAGTCTCTCATGTCCACCACCCAGAGCCGCCCACCCTGGATGAATTCTGGTCCTTCAGAGAATCGGCCTTACCATGGCATGCACGGAGGCGGTCCTGGTGGGCCTGGAGGTGGCCCTCACAGCTTCCCACACCCATTACCCAGCCTGACAGGTGGGCATGGTGGACATCCCATGCAGCACAACCCTAATGGACCCCCACCCCCATGGATGCAGCCACCACCACCTCCGATGAACCAGGGCCCCCACCCGCCTGGGCACCATGGCCCTCCTCCAATGGGTAAGTAAGTGTCAGACCAGAAACCTTGGGGCTTTGGGGTAAGCAGGGTTTTACATCAAGCTGGTAGCTCTCGAAGTGGCTAGGTACACTGAGGCCACCTGCCTTGCTAAGGCTCAAGGTACAAAAGGAACAACACTCCATTCTGGTTCAGGGAATGATTTCTCTGTAGGGTAGACACAGACCCACTTAATAGGCATTATTAAACTGCTTCTGTAAGGACAATGATTTAGCCATATAGTTTAGGAAGCTCTTGGGTGGGAGTGTGTGTTCTGGCCAGTTCAAATGTCCTGCTAAGTCCCTGCTCTTTCCTTCCATCAAGATCAGTACCTGGGAAGTACGCCTGTGGGCTCTGGGGTCTATCGCCTGCATCAAGGAAAAGGTAATGGATATCTGATTACTTTACATTTACCGTAGACCTGGGTGGGTATGGGGGCTCTTTACTCAAGTCCCCATCCTTCCCTGAGGCCTCACCCATGTGCCTGTCTACTGCAGGTATGATGCCGCCGCCGCCTATGGGCATGATGCCGCCGCCGCCGGCGCCACACCGTGGGCAACCACCGCCCCC
>NW_006159755.1:1563316-1574101 GCF_000334495.1 Tupaia belangeri chinensis | reverse complement strand
CGGAAGAGTAAGCGGTTCTATAGATTTTTGTCCAGTAAACCAACACTTGATCAGTTAGTTTTCTACCTTGGTGGCAGATAGGTAAAACTTTGTTAAAGTTTTTTGCTCTGGTCTTGCATAGGTTTTTCTCCCCTCAAATTGGACATGGAGAATTAAGAGAACTTGTGCTTTTGTGGTTGATAAAGTTTTGGTGCTCATGGTCTCCTCTCTAAGCCTAGGGTCTCTGTTGTGTCCAATAAGGAGTGAAAAAGACTTGATCTGGTGATGGAGTTCTTCAGACTTGTTTATTTCTTAGGATGAGCTTTCCTCTTTAATGAGTGTTTTCACCCTTTATTTCACCCCACTTCAGGCCTGGTGACCCCCAGTCAGCTCAAGACAAAGCACGGATGGATAAAGAATATTTGTCCCTTATGGCTGAACTGGGTGAAGCACCTGTCCCAGCATCTGTGGGCTCTACCTCTGGGCCTGCCACCACACCCCTGGCCAGTGCACCTCGGCCTGCTGCTCCCGCCAACAACCCACCACCGCCGGTGAGCCTCAGGGAGTGACTTTTTTGGTCTGGTTTCTCATTCTCCTTGACAGAGACTGGGAGCTATGACCAAGCATTTTGGGTGGAACAGATTGATGGACATGGCTGGCAACACTGTTCTTCTTGGATATCAGGCCAGTTGGGGGATCTCTTGCTTTGGAAAGATCTATCCTTATGTTCTGGTCCTGCTGGAAGAACAGTGTTGCCACCAGGGGGAGCTGGAAGGAACAGTGACTGGAAATACTCTCACGTAGTCTCTCATGTCCACCACCCAGAGCCGCCCACCCTGGATGAATTCTGGTCCTTCAGAGAATCGGCCTTACCATGGCATGCACGGAGGCGGTCCTGGTGGGCCTGGAGGTGGCCCTCACAGCTTCCCACACCCATTACCCAGCCTGACAGGTGGGCATGGTGGACATCCCATGCAGCACAACCCTAATGGACCCCCACCCCCATGGATGCAGCCACCACCACCTCCGATGAACCAGGGCCCCCACCCGCCTGGGCACCATGGCCCTCCTCCAATGGGTAAGTAAGTGTCAGACCAGAAACCTTGGGGCTTTGGGGTAAGCAGGGTTTTACATCAAGCTGGTAGCTCTCGAAGTGGCTAGGTACACTGAGGCCACCTGCCTTGCTAAGGCTCAAGGTACAAAAGGAACAACACTCCATTCTGGTTCAGGGAATGATTTCTCTGTAGGGTAGACACAGACCCACTTAATAGGCATTATTAAACTGCTTCTGTAAGGACAATGATTTAGCCATATAGTTTAGGAAGCTCTTGGGTGGGAGTGTGTGTTCTGGCCAGTTCAAATGTCCTGCTAAGTCCCTGCTCTTTCCTTCCATCAAGATCAGTACCTGGGAAGTACGCCTGTGGGCTCTGGGGTCTATCGCCTGCATCAAGGAAAAGGTAATGGATATCTGATTACTTTACGTTTACCGTAGACCTGGGTGGGTATGGGGGCTCTTTACTCAAGTCCCCATCCTTCCCTGAGGCCTCACCCATGTGCCTGTCTACTGCAGGTATGATGCCGCCGCCGCCTATGGGCATGATGCCGCCGCCGCCGCCCCCACCCCAGGGCAGCCCCCGCCCCCTCCCTCTGGGCCTCTTCCCCCATGGCAACAGCAGCAGCAGCAGCCTCCACCACCCCCTCCGCCCAGCAGCAGTATGGCTTCCAGTACCCCCTTGCCATGGCAGCAAAGTGAGTAGAGTATTTTGGGCTTGTGGGAGTGGGTGGGATGGGGGGATTGGGGCTGAGAGGAATGATAGAGCCTCACAGCTCATACAGGCAGGCAGGCACTTTGGGGATGAGACGCTGGTCTCGGTTGGGGGTGTAAACCGTGGGCTTTCTGGCCCAGGGCATCTTGGGGAGGACAGGTGATGTCTGGTGTGGCTGTGTCTGGGGAGAGACTTGTGGGGGCCTGGAGGGGAGCCTGCTGTATAATAGATAGGGTTCTAGCAGTCCAGATTTTCCTGGCTGAGTGACTGCTGGCTGACCTGGCTTTGTGTATATAGCCAGAGTGGGATGGTGCATGCAAGCTCTAGGGAGGGCTGTGATTGGTCCTGAGAGACTGCAAACACAGGACTGGGCAGTGGGGAGAGAGCAGCTGTGGCCTTGAGGTTGAATGTGCCGTTCGGTGGTGGCGGCGGCGGGGCGGAGGGACGTCAGAGCCGGTTCTTGTGTCTGGTACTTTCCCTCAGCCCTTCCAGGGGCATTGGTGACAAAGGGCTTACTCTGTTAAGCCCAGAGACCTCAAAAGCTGACCCCAGGGCGCGGTGTGCCCCCGCGCGTGTGACCTTGGGCTTCTTTACCACCCCAGATACGACGACTACCACCACGAGCGCTGGCACAGGGTCCATCCCGCCATGGCAACAGCGGCCTGCCGCAGCTTCTCCAGGAGCCCCTCAGATGCAAGGCAACCCCACTATGGTGCCCCTGCCCCCCGGGGTCCAGCCGCCTCTGCCGCCCGGGGCCCCTCCCCCTCCGCCGCCTCCACCGCCTGGTTCCGCCGGCATGATGTATGCCCCGCCCCCTCCTCCTCCGCCTCCCATGGACCCTTCTAACTTTGTCACCATGATGGGCATGGGGGTGGCGGGCATGCCGCCCTTCGGGATGCCTCCAGCTCCCCCACCGCCTCCACCACAGAACTAGACTCGTTTTTTTTTTAAAGAAAAATATATTATATATAGAAAGAATTGGTCTCGTTTAAACACACGCCGAACCTCACCATATGGAGCCAGACATTGGGACGCACGCATGTGATTGTGTGTGCACGCATGTGTGTGTGTGCACGCACCGGGCTGGGCCAAGCGACCAAGGACTCGCTTGGGGACGGGCAGGTGGTAGTAGGGGCGCCAGCTTGGGCTCTTCTGGCGCCCCGTAGCATCGAGTGTCTTCTTTGTCTTTCTCTCCTCACCCAACTCCCTTTGCCTCTCCCCAAACCGGGCCACCAGGATCCCTCCCCGCGGCAGCGATGGCCCGAGCCATGAGAGTGAGGACTTTCCGCGCCCATTGGTGACCCTTCCAGGCAGACAGCCTCAGCAGCGCCCTTGGTGGACAGGATGGTTCGGCAAAGCAGCCTGAGTTATTTTTGTGGACGGAATCGGAACACGCTGGCTCCATATCGTGAAATTTTTATTAATTTTTTTCTTTTTCCTTTGTTATTTCCTTATCTTTTCCTTTCTTCAGACTCCGTCCAAGGAGATGCTCTCCCCGGTCTTCTGCTGCAATTAGATCCTTTCCCTTATCTCCATCCCTCCCTTTGCTAAGGAGAGGGGAGCAAATGGTTTTAGGCACAGGCTTTGGTCATTAAATTGGGGCTATTTTGGGGGGCTCCTTTGGTTCTAAGATTTTCAAGGTGCCATAGCCACCCCCAAAGATGTATGTATGTTTTTAAAGCGTGGGGTGTGATCTCTGCTGTCTTTGTTGAGAAGACTTGTACAGTTGCAGACAGTGGGGTAATCTCCAGGCTCCAGGACCATGTCCATCCTAGCATTCCTGAGAGCAGTAGTGCGACACCTTGTGCCTCCTTGGAGTTCTGTCTGCTCCTGACCACTTGAGCTGCCTCAGACTCCATTTGCTCCTCTCCTTCCTGGAAGGCTTCCTTTTACATTTTATTTTAGTCCTAAACGTCTGAATGTTTTGCAGTGTCTGGGGGTTTGGGCCCCTTGTTCTTCGTTCTACTTCTTCCCTCCCCCCATCCTTTCCCTCTTCATGGAGTGATTATGTTGACAATAATGTGTAATGCGCGTTCTCCTCACTGGTTTATCTGCAGAAATTTCTCTGGGCTTTTTTTCGGTGTTTGATTTAACACTGCACTAAAGGGGGGTGTTTCACTGAATAAAAGAGCAGTGTGGTTTTCTGGGTCTGTTTCTTTATTATACTTTGTCTCTTCAGTTTTTGTATTTCATTGGCAGAGGGTGCATGTGCTTGACAGAGATGGAGGTAGAAAGAACTCCCTGGGCCTGGGCCTGGGCCAGTGTATGGCGTAGTGGTTAAGGTGGCTGGATCCCACATGACTGACTGATTCATGTCCTAGACCCAGTGAATTGGGAAACACACTGGGTACGTGTGCTTGTGTTTTCAAAATCCTGAAGAGGGGGGAATTGAGGAAGGGATTGCAGTGTGCTCATTCCCCATGGAGGGGTTTCTCTTTCTTTTCCCTCCCCCACCCCCTCGTCTCTCACATCGAGCATATGTACCCTCTGGCAAAATTTTTAAAAAGCATACATCCTCTCTTCCCCTCTTCTAGCAGAGTGTGTTCACACCGTAATTCCTTTTCCATTTCCCATTCTGCTGGGACTTAATGCTGGCACACAACTCATGCCAGTGTGTGTTCCAAAGAGGTGGGGGATTTGTTGGGATTGGGACTGTGGTTGGCCACATGGGATCCAGCTCCCTTAACTCACTAGGCTATATAGGGATGGCCCTGTTTTCTGTTAAATCCTGTCAATGGCCAGCAGCAGCACAAATTATTTCATCTCATGCTCTGCACCTGGCCCTAGTCATTGCCCTCCCTAGAGTGAAGCTGTGGGACATTTAATTAAGAACACCTACCACTTCTATCCCTGTGTGTGGTATTGATGTTGGAAGCTAGTAGGGGGTAGCTTCATTGTCTCCTTCATACTTTACCAGTTAAATAACAACCATTTTTGTGCCTCTTTGTTCACTGCTTAATTGCCCAGACTGTCCTTCTGAGGCTTTTCCCTGGGGTGTGGACCCCCACATTTGATCAACTCCAGTTGTGACTTGTGCCCCGGAGCTGCCACCTGACTTAAGGCCCTGGGTCTGGGGAGGCATCAGCACTAAAGGTCAAGCCAACTAATCCTGCCTGTCAGGCACAGAGCAGCTAAAATTAAAACCGCCAAGTGGCTTTTTTTCTTTCTCTGTTGGTGACTTGCTGCCTGCCAGCACCGCGGGCTTTGGGGAGTGGTGGAGGAGAGATAAAGAGCCCCACCTCATGCTTTGTAAGCATTTTACAAGGGGTCTTGTGCTGGGCTTTTTGTTGTATTTTTTCCTTCTTTGTCTCGGGCAGTGGGTATAGCACCAGATAAGTCCACGTTAAGTCTAAAGAGGTGTAGTGAGGAGCTTGCCCAGCGCCTGCCGCACCTCCCAGGGTGCACTGCGTAGGGGCTCTTGGCTGGCTCCTGACCAGTGGGTACAATGGCACTGGCCTGGGCTGCTTTCCATTTTGAAGTTGGGGCAGGCTGGCTAATGCTGTTTACCCAGAGCAGAGCCCTGGTGTCTGGGCCCTGTCCAAGTTGCCTGGGCTCCTCTTGCCATGGGTCCATAGGACTGGAGCCCTCCAGGAGCAAGGCAAGCCAGTGGATTTCCCTAACTTGGTTCCTTTCCCTTTGTCTGTCTTTTTTTTTTTTTTTTTTTTTTTTTTTTTTTTTTTAAAAATTATTACTTCCTATGAGTTTGGTCAGAAAAGACAGAAAGCAAGCCACCAGGTCTGGGACTCCAACTGTGGTCAGCCATGTGGGAATTCCAGCCCCTTAACTACGACACCACCTGCTGGCCCTCCCTTTGTCCTTAACTGATGGGATGGGGGTAGGGCCTGGAACCTAGCTACTCTCTTTGACCTTGGCTTCACCTCATTGCCTCCCCCACAAGCTTGGTTTCCCTGATGGGCTCATTGGGCGGTTAATTAGCTCTTTGAAGCTCTGGAAGCAGCAAAGTGGCGCTATGTGGGTTTTAGAAATAAAATCAATAAATGACTTAACCACAGCCCAGCTATCTCCTCAGTCTCTTTCCCCTGGGGCCAGCCCGTTTCTGTGCTCACTGCCTCTGCTACCCGCCGTCAGCTTTTGTTAAGGTTTGGGAGAGTAACAAAGTGGCTGAGGAAGGCATCAGTCTCCCGGCTGCCCAAGGTCCTGAAATGGAAGAGACAGCAGGAAGACCTGGTCCTCAGCACAGCATGCCGATGCTTTTGTGGCAGAATCAGGAGAGGTGGGAATGCATGCCACCTGTCTTAATACCCCTAGAGTGAGGAAAAAACCTGCTCTGAGCTGTCGTGACAAGGCCACACATTCCCGGCCCCATTTCTGCTGCTGCAGCAATGTCCCCACCCCCTCCGAGCTTGGCACTAGGAATGCCAGCTGGGAAAGGTCAGAGGCAGGGCTCTGTTAACTGAGCTGCACGGTGCTCCAGAGAAACCCAAGATTGGGAAGGAGGCTGGGTTTCTGGTCAGAAACTTAAAACATAACCTTCAATTCAGGTTGAAAAGTGCATTTATCAGGTTCAGAAAATGCATGACACGGGAGTGGGTGGAGTAGGGTAGAGAAAAATGCAGTAGGTGAGTTTGGACCTTTCAGGGTTCATCATGCTGGACTGGGACTTGCAAAATCAAGGGGCCCCTGTGGTGGCGTCACCCCTGGGAAAAGCCTGGAAACAGTTGTAATGGGAGCCAATTGGCATGATGAAAACTGAAAGAACCCACAAAATGGTTGGAGAAAACAGCCAAAAGCACATGCGTTACCCATAGAGACATCGTGTTCTGGGACACTTCAGTGGGTTCTTTGATCCAGGAGCCTAAGCACAGAATTGTTGATGGGAAGGGCTTGGGGCCAGCAGCTAGAAAAGGCCTCTGACTAAAGAGGGGGGCACAGTGGCCTATGGGGATTGGATCCTTAATGGCAGGAAAGTAAAATTTTGAAGGCAGCAGGAGCAGTGCAAAGAGGGTTTGTGTGATTAAAGTGTGTGAAGTGACAGCATGGAGGGGTGAGTTACTGCTTGTCCAGCAATGATTGCCAAGAAGTCTGAGCTCTGTGTACTGCAATCCTCCAAGGGACAAGTGCAGGCCAAACTAAAGATTGGGTGCTGGTGGAGGGTGGGCTGCAACCCTGTAGAGATGTAGTCCAGGCACAGAGGCTCAGGATGCCAGGTTTGAAGTATAGCTTGAGCATCTCTAATTCCAAAAACCAAAATCCCCAAATCTGAAAGTTTTTGAGTACTACCAACAGAAATTCTTGAGCTGACTTCATGTGACAGGTTGCAGTCAAAATGGTACAGAAAAATTTTGTATAAAAGTATCTTCAAGGGGCCAGCAGGTGGCATGGTGGTTAAGGTGCTGGACTCTGAGATGGCAGACCATGTTCTGAGTTCTGGCCAGGTGGCTGACTTTCTCACTTTCCCTCCCTCTGTCTTCAGTGAGCACATGTGCCCCATAGCAAAATTTTGAAGAAGTGAAATTAAGGGACCAGCAGATGGCATAATGGTTGTGTTGCCAAACTCCCATGTAGTCAACCGCAGTTTGAGTCCTGGACCCAGTGGCTTAAAATTCACACCAGGTATGTGTGTGTTCGTGCCCAAAATCTTGATAGGTAATAAGAGAAGGGATTACAGTGTGACCATCCCCTGGAGAGTGATTTCTTGCTTTCTGTCTGTGCAGTGTGGAAGTCCAGCACCTTAACCATCATGTCTGCTGGTGCCCAAAACAAAATTAAATCTTTTTTTTGTTTTTTTTTGAGAGGTTTTCGCTATAGGGCGCGTGCGCTCGCCAGACAGATAGAGATAGACATAGAGACAGCGAGAAATCACCCCCCAGGGGGATGGTCACACCACAAGCCCTTCTCCTCCATTCTCTTCTCGGGATCTTGGGCATGCACGCACATGCGCCCAGCGTGAGTTTTAAGCCACTGGGTCTGGGATGCAAACCGCGGTCGACTACGTGGGAGTCCAGCGACATAGCCATTACGCTAACTGCTGGTTCCCCCAAATTAAATTTTCTTTTTTTTTTTGGAGAGGTTTTCGCTATAGGGCGCGTGCGCTCGCCAGACAGATAGAGATAGACATAGAGACAGCGAGAAATCACCCCCCAGGGGGATGGTCACACCACAAGCCCTTCTCCTCCATTCTCTTCTCGGGATCTTGGGCATGCACGCACATGCGCCCAGCGTGAGTTTTAAGCCACTGGGTCTGGGATGCAAACCGCGGTCGACTACGTGGGAGTCCAGCGACATAGCCATTACACTAACTGCTGGTTCCCCCCAAAATTAAATCTTAAAAAATATTTTCAAGTTATGTGTATAAAGTGTGGATGTGTGTATTGAACACAAATGAGAGACCAGCAGATGGCGTAAACGGTTATGTTGTTGGACTCCCACATGGCCAACCATGCAGTTTGAGTTCCTGACCCAGAGGCTTGAAACATGCTGGGCACATGTGCCCAAAATCCTGAAAGGAGAAGGGATTGCAGAGTGTCTATCCAGTGGCTTGAAACTTAGTGCCAGGCGCACGTGTATACCCAAAATCCCAAGAGGAGAATGGAGGGGAAGGGATTGTGGCATGGCCATCCCCCTGGGGTGGTGATTTGTTTTCTGTCTCCAGCTATTGCATATACCCTATAGCAAAAATCTCTAATAAAAAATATAGAATTGCATTCTATTCTCAAGATGCAAATATCAATATTTTTTGCTACAGGGTGCATGTACTCACTGGAAACAGGGAAAGTGAGGAATTCCTCTCCACACTTAGGGTGGGTGGCTATGCTGTAAACTCTTCATTCTCTCTGCAGTTTGGGCACACACACACATATGCCCAGTGTTGTTTAAGTTGTTAGGATTCAGAACTTGAACTGTGCAGTTAGCCATGTGAAATCCAGCTGTCTTATCATGCCACCAACTGGCCCACAAATATTTCTTTTTCTTTTTATTTGGAGAGGTTTTTGCTATAAGGCGCGTGCGCTTGCCAGGAAGACGGAGAGAGACAGAAAGTGAGAAATCACCCCAGCCACACTACAATCCCTTCTCCATTCTCCTCTTGGGATCTTGGGCACGCATGCACACATGCCCAGTGTGAATTTAAGCCTCCGGGTCTGGGACTCGAACCACAGTCGACTACATGGGAGTCTAGTGACGTAGCCATTACGCCAGCTGCTGGTCCCAACCCGCAAATATTTCAACATCTGAAAAAATCCAGAATCTGAAACACTTTACATAAGGGATATACATCCTGTTCTATGTATAAGAATCTTTAAAAAGAAATTAGAGAGCAGAAAATCTTTTTTAAATTTCCCAAGTTCCCACTACATCTGTGTATTAGGCACATTTTGGTGTTTTCTTATCTTTTTTTCTCCTTTTGGAAACATGGAACAATGAAGACGAAGATGAGAAATGGTTTGGGGAGGTGTGGGTAAAACAGGGCTTGAGTGGCACTTGCAGTGTGGCCCACACACTGGGCTGGTATTTCCAAGGCTACGTTGTTCTAGTTCAGAAAATGCTCAGAAACATTTTGGCCCTCTCTGAACCTGCTGTCAATAGCGTCCTGCAGCTGTCCAGGCCTCTGACTTGCTTCCCTGGCCCTCGGCGCAGAATACCCAGTTCTTCCACTGGCCCACCACTCCAGGAGGCCCAAGCAGCTTTGAAATAGCACAAGGTTCAGGGTTCTTTTTGCTCAAGGGTCAAAGCAGGATGCAAATTCTGTTCCCACAAGATTAGGAGGCAGTAGCTGGATGAAGCAGGGGTTTATTGTCATTCAAGAGTATAAACTTGGTGAAAATGTAAGACTCAGAAAAGTAAAGTAACCAGCCTGTGGTCACACAGCAAGTCAGTGCTGGGGCCAGGATCCAAGCAGTAAATGAAGGGCAGCCAGAGCCTCAGTGGGAAGTGAGTGGTGTAAAGTCCCTGAGATACAGATTAGGCTCCCGTTTTACAGGTGAGGTGGCAGAACTGTGACCCTAGTCCACTAAGTCTGCCCAGAGTGTGGCTCCTCAGGTAGGAAGAGGGAGTGAGAAGACCTCCAATCACTTGCCTAGCAGCTGGAGTACAGGAAGACCATGCCATTAACAATACAGCGGTGGGTAAAGAAGGCTTCTGTATCCCACCCCTGAGGGCTCACAGGACTACAGTTCCCAGGGGCCCCTACTCCAGGTCCAAGACCCTAAACCAAAGCTAGTCTGTAATCTGACCATCCCTCTCAAAAAGGTCACCCCAAGAGCTCCTTGAGGGACAGCAACAGGGGGAGCTCCGCAAAGCTATGTTTTGGTGGGGGTGGGGGAGGGCAGTGGCTCATCTCAGGCGACCTCCCCCTACCACTCCATGGAGCCCAGTCCTGTTCGGTCCTGTTCCTCCCCCACACACCCCAGCCCAGTAAAGAACTCTTGTGATGAGCTTGGCCATCTAGCCTCCTCTGGTTTGCAGTTTTTCTGGACAAATGTCCAGAATAAGCCAAGTTGCTCTGATGAAGGCACAGTGTCCAGAGCCTGAGACTGGGCATCCTGCCTCCTGACACCTGCTCCCCTTGACAGTCTCTTGGCCTCTGAAAGAAGCTTGGATTGGGAACCCTGCAGTCTTGTCCCACCCTCATCTATAACCCAGGAAAAGGACCCAGATGAGGTAATACCTCAGCCAAAATCACACAGCCAGTTGCTCGGTCACACCTTGGGCCTCCCCACCCAGCATTCGTCCCCAGTCCTGCAAAGGACGGACAGGACAGAAGTCGGACCTATGTGTGAGGCCTGAAGGAAGTGGGTCAGCCGCAGGGCTATGAACAAGCCAGGCTGAGGATCTCTATCCCTCCTTCCCTCCCTCCTCCCCTCACCCCCAAAATAGCTCCCAGAACTACCAGGCCAAGACCCTCCCATTGCTGGGGGGAGGAGAGGAGGCGGAGCACACTGCCCAGAGCCAGGCTTTAAATTCCCTCGCTGTTGGGGAGCTCTACTCCCTGGCTGGAGGCAGCACTAAGGCCGCCTGTTCCCTCATCCGTCAGTCCAGCTGGTCCTTCTGCAGCCATGTCCCGGCCCCTGTCCGACCATGC
>NW_006159755.1:1554399-1562914 GCF_000334495.1 Tupaia belangeri chinensis | reverse complement strand
CCCCCCCCGCCCCCCCCCCCCTACCACTCCATGGAGCCCAGTCCTGTTCGGTCCTGTTCCTCCCCCACACACCCCAGCCCAGTAAAGAACTCTTGTGATGAGCTTGGCCATCTAGCCTCCTCTGGTTTGCAGTTTTTCTGGACAAATGTCCAGAATAAGCCAAGTTGCTCTGATGAAGGCACAGTGTCCAGAGCCTGAGACTGGGCATCCTGCCTCCTGACACCTGCTCCCCTTGACAGTCTCTTGGCCTCTGAAAGAAGCTTGGATTGGGAACCCTGCAGTCTTGTCCCACCCTCATCTATAACCCAGGAAAAGGACCCAGATGAGGTAATACCTCAGCCAAAATCACACAGCCAGTTGCTCGGTCACACCTTGGGCCTCCCCACCCAGCATTCGTCCCCAGTCCTGCAAAGGACGGACAGGACAGAAGTCGGACCTATGTGTGAGGCCTGAAGGAAGTGGGTCAGCCGCAGGGCTATGAACAAGCCAGGCTGAGGATCTCTATCCCTCCTTCCCTCCCTCCTCCCCTCACCCCCAAAATAGCTCCCAGAACTACCAGGCCAAGACCCTCCCATTGCTGGGGGGAGGAGAGGAGGCGGAGCACACTGCCCAGAGCCAGGCTTTAAATTCCCTCGCTGTTGGGGAGCTCTACTCCCTGGCTGGAGGCAGCACTAAGGCCGCCTGTTCCCTCATCCGTCAGTCCAGCTGGTCCTTCTGCAGCCATGTCCCGGCCCCTGTCAGACCATGAGAAGAGGAAACAGATCAGCGTGCGTGGCCTGGCCGGCGTGGAGAATGTGACTGAGCTGAAAAAGAACTTCAACCGGCACCTGCATTTCACACTCGTGAAGGATCGCAATGTGGCCACCCCACGAGACTACTACTTTGCGCTGGCCCACACCGTGCGGGACCACCTTGTGGGCCGCTGGATCCGCACACAGCAGCACTACTATGAGAAGGACCCCAAGGTGCTGCTCGGGGCACCCGGGGTGGGGGGGATTTCTGCAGCAAAATAAAGGGTCACTCCAGGGCTTGGAGGATCCAGGGGGTGCCAGGGTAACCCAGGCAGAGAAACCTGGTGTGAGTAGAAATAGGTCCCGTGATTTGGGGCAGGACGGCTGGTTACAAAGGTCCGGCGCATACTCAGGGAAGATTGGAGGGACTACTGGGGGACAAGAAGAGGCCTGTAGCCTCGGTCAGACTGAGGGTGGGGAGGGTGAGGGTGGAGGGCGTGTGTTGAATGTGTGCCTGGTGTGTCTGAGCAGCAGGCGGGTGGCGCTGGGCGGCAGGGATCAAGTGTCTGGTGGGGTCATTGGTAAATGTCAGCAACCTAACACCCTACAGCAGGCGGTGGGGGGTGGGGTGGGGTGAGGACAGGACTCAGGAAACCAGGAGACCAGGCGCTTTCAGCATCTTAGCTCCTACTGTTTCTCAGTCCCTTTCTTGAGACTGAGATTTGAGGGCCCTGGGCATTGTAAGGAGAGGAGGTGGCATTTTCTTTTTTTTGGAGAGGTTTTCGCTATAGGGCGCATGTGCTCACCAGACAGACAAAGAGAGACATAGAGACAGAACGCGAGAAATCACCCCCCAGGGACAATGGTCACTCCGCAATCCCTTCTCCTCCAGTCTCCTCTTGGGATCTTGGGCACCCACGCACACGCGCCCGGCGTGAGTTTTAAGTCACTGGGTCCGGGACGTGAACCACGGTCAACTACGTGGGAGTCCAGCGATATAGCCATTACGCCAACTGCTAGTTCCCGGTGTGGCATTTTCTAGCCCTGAGTCACCTTGTGACCTTGAGCAAATGACTGGGTCTTGGACTGGCCCTCTTGGGGAGCCCTTGGAGGTCCTCTCTGTGTCTCAGCTTCCTGATGGGCTGATGGGAGGTGTGTGTGATGGGAGCGCTTTCCACCTCTCCTGAGCACCTCAAGCCCTGACGTAGTTACGGCCAGCTCCATTTTCCAGATGAGAAAAATGAGGCCGGAGGAGAAAGGGGTTTGTCCAAAGTCAGGAATGCTGGGACCACAATTTTATCTGTGGGCTTCAAAGCCTGAGATAGTTCCTCTGAGTGGAGAGGGAAAAAAATCTGGGGACAGGAATGGAACTGGGGGTAAGACAGGAGTGTGAGAGGGCCAGGCCCAGCTGGGCCAGGCTGAATGTTGTGGGTAACCCTGACCCCCCGCCCTGCACATCTGTCTGGGCAGAGGATCTACTACTTGTCTTTGGAGTTCTACATGGGACGGACATTACAAAACACCATGGTGAACCTGGCCTTGGAGAATGCCTGTGACGAGGCCACCTACCAGGTGTGTGGGGGCAGGGGTGGGGTGAGCCTTAGGGTCTGTAGGATTTTCCTGCCAGCACTTGGCGCTGATCACTGCCATTCCTTCGTCCTCCCCTCCCCTCCCAGCTGGGCTTGGACATGGAGGAACTGGAGGAGATCGAGGAAGATGCAGGGCTGGGCAACGGGGGCCTGGGCCGGCTGGCAGGTAGGTAGACAGGGTTGTGGGGAGTGGGGCTGGGCAGGAGACTTCCTTCATCTGGGAACCCTGACACCTGCCTCCCTGCACACCCCTAGCCTGCTTTCTGGACTCCATGGCAACACTGGGCCTGGCTGCCTATGGCTACGGGATCCGCTATGAGTTTGGGATTTTTAACCAGAAGATCTGCGGGGGCTGGCAGGTGAGCAGCCTTGACCCTGACTGTGGGACCTTGCCACAATGGAGAAGACCCCTTTTTAGTCATCCATCTCTGGATGGGTCCAGAATCAGCCCTAGCCTCTGCAGAAAGCACCCTTTGTCCCAAGGCCAGCTGGTACCCCTTGGAACAGTTGGTCTTCATCTATGGACTGTTTGGGATTTGTTACCTCCTACTGGACAGCACTAGCCCGAGACCCACCCAGAGCCCTGGGTTTCCACTGGGGCCCACTGCACATTGAGGCATGAGCACCTGCATCTCATACAGCCTTCCTTCCTCCCCCGACCTGCCTTGAGCTCAGATGGAGGAGGCTGATGACTGGCTTCGCTATGGCAACCCCTGGGAGAAGGCCCGACCTGAGTTCACACTGCCTGTGCACTTCTATGGCCGAGTGGAGCACACCAGCCAGGGGGCCAAGTGGGTGGACACTCAGGTAAGGATGAAGCTGGAGGGGCATGGAGAACCCAGCTGGAGGCGGGGAGGAGAGGAGGCAGGAAACAGGAAAGAGCCTGAAGGTGTTGGATCCAGTGTTGTTTTACAACTAAGGACACAAAGGCTCAGAGAAGTTAAGCAACTTACTCAAGGTCACGCAGCTGGGACCAGAAGAGGCTTGATATAGGGTCACAGAGGAGCCAAGCTAAGTACAAACCCTGGCAGAGGGAGAAAGGTTGCCCTGTTCCAACAGCACTTCTCCCTGACCCAGCTCCTCTCCATCCCAGAAGATGGAGCCTATCATGGGGGACCAGCAAATGGCATAATGGTTATGTCGTGAACTCCCACATAGTTGACAGTGGTTCAAGTCCCGGACCTGGCGGCTTAAAACTCACACCAGGTGTGTGTGTGTGCTTGCCCAAAGTCCTAAGAAGATAATGGAGAAGAAGAGATTGCAGTGTGGCCATCCCTGCCTAGGGCATGATTTCTCACTTTCTGTCTCTCCAGCAAGTGCATGCACCCTATAGCAAAAACCCTCTCTTAAGAAAAAAAAAAAAAAAAAAAAAAAAAAAAAAAAGCCTCTCGCAGCAACTTGATATTCCCCCAGTCAAAATGGGGCTTAATGGAAAGCATAACCACAGCCCAGAAAGGGGACAGGGTAGAGAATCAAGGCCTTGTGGGTAGGGTCACACAGCAAGTTAGAGGGAGCCCGAAGCCAAATCCAGTTCCATTGTTCCTATTGCTGCGGCTGCAGGTCATCAGCTCTGGATGGGCTGCACAGAAGCCTCTCGGCTTTTGGAATTGGGCATTTGTTCTGCCATCATCCAGGCTAAGGCCCAGTAGGGGCTGCTGGCTGTCTGTGGCAGGTACACATGTCAGCCTGGCCCGAACAGCTGTGGCTGGGAAGCAGGCAACCTTGGCTCTTCCTGCCTGGCTGCATGTTCTCGGATCAGTCCTGCTCCAATCAAGGCTTTCATAGTATCCAGGAGGGAAGGTGATGCCCTTTAAAGGGCTCCAGTGGATGCAGCCCTGGCACAGTGATAGCAAGCACTTACTGGCAGCAATGATTGCTATTATGAGTTTTTCAAAGAATTATTTTTATTCAAGTTTATTTATTGTCATCATTATTATTTTTCATTTGACTCGAGAAAGAGAGAAAGTGAGAAATCAAGCCGCCAGGCCCAGGACTGGAACCATAGTCAGCCATGTGGGAGTCCAGTGTCTTTAACCACCACACCACCTGCCAGCCCCCACTGGCAGCAATTATTGAGGTTTGCTCATTGTGGGAGGTGGGGTCAGCATCAGCCACTGCTAATTAGTTCTGTGGTGACCCAGGTGAAGGACTTTTGGGTTCCCAAGCCTCTCTTGAGTCCAGAGTGTCCTAGTTCTTGTTCAAGTCAGGCTGGCCAGCCTAGCTCATTGCTGCGGAGTGACCACCAGCAGAGCCCACCTGGGCCCTGGGCTGTTCTCCCTTCCTTCTCCCACAGTCCTTGCAATGTCTGGCCGGGCAGGGGTTGCAGGTGGCGGAAGGAGTAGTCGGGATATCCTCTCTGTATAGATGAGCCCCAGAGAGGTTATGGGGTTTGCTCATGGTTACTCAGCTAGTAAATGCCAGCACTGGGGCTAGGACCTGGGGTGGGTGTCGACAGAGTGCAGGGACAAAGCCTTGTATTCTAGCCCTGAGGGTGAGGGGAGCCCCACAAGTCAGACACAGGCAGTTGCCTGGGGCTGGCACCTTGACAGACTGTCTAGCTCCTGACACTGGGTGTCTCTGCAGGTGGTACTGGCCATGCCCTATGACACACCCGTGCCTGGCTACCGCAATAACATTGTCAACACCATGCGCCTCTGGTCGGCGAAGGCGCCCAACGACTTCAACCTCAAGGACTGTGAGTTCACTGGCTGGGAGGGAGCAGCCCTAGCACATTCCCTGGCACATACCCAGCCCCAGCTTGACCCTGTCCCCACTTTTGTCCCTTAGTCAATGTCGGTGGCTACATCCAGGCTGTGCTGGACCGCAACCTGGCTGAGAACATCTCTCGTGTCCTGTACCCCAATGACAACGTGCGTTACACCTGAGCTGGGAGCAAAAAGCCTGAGTGATTGGGAGAGGGTCAGGGAAAGCTGGGAAGGGACACTCCTTGGTGCCTGAGCCACACCCAGGGCATATTGCTGGCTTACTATGTCCTGCCTCCCCCCCCCCAAGTCCTTGGAGGGGAGGACACCTGAGTCCTGAGGGAAGTGGCTTAGGACAGGGCACTTTGGAGGAGCTGTTATCAATGGGGACATCCATGCTACTCTTGGTCCTCTGGTCTTCGTATCCCACCTTCCTATATCATCCCCAGCACTGCATCCAGGTCCTGGAGAGTGGGGGTTGCTCAGGGTTTAAGGAGTCCTGGTGTGGGTGGGGTCTCCTGGCCACACCCACAGCAACATTAGGCCACGCCCCTGCCACCTTGACTCCACTCTGCCTTGCTCTGTGCCTAGTTCTTTGAGGGGAAGGAGCTGCGGCTGAAGCAGGAGTACTTCGTGGTGGCTGCCACCCTCCAGGACATCATCCGTCGCTTCAAGTCCTCCAAGTTTGGCTGCCGTGATCCCGTGCGCACAAGTTTCGATGCCTTCCCAGATAAGGTACCACGTCTGTGAGAAGGGCTGCCCTCCATGCCTGGTATGGGGTGCTCCAGCTTCTCCACTCTGGCCTCAGCCTGTCTTCCCCGTTTTACTGATGAGGAAGTGGATGCGGGGTGTGTGTGTGGGGCGACTTCCTCAGGATTCCCAACCATCAGGCAATGACTGGTGCTTACCTTCCCCTGCCACTGCCTCATGAGTGTGTCCACCCTGTTCAGTCATGGATCCATGCCGGCCTCTCTTGGGGCTCTTTGAAGGGGCAAAGGGCAATGACTTGGGCCCTTTGAAGGGGCAAAGGGCAATGACTTGGGCCCTTTGAAGGGGCAAAGGGCAGTGACCACAGTGCTTGGAGCTCATACTGACTCCAAGCTCCCTGCCCCTGCAGGTAGCCATTCAGCTCAATGATACCCACCCCTCCCTGGCCATCCCTGAGCTGATGAGGATTCTGGTGGACCTGGAGCGGCTGGACTGGGACAAGGTGGGCTTTAGGACCCCTCTTCCCTGTGCGACCTTCTCTGCCTCAGGATTCCCTCCCTAGTTTCGGGGCTGGAGGGTTATGATTGGAGCGAACAGATGGGGGTGTGAGCCTGAGGGCAGGCATCCTAGAACTGCTGGCTGCACAGCGTGTGTGTGGAGCCGTAGGACTTAGGCTGGTGTCATGGTGCCCCACCCCATGCCAGGCATGGGACGTGACAGTGAAGACCTGCGCCTACACCAACCACACGGTGCTGCCCGAGGCCCTGGAGCGCTGGCCCGTTCACCTCATGGAGACGCTGCTGCCTCGGCACCTCCAGATCATTTACGAGATCAACCAGCGCTTCCTCAACGTAAGTCGGGGAGACATGGGGACACAGAGCTGGAGAGGGGGAGTGCAGTCTAGGACTGGAGGGTGGGAGCACGGGAGTGGCAGGGGGATGGCAGTGGGCAGAGCTCTGGGGAGTTCCTGGGTCCTGGTCCCAGCTCTGGGCTCTCTGTGCACAGCGGGTAGCAGCGGCATTTCCAGGGGACGTAGACCGGCTTCGGCGCATGTCGCTGGTGGAGGAGGGTGCAGTGAAGCGCATTAACATGGCACACCTGTGCATTGCCGGCTCACACGCTGTCAACGGCGTGGCCCGCATCCACTCCGAGATCCTCAAGAAGACCATGTGAGCCCCACTCCAGACCCTACGCACTAGGCCCGCCCACGCTGCAGCTCTGCCTGCCCCACTCCTCACTCCCTGGTAGTGACCATGATCTCCCCGGGTGGTCCCTTCCACAGATGGCGCACCATAGCCCTTTCCAGTACAGTCCTGTCCCAAGACGACCCCCTCTTACACATGACACCTCCCTCAGGTCTGCATCCCCAATCCTAGGTAGTAAGGGCCCTAGGGAAGATGCCTTCATCCCACAGGGGTGAGTGGCGACCCTCATGCAACTTCATCCTGCAGTTTCAAAGACTTCTATGAGCTGGAGCCTCATAAGTTCCAGAATAAGCCCAATGGCATCACCCCTCGGCGCTGGCTGGTTCTGTGTAACCCTGGGCTGGCGGAGGTCATTGCTGAGGTGAGAGGCCACTGTATGGCCAGGAGGATCCACACGGATCACTGCAGGGATCAGCTGGGTGTGCTCATGTAGTGGTTCACTGTTCAAGGGCTCCTAGCCAAGGGCTGAAGTCCATCCTGTACTGACTATGTTCAGTGACTGGGGAGTCACTTTTAAGAGTCACAAGAGCCTTGCCTTGCCTTGAGGAAGGGGCCCCTCTGAGCTAATGCAGGCCCTGGCTACAGAGGGGGAGTTCATAGTCTGTGGAGGGGCTCATCAACGGCTCCCATCTGAAATGAGACTAGGAGGAGGCAGATACCTAGTAGAGGAGGCTCAAGGTCATGCTAGCATGAGGAAAAGGCCAGGAAGCCAGGAAGGGTTGCTGGGGTCAGGTGGGGTCAGCTATCAGAAGCCAAGGTTGAGAGGGAAGGAACATGGGTGTGGCTGCCCCATGCCCCAGCTGGGAGGCTGGAGGAGTTGAGAGGGCTTGCAGAGTAGTCCAATGGGTAGAGGGTACTTGGCTGACCTGGAAAGGTTCCCTTCTGTGTCAAGAGTAGGGAGGATAAAGTTGGGGGAGACTTGACTGAGAGCCTTCTTCCCACAGCGCATCGGGGAGGACTACATCTCAGACCTGGACCAGCTGCGCAAACTGCTCTCCTACGTGGATGATGAAGCCTTTATCCGGGATGTGGCCAAAGTGAAGCAGGTGGGGAGGGCTGCAACCTGGGACACATGGAGTATGCTGGAGGGGTTAGATGTCTGGGTTGGAAGTGGCCGATAGAGCTCATCTCTCCTGCCAACCTCAGGCCACTGGTAGATGTTGCCTGGAGTCTGTAACAGGAACACATCATCTAGCCTCACTGAGAAAGAGTGCTGACATTGATTAGCAATGTCTGCCCTGGTACAGAAGTGGATGAATGTAGCAAGTGAGCCTCCTATCATCTACCTCCCTGGGCCTGAGCGAATGGAAAGAAATGAGGACTACACGATTTCCAGAGGCTGAGGTCTGTTGGTGAGCTTTCCCCTCTCCCTTGCCTCCAGGAAAACAACGGCACTCCCCCCCCCCTGCCACTGCCTCATGAGTGTGTCCACCCTGTTCAGTCATGGATCCATGCCGGCCTCTCTTGGGGCTCTTTGAAGGGGCAAAGGGCAATGACTTGGGCCCTTTGAAGGGGCCCAGGGCAGTGACCACAGTGCTTGGAGCTCATACTGACTACAAGATACATGCACCAGCCGGTAG
>NW_006159755.1:1543852-1554246 GCF_000334495.1 Tupaia belangeri chinensis | reverse complement strand
TGGGGGGAGCCGTAGGACTTAGGCTGGTGTCATGGTGCCCCACCCCATGCCAGGCATGGGACGTGACAGTGAAGACCTGCGCCTACACCAACCACACGGTGCTGCCCGAGGCCCTGGAGCGCTGGCCCGTTCACCTCATGGAGACGCTGCTGCCTCGGCACCTCCAGATCATTTACGAGATCAACCAGCGCTTCCTCAACGTAAGTCGGGGAGACATGGGGACACAGAGCTGGAGAGGGGGAGTGCAGTCTAGGACTGGAGGGTGGGAGCACGGGAGTGGCAGGGGGGGGGGAGGGGGGGGGGCTGGAGGGTGGGAGCACGGGAGTGGCAGGGGGATGGCAGTGGGCAGAGCTCTGGGGAGTTCCTGGGTCCTGGTCCCAGCTCTGGGCTCTCTGTGCACAGCGGGTAGCAGCGGCATTTCCAGGGGACGTAGACCGGCTTCGGCGCATGTCGCTGGTGGAGGAGGGTGCAGTGAAGCGCATTAACATGGCACACCTGTGCATTGCCGGCTCACACGCTGTCAACGGCGTGGCCCGCATCCACTCTGAGATCCTCAAGAAGACCATGTGAGCCCCACTCCAGACCCTACGCACTAGGCCCGCCCACGCTGCAGCTCTGCCTGCCCCACTCCTCACTCCCTGGTAGTGACCATGATCTCCCCGGGTGGTCCCTTCCACAGATGGCGCACCATAGCCCTTTCCAGTACAGTCCTGTCCCAAGACGACCCCCTCTTACACATGACACCTCCCTCAGGTCTGCATCCCCAATCCTAGGTAGTAAGGGCCCTAGGGAAGATGCCTTCATCCCACAGGGGTGAGTGGCGACCCTCATGCAACTTCATCCTGCAGTTTCAAAGACTTCTATGAGCTGGAGCCTCATAAGTTCCAGAATAAGACCAATGGCATCACCCCTCGGCGCTGGCTGGTTCTGTGTAACCCTGGGCTGGCGGAGGTCATTGCTGAGGTGAGAGGCCACTGTATGGCCAGGAGGATCCACACGGATCACTGCAGGGATCAGCTGGGTGTGCTCATGTAGTGGTTCACTGTTCAAGGGCTCCTAGCCAAGGGCTGAAGTCCATCCTGTACTGACTATGTTCAGTGACTGGGGAGTCACTTTTAAGAGTCACAAGAGCCTTGCCTTGCCTTGAGGAAGGGGCCCCTCTGAGCTAATGCAGGCCCTGGCTACAGAGGGGGAGTTCATAGTCTGTGGAGGGGCTCATCAACGGCTCCCATCTGAAATGAGACTAGGAGGAGGCAGATACCTAGTAGAGGAGGCTCAAGGTCATGCTAGCATGAGGAAAAGGCCAGGAAGCCAGGAAGGGTTGCTGGGGTCAGGTGGGGTCAGCTATCAGAAGCCAAGGTTGAGAGGGAAGGAACATGGGTGTGGCTGCCCCATGCCCCAGCTGGGAGGCTGGAGGAGTTGAGAGGGCTTGCAGAGTAGTCCAATGGGTAGAGGGTACTTGGCTGACCTGGAAAGGTTCCCTTCTGTGTCAAGAGTAGGGAGGATAAAGTTGGGGGAGACTTGACTGAGAGCCTTCTTCCCACAGCGCATCGGGGAGGACTACATCTCAGACCTGGACCAGCTGCGCAAACTGCTCTCCTACGTGGATGATGAAGCCTTTATCCGGGATGTGGCCAAAGTGAAGCAGGTGGGGAGGGCTGCAACCTGGGACACATGGAGTATGCTGGAGGGGTTAGATGTCTGGGTTGGAAGTGGCCGATAGAGCTCATCTCTCCTGCCAACCTCAGGCCACTGGTAGATGTTGCCTGGAGTCTGTAACAGGAACACATCATCTAGCCTCACTGAGAAAGAGTGCTGACATTGATTAGCAATGTCTGCCCTGGTACAGAAGTGGATGAATGTAGCAAGTGAGCCTCCTATCATCTACCTCCCTGGGCCTGAGCGAATGGAAAGAAATGAGGACTACACGATTTCCAGAGGCTGAGGTCTGTTGGTGAGCTTTCCCCTCTCCCTTGCCTCCAGGAAAACAAGTTGAAGTTCTCTGCATACCTAGAGAGGGAATACAAAGTCCATATCAACCCCAACTCACTCTTCGACATCCAGGTGAAGCGGATTCATGAATACAAACGCCAGCTCCTCAACTGTCTCCACGTCATCACCCTGTACAACCGTGAGTGGCAGTGACTCCTGGCTTTCAGTGCTCACCTCTGTGTACCTCTCTGCATCCTACCAACTGCCCACTCAGTATCTCCTTTGGCCTTGTGGCAGCTCTTGGGGCATGGAACTACCTCTATTTCATAAATGGGGAAACTGAAACTCAGAGAGAAGAGAGTGACCGTCACATAGCAAATGTTTGTCTGTGTCAGACCTAATGTCTCCCAGCCCAGGCCTGGCTGGTTGGGTGCTATCAGGAGCTGCTACCCAGAGGGAAGGACCTGGCCTATGTGATCCCTCTTTACTTCACAGGCATCAAGAAGGAGCCCAATAAGTTTGTTGTGCCTCGGACGGTGATGATCGGAGGGAAGGTGAGGAGCCAGGGCATAGACCAGCCTCTGGTCCTTCGTAGCCAGGTTGAGGTCACTCTGGCTGGGTAGGACCGTAGAGCTGACCCTATACTGTGCCCCAACAGGCCGCACCTGGGTACCACATGGCCAAGATGATTATCAAACTCATCACGGCTATTGGGGATGTGGTCAACCACGACCCAGTGGTGGGAGACCGGCTCCGTGTCATCTTCCTGGAGAACTACCGAGTCTCACTGGCTGAGAAAGGTGGGGCACTGCCAACAGGGGCCCTGGGGAGGCTCTGACTAGTTTGGTTCGAGGAAAAGGCATTAATCATTTTCTCCTGGGGTATTTGCTTTATAGAAGAGTCTGGAGTAGGAAATGCTTAAACTAATAGTGGAATTTCAGATAGTACAGTATGAAATGACTGGGGAGAAGGGCCTTATTGGTGCCCTTCAAATTCATACACGGAGGCAGAGGGAATTCAGGTTGGATACCAGATGTTCAAAAATTATAAGAGGTGGAGGGTGTGGGGGGGAGTCACAGGAAGACTTGGTTGGTGAAGAGTGAAGGGTTGAGATGGAAGGAACTTTGATTTTGGTTATGCGTAGGGTCAGCCTAACCCCAGAGTTCCTAGCTGGGGTGAGATTCTTCCCTGAGTTGACCTTGTCCCTTGCTGCCACCCCACAGTGATCCCCGCTGCGGACCTCTCTGAACAGATCTCTACTGCGGGCACTGAGGCCTCAGGCACTGGCAACATGAAGTTCATGCTCAATGGGGCCCTGACCATTGGCACCATGGACGGGGCCAATGTGGAGATGGCAGAAGAGGCAGGAGAGGAGAACTTCTTCATCTTTGGAATGCGGGTGGAGGACGTGGAAAAGCTTGACCAGAGAGGGTACGGGGGTCAAAGATTCGAAAGTTCAGGGTTCACGGGCAGGTGTCACCAAAGTGTAGCTCTTTTCTCCTCCATTTCACCATCCTGTTGGAACTTTGGGCACACATGCATATGTGCCTGGTGTCTTTCAAGCTGCAAGGGTCAGGACTTGAACCACAGTTGGCTGTGTGAAATCCAGCTCCCTTAACTACCAGGCCAGCCCTAAAGTTATTTATTGAGAGGTTTTTGCCTTATTATGTGTGTGTTCATCAGAGAGAGGGACACACAGAGACAGTGAGAGGGAAAGTGAGAAAACACCCCCCTGGGGGATGGCCATGCTGCAATCCCTTCTCCTCTCTTCTCCTCCTGGGATCTCGGGCACACATGCACACATGCCAGGTCTGATTTTTAAGCCACTGGGTCTGGGACTTGAGCTATGGTCGACCATGTGGGAGTCCAGCAACATAACTTCTACGCCATCTACTGGCCCCCCTTAATTAATTTTTTTAAATTAATTTTGTTTATTTGTTTTAATTTGACCAAATAGAGACACAGAGAGAGGGAGAGAGAGGGAAAGCAAGGAAGCAAACCACTGGGTCCATGACTAAACCTCAGTCAGCCATGTGGGAGTCTAGAGCCTCAACCACCATGCCACCTGCTGGCCCCTCTAAATTTATTTTTAGGAAAATTCAGTACATGCAACAGAGTCTTGACACCATTACCCACCCCTATTCCCAGTCAATCCTGGATTGTGGGTACACATGTGCCAGATACTCAGGGAGGTCTCTGATACAAGCAGGAACCTTCCCCGGTGGCTCAGCCTTACAGAGGTGTTTTACCACTACACAAGAACTGGGCTTTTTCTTTTCTTTCTTTCTTTCTTCTTTTTTTAAAAAATATTTTTACTATAGTGTACATGTGTTCTCTTGAGAGAGACCAGAGAGAGGAAATAAGAAAGCACTCCCTAGGGGGCATGGCCGCACCACTGTCCCTTCTTTGTTTCTCCACCCAGGATTTTGGGCTCGGACACACGCACATGCGCTGTGTATTTTTTTTTTTGGGGGGGAGAGATTTTCACTGTAGGGCGCGTGCGCTCGCCAGACAGACAGAGAGAGACATAGAGACAGAAAGCAGGAAATCACCCCCCAGGGGGGATGGTCACGCTGCAACCCCTTCTCCTCCATTCTCCTCTCGGGATCTTGGGCACGCACGCACACGCGCCCGGCGTGAGTTTTAAGCCACCGGGTCCGGAACACGAACCGCGGTCGACTACGTGGGAGGCCAGCGACATAGCCATTACGCTAACTGCTGGTTCCCACGCTGTGTATTTTTCAAGCTACCAGGTCTAGGACTTAAATACCATAGCTGACCATGTGGGATCCAGTTGCCTTAACCACTGATTGGCCCCCTAAATTTATTTATTTTTTAAAAAGATTTAATTTTATTGTTATTTTTTATTTTGGGGATTTTTTGCCTTAAGGCACGTGTGCTTGCCAGAGAGAGAGAGACAGAGACAGAGACAGTGAGAGGGAAAATAAGAAATAACTCCCCGGGGAGGTGGCCACACTGCAATCCCTTCTCTATTCTCCTGGGATCTTGGGCACGCACACACGTGCTCACGGCATGATTTTCAAGCCACCAGGTCTAGGACTAGAACCACTGAGGTCAGTAATATAGAAGTCCGGTGACATCTGCTGGTTCCATTATTATTATTTTTTAAATTTGATGCGAGACAAAAAGTGAGAAAGCAAGCCACCAGGTCTGGGACTAGAACTGCAGTTGGTCATGTGGGTCACCTGCTGGCCCTTCTAAATTTATTTTTTTTATATATATTTTTGATTTAGAATTTATTTATTATATATTTCTTAAAGTTTTAATATAGGGCACATGTGCTCATCAGAAGAGAGACAGAGAAGGGGGGAGTGAGAAAGTGAGAAAGCAAGCCAAGTCTGAGACCCTAACCACGGTCAGTCATGTGGGGGTTCAGCACACCGGCCACTTGCCACCTGCTGTCCTTATGTACTTGTTCTTATCATACAAGTGACACATGCTCGTAATTGGAAAAACACAAGACCATAAAGAGTAACTCGTCTATAATCCCATGACCCAGATTTAAATGCATATTCCCCATTTTATGTGTTTATATCTGTTATACACGTATATAAGCATATATATATGTATATATATATATATTAGATGGTCAGGGAAGTCATGACATATTTTTCTTCAATCTTCTATGCAAAAATGTGTCATGACTTTCCTGATGACCTAGTTAGTTTTATATAGTTTTAAATTTTTTTAGAAATATTTTATTTTATTTCACTTTATCTATTTTAATTTTACCCGAGAGGGACAGAGTGAAAGAGAAAGAGAGAGGGAGAGAGAGAGGGAAACTGTGAGAAAGTAAGCCACCGGGTTTGGGACTTGAACTGCTGTGAGCCATGTGGGAGTCTAATGCCCTTAAGCACCACACCAACTGTGGGCCTCATTTTTGAAAGTTCAGATGATGTTTGTACAATTTTGAAATCCTCATATCTTATATAACATTGGAGAGAGATCTTCCATGTTACTAAATAGTCTTCAAAAAAATATTTCACGGCTGGCCACTAGGCCTAGTGATTAAGGGAGCTAGATCCCACTTGGCTGACTGAGCAGTTCAAATCCTGGTCCTGGCAGCAGCTTGAAAAACATCCCAGGCGCGTGTGCCCAGAATCCTAAAAGGAGGGCAACATGGAGATGGGATTGCAGCCTGACCATTTCCCATGGGGGTGCTTTCTCCTCTTCCTCTCTTTGTCTCTCTCTCTCTGGCAAGCACATGTACTGTCTAGCCAAAAATTAAAAGAGAAAGAGAGAGTAAATGTTTATACAGTATTTCATCCTATGGACATGCTACAATGTAACCAATTCCATCTGTTTGGATATTAAGGTTGATTTCCTGTTCCTCTACATATTACTGTGATGAACAGAGTAACAGCTGGTCTGTTGCCAGCAGGTGATATGGTGGTTAAGGTACTGGACTCCCGTGCGGCTGACTCCAGTTTGAATCCTGGACCTGACAGCCTGAAAATTGCCCCAAGCATATGTGTGCATGAATGTCCAAAATTCTGAGAGAATGGAGAAGGGATTATGGCGGCCATCCCCCCTGGGGAGTGATTTCTCAGTTATCTCTCTCTCCCAGGCTGGGAGTCCTGGGCAGTTGGGGCTAGGCTCCTTTGGCAGAAGCATCACTCTCCGGTCCCCAGCTGTCCAATGGGATGGGGTCGGCTTGGCCCTTGACTTAAGTTTCTTGCCTTTCTTTTCCCCTCCAGGTAGATTATGAAGACTATATTAAATGCCAGGAGGAAGTCAGTGTCTTCTGTAAGGGGAGGGGTCTTAAAAGGGGGGTGCATGAGCCCTGTAACAACAACAAAAAAAGCTGGTACCAGTTTACACTCAGCACAGCTTATTAGAGGTAGCACTAAATACTGAAAAGGAGGGCCCAGCAGGTGGTGTGGTAGTTAAAGTGTTGGACTTTCACATGGTCGATTGCGGCTCGAGTCCCGAACCTGGTGACTTTTTTTTTAAGAATTATTTTATTTAACTTTATTTATTATTATTATCATTATTATTTTCCAGTTTGATCAGAGAGAGACAGAGAGAGAGAGAGAGAGGAAGTGAGAAAGCAAGCCACCAGGTCTGTGACTTGAACCGTAGTTGGCCATGTGGGAGTCCAGCGCCTTTAACCACCATGCCACTTGCCGGCCTCTGTCTCTCCCTGGTGAGCACATGTGCTCTATAGCAAGTTAAAATAATAATAATAAATAAAGTTAAATAAATACTTTTTTTTTTGAAAGGTTTTTGCTATAGGGTGCGTGTGCTCGCCAGAAAGACAGAGACAGACAGAGATAGAAAATGAGAAATCACCTCCCAGGGGGATGGCTACGCCACAATCCCTTCTCCATTCTCCTCTTGGGATCTTGGACATGCACACGCACACACCTGGCATGAGTTTAAGCCACCAGGTCCAGGACTCGAACCGTGGTCGGCTACGTGGGAGTTCAGTGACATAGCCATTATGCTAACTGCTGGTCCCAATAAATACTTAATAAATATTTCAAACCTGTGAGGTTTGAAGAGAAAGTTCAGACTGTTCCTGAGCAGGAGGGAGCTGGGAACTGTTCTGAGCAAGGTCTGACCTGCTCAGAACTAGGTTCTGGCTGCAGGATGGAGACTGGTCTGGAGAGGGCAGGGGAGTGTAGGAGCCAACACCATATTGCAGGGAGAGTCTCCTGAAGCAGGCAGCCCCGGGGACGGGGATGAGACACTGGGGAGGAGGCCTTGGTTTCTGGTTAGAAGCAGGGAGGGGTAAGCCAGGGAGGGTTTTGAACCCTGGGGCATAGGGCACCGAAGATGGACTGTGTGGCCTCAGAAAGTGGAACAGTGGAGGAAAACAGGTTGCAGGGACTGTGCTGAGCTCTGCTGGACAGTCTGAGTATAAGGGTGGCAAGGCTAAGGACGTATCTGTGGGCTTCTCTGGGAGCCCCAGGTCGGGCCAGGGATGGACTTGGCATAGTAGGGGAGAAGAACCATTTGTGGGGGAAATAAACTGGTTAGGAGACCGTTGGTGCATGGAAGAGGGCGTTTTTGGGGCATTGGCTTTCTGTTTCCTCCAGGCCTTGGCTTTCTCATCCACAAAGTGGGGGTGAAAAGCTGAACAGAGAGGGGATGGGATTGCTAGGAAAGGACCTCCAAAGGGACTTGGCAGCCTTAGAGAGGATATCTATGGGGTCTTGACCCGAGGGGTTGGGACCTATAGGTTTTTTCTGGAGAAGCCAGGAACCCCTCTCCGGGGAGTTGACCACAGTTCCGCCCTGGTAGGTACAATGCCCAGGAGTACTATGACCGCATCCCTGAGCTCCGGCAGATCATTGAACAGCTGAGCAGTGGCTTCTTCTCTCCCAAACAACCTGACCTATTCAAGGACATTGTCAACATGCTTATGCATCATGACCGGTGAGCTGGCTGGTCAGGGCACCATGCAGTGGGGCTGCTGGGCTGAGCGGAGGTTGGTGGTGAGGAGGCTGGGAGTTCTGGGCAGTTGGGGCTAGGCTCCTTTGGGAGAAGCATGACTCTCTGGGGCCCCAGCTATCCAATGGGATGGGGTGGACTCGACCCTTGACTTGATAGAGCTTCTTGCCTCTCCTTTCCCTCCCCTCCAGGTTTAAAGTCTTTGCAGATTATGAAGACTATATTAAATGCCAGGAGAAAGTCAGTGCCCTCTACAAGGTGAGGGGTCTTCGGCCAGGGGCTTGCAGGGCTTTAGTGGCCCTGGTGAGGTTTAAGCAGAAGGTGGGGGACCATGCTGGCACCGTGAACCCAGAACTTGCCTTTGTTTTGTAGAATCCAAGAGAGTGGACTCGGATGGTGATCCGGAACATAGCCACCTCTGGGAAGTTCTCCAGCGACCGCACCATTGCCCAGTATGCCCGGGAGATCTGGGGTGTAGAGCCTTCCCGCCAACGCCTGCCAGCTCCTGATGAGATCTGAGCCACCAGACCAGACCCCAAACCAGCCCTCCAGTCTCTTCGTAGTCCTTGGGGCCAGCCCCAGCACCCCCCTCCCCCCGCAGCGTCAGGGTCCCAGTGTCCAGTGTGACTAAAGACACTGCCCCCTCCTATTTATGGAGTCTGGCCAACTGAACCCATTCCCCAATAAACGGATTCTCTTTGGGAGCCTCTTTACTTTACTCTGTGGGGAGATATTTTTAGCTTTCGGTGGGCACTGCAGACAGCTGGGCAACCACCTCTTAGCCCCCTCCCCCCGCAGGTGCATCCCCCTTGGGGGAGGGGGAGAATGGCCCGTGGGGGTGGGGCCAGGGACTCTGCAGCCCCTTTCCCGGAGTCACCCTCCACGCCTCTTTTCCGTGCTGTGTCCATACTAGGTCAGCGGCCAGCCTGGCTGGCTGGGGGCGGGGCGTCCGCCTGGGTGGGGCTCACCGGGGCTGGGAACCCAGGACTTGGGCAGAGGCCTCCGGGACTACCGAGGATCCACGATGTGTTGGGCGGGACTCACCAAGGGGAGGAGCCGGTGGATGCTTGGCGCCTTCTTGGCTCCGCCTTTAGCCCCGCCCCACTGCGGCGTTTAAGGGTCTCTTAGCAGGTGGCAATGCTCGATCCCAAGTCCGGGGAGTGTTAAGGTTGGGGACATTCACAGACAGTCTAGATTAGGCCAATGTCACACAGCGCTCCCTTCCCATTATGGGGAAACTGAGGACCAGAAACGACCTGTTTCTAGGTCTCACGTTAGCAAGATTGAGGTGCCGGGGAGACAGATTCTGCCTCCCAACCTGGAGACTGGGAGGGGCAAACCTTAGAAGAGAGGTTTGGGGCGGGTGGTTTCACAGTGAGTATGTCTGAACCCAAAGGCCGGAAACTGTTACCGGCTCCCCTAGGCCAGCTTGTGGGGACCCCAACCGCCTGCGGCTGCCCCTCCCAAGTTCCTCCCTGCCAGGGCCCAGGCATCCAAGCCTCCAATCTCCAAGCAGCTTGCGGCGGCCCCTTCCCACCTGACTCTGAGGGAACCCAGGCTTCCGGGGCCCTGTCCCTCCTGTGTGAACTGGAAGGTCCCCTGCCCCAACCCCAGACATCGAGGCCGCATCTCGAGGTAGCCACGTTTTCATTCCTCGCTTCTCACAGGCCCCTCTCCCCAAAATGCTCCCTTCTTCATCCGGCCCCTCCCCCAAACTATCACGAGGACCCGCCGCCCCCACGCCCCGAACTCTACCAGGCCTGTGCCTCCCGCCGCCTGCAGGAAGACGCCCGGCCCGGGGCCGGGTTAGCCCCGTGGGAACGGTTTGTCTCGAAAACAGGAACCCGGGCCGGGGGCTGGGCGGGGCGCCCCTTCCCCACCGCAGTCCGCTTCCTGCCCCTCCTGGTTTCCTCTGCCCGACACCCAGGCGGGTGGGGGACACCGGGACGTCCGGGGTGGAGGTGGTTCTTGGTTTAGTCCCGCGCGGCCTGTCGGTTTGGTCACCCTCAGCACCACCAGTGGCGCAGACCCCCGCCCCCGGTCTG
>NW_006159755.1:1531382-1543627 GCF_000334495.1 Tupaia belangeri chinensis | reverse complement strand
CAGGGAGGCGCAGGCGGGCTGCGAGCGGCCGGCGGGTGGGTGGGGAGTCCCTTCTTGGGGCGAGGGTCGGAAGGAACTGCGGTGGGAGCTGAGGCGGTCTGGCCCACCAGCCGGAGTGGGGGCATCTGCAGCGCATCTGGCTTTTCCCAGCCTCATCTCAGCGGGGTCCTCCCCGCCCCCGTCGAATCCCCATTTGGCAGATGAGAAGATTGAGGCTAGGAGAGGCCAAGTGATTCTCAAGGTCACACGACGAGAAAGCAGCAGAGGAAGGCGGGGACGGCTCTGGGTGGCTCCTTGGAAAAGTCCTCCAGAGAACTCCTTAGAGGAGCTCCTCGCACCCCCAGCCTGGGGGAGCAGGTGTAGGGGCTGGGTACCTACCCAGGGGGCCAAGCTCTGTCAGGGTATGGCAATGAAGGGAGTCAGGGCGCTGGGGCCGCAGGGGCGGGCCCTGGACCATGAGCGAAGGAGGAGGAGGTGGAATGGGCGTGTGCGCACCCACGGGGCTGTGTGCATGTGTGTGGGAGAGGGAACATGCGTGGAAATGCAGTTTTGCGTGTGTGCACACGTGTGCGGATATCAGCACCGCCGAGGCCTGGCTCCACTGAACAGCAGGTGCGGGAAGCGACCTAGTCCGAGGGACTGCGTTCCGGGGTCGGGGAGCTGGGTATGTGTGCCTGAGAGCTCCTTTCTGCAGGTGTGCACAGAGTGTGGGTGCCATTATGTGTGTGAGACAGAGGATGGGAGGCGAGTGCCTGTGGGCCGGGTGTGTGAGCAGTGGCGTCTTGCACCCCCGTGTAAGTTCCTGGACACGGTGAATCAAGTGGGTATGGACCGAGTCTGTTTCCCCCACCCTCGCCCGTGACCAGAGTTGGTGGTCATGCAGGCACTGGCCACCCCCCCATGACACTAGCGCCCCCTTCTGGGCACCATACTGTGTACGCTCGCAGTTCGCCTGTGCAGGGCGGGGGTCTGGGTCAGGAGCCTGGATTAGAGAGGAAGATGGCCTGAATGACTGAGCCAGGACCCATGGGGCCTACACCGAGGTGGCTTCGGAGCGCGCGGTTCCCAGGCTCAGGCTTCCCGCTGACGCCTCCGGGCCGCAGGGAGCTCCAGTCCTCCCCGCCCTAGGAATGTTCCTCTCCATTCCAGCCCGCCTCCCCTAGGGCAGGCCCGTGGGGGCCGCCAGATTAGAGAGGAAGATGGCCTGAATGACTGAGCCAGGACCCATGGGGCCTACACCGAGGTGGCTTCGGAGCGCGCGGTTCCCAGGCTCAGGCTTCCCGCTGACGCCTCCGGGCCGCAGGGAGCTCCAGTCCTCCCCGCCCTAGGAATGTTCCTCTCCATTCCAGCCCGCCTCCCCTAGGGCAGGCCCGTGGGGCCCGCCACAGCCCCGCCTCCCCTCCCCCGGCGCCCGGGAGGAGGGCGATGCGGGCAGGACGCCTGGGTTCTCTCTTCACCCCCCTCCGATTCCAGGGAGAAATTCCTCCGAGGTCCCCTCAGGCTCTGGGTTCCCAAAATAACCCTGCGGGGGAAGGGAGGCTGAGGAAGGAGGGAAGCGGGAGGGGCACAAAGCCGATCTGCGGGTGCTGCAGGTGCCTCTGGGGAGAGGATGCGAGAAGAGGGCCTGCAGAGACCTGGGGCACCAGCCGGCCCATGGAGTCTAGGCTCGTTTTCGTTCTGACAGAGCCTCTCTGCCCTCCCGCGACTCCTAGGGTGGGCCGGAAGCCTCTCCGCGGGTCTGTTTCCCAACTGACTGGTTGCACCATCCCAGGCCAGACCGTTTAACCCCGGGAGTGGCCGCTGCGGACAACTCCGCCCCTGCCCAGCAGGGGGCGTGCCCGCCCCGCCCCGTTCCTGCCCGCGGGCCGCTCCCCCAGCTCGTGCCTCTGCACTCCTGCTCTCCCTCTCCGGGTAGGGGTCCGGTCCCAGCTCCGTGTAAGACTCCCGAAGCGCATCTTGGGCCAAGGCCACCCGTGCCGGCGGCCATGGCGAGCACCCTGGACCTGGACAAGGGCTGCACGGTGGAGGAGCTGCTTCGCGGCTGCATCGAAGCCTTCGGTGAGTGGGACGGGAGAGCTCAGGAGCCTGAACCTAGTCCCGAGCCCCAACCCGGGCGCCCGTCTCCCAGGGCTTACCCTTGGTCTGGACCCACCCAGCTCCGCATCTTGCAGCCTCTAAGGAAAGCCTCCTCTTCGACATAGGCTAGAGAGATGCACACACTTTGGAGAAGAGAAATGTTTCTCTTGCCCAGTCTAACCGAGCTAGTGACGAAGGGAGAGCTGGGGTCCCAGACTCTGACCCACAAGGGGCATTATCTGTCTTGGGGGGGAGTGGGAGGGGATCCGGAGGAACTAGCTGTCTCCGGCCTGGGAGCTGTTTCCGGCTGATGGGGGTGGGGGGAGCGACTTATCTGCTGGAGGGGATGCCCCTTCCCTGAGCACTCAGGAAATGACCTCTGGATTCTTGACCCCGGGGAACCCAGGCTCCTTCCGCCCAGCTGGTTCCCCTCCACGCCATGGGTTGGCTCAGACGCGGAGCTCCAGCACCTCCGATCCTGCTTCATCCCTTTCCCACCCTACCTTTCTTTCTATTATGCCTCCCAGTTTCAGAGTCCTGGGAAAGCAGGAGGTGGGCGGGGTCGAGTGCGGCCCCAGGGGGCAGATACCCCTGTGGCTGCGGGGAGGGGTGCAGAACCCCGACTGTGAGACCAAGGGTCAGCCCCTTCTCTTTGACCCTTCGGAGTTAGATGACTCCGGGAAGGTACGGGATCCGCAGCTGGTGCGCATGTTTCTCATGATGCACCCCTGGTACATCCCCTCCTCTCAGCTGGCTGCAAAACTACTCCACATATATCCTTCGCGGGCCTCGCCAGGTCCCTGCCGTCGGAGTCCATGAGCGGAGTCCATGAGCAAGCCCCGCTGGTCGCTGGTCGGCTGGGGCTGAGAACTAGCTACACATTCCCTGAGCTTAGGCCCCTCCTGCGCATCCTAGAATCCGGGCTTTGGCAGCCTCCCTCCAGGGCCTAAGATCCACCCCTCTCCCTCCCAGCTCAGGCCCCTTGGTGGCAAGACCCCAGCCTAGGCCTTGCCTACAGTCTTCCAGGATCCTAGGACCAGAACCAACACCTGCTACCAGCCCAGGTCCCACCTCTTGCCTCTCTCCCAGAGCCCAGGCCCTGTGCTCAGTCTCCCTTAGAACTGAGCTTCCCACCCCTCTCAGCCCCCTCCCAAGGCTGACGCTTCACCCCTAAGCAACCCTTTCCAGTGCAGTTGCCCAGCCGCCCTTCTAGGCCCTAGGGCCAGGCCCCACCCCCAGCCTCCCTTCCTGGAGTCAGGCTTCATCCTTGTTTTCCTTAACTCTTCTTCACCTACCAGCAGTCCCGGAAGGACAACTCTAATTCATTGCAGGTGAAAACATGCCACCTGGTCAGGTGAGTCTTCCTTCTGGGCCTCTGGCCCCTCCTCTTGCTCTGTCTTCTCAGGCTTTAGACTGGCCCCAGGGAGTGGACAGAAGGCTGTTCTGGGAGTTGGGTCACGTGAATATGAGTCCCTGCCCTGTCCAGGTGGGCTGTGTGGCTATAGGCTTGTCCCTTACTCAATTCTACCTTAGTTTTCTTATCTGTGCAAGAGGGCTGGCTACCTCAAGGGGTTTCTGTAAAACCTGAAGCAAGAAAGAGCTGGGAGAAGAGGAACCACAACTTGAGGCTCATTCCTCCTCTTTGGGGGCCTATAATTAGTCCCTTGGGCAGCCCACTGGGATGGTAGGGGAAGGGCTGCCGTGGATGACTCTGCCTCTCCACCAGGTACTGGATTTCGGCCTCCGAGCAGAGCACCCGAACCCAGCAGTGGTCTTCGCTCTCCAACACAGACTCCCCTCCTCACTCCACACTTCATCAGAACGGTGTGAGAACAGCCCAGGGACCAGCAGAATTTGACCTGAACCCAGAGCTGGCTGAGCAGATCAAGGAGCTGAAGGCTCTGCTGGACCAAGAAGGGAACCGCAGGCACAGCAGCCTCATCGACATCGAGAGTGTGTGCGTGGGGGGGAGCTCGGAGGGCTGGGGGAGGCGCTCAGCATCCTACACCATCTGTGCATAATAAATGTCTGTTGAATTGAATGAGTGAGGGTCTTGTCACTCTCTTGCTTCAAAACCTTCCATGGCTCCCTGTTGTCTTCAAAATGCCTCATCTGGGCATGAAGGTCCTTTGTAGTCTCAGACCAGCTTGGTGTTCCCGCCTCATCTTCCACAGCCCACCGCCCATGCCACACACCTCATAGCACAGCTCCACGGGCCCTTGCCATTGTCTGAGTCCCTGCATCCTTTCCCATGGTGCTGTGCTTGTATTCACCTTGCCTCCTCCTCCGTGTTACCAAGACTCAGCTCAAGTGTGAAGTCTCTGCAGCCTCGGAGGACTGGGGGCTCTTCCGGGGCAGGCACGATTTGTTCCCTCCTCTGTTCTGCCATGGCACTTTGTACAGACTGCTGTGCAAAGACCTCTGTGCGTGTGTCATGCTGTCGCGACTGTATGTGTCCCCATGTCTGTCTTCCTCAGCAGACTGGCTCCTCGAGCATAGGAGCTGTGTCTCGCTCCTGTAAGCCTAGCACCTAGCACAGTGTCTGGCCCAGAGTATGTCGTCCATAAATGGGTGCTGAGTGCATGATGGGGGGAGAGCTGGAGGGGTGCAGGGACTGGGGATGTTAGAGTCTGGGACAGTGCCTCGCATTGTATAGGTCCTCCTGCTTGAGTGGCATGTCTGTGTGAGTGTGGGGCCATGGGCATGGGGCTTCTCCAGCAAAGGGCTCACACCCCCTGCCCCCCAGCCCCACCTACAAGTGGAAGCGGCAGGTGACCCAACGGAACCCCGTGGGACAGAAAAAGCGTAAGATGTCCCTGTTATTCGACCACCTGGAGCCCTTGGAGCTGGCAGAGCATCTCACCTACTTGGAGTATCGCTCCTTCTGCAAGATCCTGGTGTGGCCCGAGGGCTTGTGGTTGGGGGTCCAGTGGAGGTGGGGAAGGGGCTGCCAGGAGGGCCAGGGGTTCGAGTTGGCCAGGTCACGGGGTGGTTTGCGGGTTTCAGTGTAACCACCAAAGGACAGCGAGAGGGTGGACAGTGGCCAGGAGTGAGGCGTCCAGGCGCTGAGGCTGCTCCTGCCTACTCTAGTTCCAGGACTATCACAGTTTTGTGACTCATGGCTGCACTGTGGACAACCCAGTCCTGGAGCGATTCATCTCCCTCTTCAACAGTGTCTCGCAGTGGGTGCAGCTCATGATTCTCAGCAAGCCCACGGCCCCGCAGCGGGCCCTGGTCATCACGCACTTTGTCCACGTGGCAGAGGTGCCCACCCCTCCCCGCACCTCCCCAGCCCCTACAGTGGTCAGTCAGGAGAGTCCCTCCTTTCCACTCACCCACAGCCTTCTCTCCAGAAAGTCTAGGCTGAATTCTGGGCCCAGTCAGTAACTCACCGCCTCCCCCTCCCCATTTGCCCCCCAGAAGCTGCTGCAGCTGCAGAACTTCAACACGCTGATGGCGGTGGTCGGAGGCCTGAGTCACAGCTCCATCTCCCGCCTCAAGGAGACTCACAGCCACGTTAGCCCTGAGACCATCAAGGTGCCTGGGACTGGGGAGGGGGCCAGTGCTTCCCTGGTCTGGGCTGACAGTCTTCCTAGCAGGGCTGGGGCCAGGCACTACTGTCCTCATTTGACAGATGAGGACACTGAGGCTCAGAGGGGTTAAATGCTTTTCCCTGGTTGCACAATTAAACTGGCAGAGAGGAGGCCCACAGGTCTGCCTGACCCCAAAGCTATGCATTTTTCTCTTTTTCCTTTTTTTTTTTAAACTTATTTACTTATTTTAATTTCCCAGAGGGTATGTGTGTTTGCCAGAAATAGAGAGAGAGAGAGAGAGAGAGAGAGAGGGAGAAAGCACCCCTTTGGGGATTGGTCGTGCTGCAAAATCCCTTCTTGCCCACCTCTCCACTCCATCAGGATTTGATGCGTGCACACATAGGTGGCTGGTATGTTTCTCAAACTACCAGGTCTGAGACTTGAACTGTGTGGCTGGCCATGTGGGATCCAACTCCTTTAACCACCAGGCCTTGGAGCTGGTCCTCCTTAAATTTTTAAAAATATATTGGGTAATATGCATAAAGAAAAGTATATAAAACATATGAACAGTTGGGACCAGCACTTGGCGTACTGGCTATGTCACTGGACTCCCATGTAGTCAACTGCGGTTAAAGTCCCGGACCCAGTGGCTTAAACTCATGCCCAAGATCCCGAGAGGTGAAGGGATTGCGGCGTGGCCATCCCCGCTGGGGGATGATATCTGACTTTCTGTCTCTCTGTCTCTCTGACTTTCTGGCAAGCGCACATGCCCTTAGCAAAAAAAACCCTGTCCAAATATATATATATATATATAAACAGTCTAAAGAAAAATAATAAAAAACTTGTAGAACCACTGCCCAGGTCAAGAAATAGAACTGCTGGGCCAGCAGGTGCATGGCAGTTAAGACCCTGGGTCCTGTGTGGCTGAATGCACCTTTTGAATCCCAGACCCCGCAGCTTGAAAAACACACAGGTCACCTGTGTGTGTGTGTGTGTGTGTGTGCGCCTAAAATCCTGAGAGGAGAATGAAGGAGAAGGAATTGTGGCATGGCCATCCCTCTGGGGGGGTGGTTTCTCACTTTCCCTCTCTAGTGATAGCAGTGTCCTACAGGAAAAACTATCAAAAACAAAAAACAAAAAAACTAGAAAAAAAATACAATTGTCAACCCTCTGAGCCTCCTGCACCTCAGGGCAAACTCCTTTCCCACCAGAGATGTCCAGTGGCATGGCTATATGATTGATCTTGAGTTTCTTTATAGTGTTTTTTTTGTTTGTTTTGTTTTGTTTTGTTTTGCTATAGGGTGCATGTGCTTGCCAGAGAGCAAGAGAATGAGGAAGTGCTGCACAAGGGCCGTGGCCGTGCCAAAACCCCTTCTCCCACATTCTCCTCTTGGGGTTTCGAGCATGCACTGCACCCAGGATGTTTTTTCTCTCTGGACCTGGGACTCAGACTGTACAGTCAGCCATGTGAGATCCAGCTGCCTTAACTGCTACACCACCAGGCGGCTCAACATTTCTTTATAGTTTTACCACCTATGTATGCATCCCAAAACAGTGCAGGGTTTTTGTTGTCTGTTTTTGAATTTTGTATGAATCGAATCGTGTATTTTAGTTCATGTCTTGCCTTTTTCATTCCACGTGATTGTGAGAATTTTTTCATTCCATTACGTGGAGCAATTGTTCATTTATTTTTTTTGGAGAGGTTTTTGCTATAGGGTGTGTGTGCTCATCAGAAAGATAGAGAGAGAGAGAGAGACAGAGAGACAGAAAACAAGAAATCACCCCCCGGGGTGGGATGGCCACACCGCAATTCCTTCTCCTCCAGTCTCCTCTCTGGACCTTGGGCATGCACATGCACCCAGTGTGAGTTTAAGCCACTGGGTCTGAGACTCGAACCACAGTCAACTACATGGGAGTCGAGCGACATAGCCATTAGACCAACTGCTGGTCCCAACAGTTGTTCATTCTTTTTCATTGCTGTATATTATGTTGCTGTAAGTCTACTCGGTTGGTGGTGTATCTATTCTATTGTTGAATGTCTGAGGTTTTTCCAGTTTCTGCTGTTAGGGACGGCACAGTTGAGAGCATTCTTCTAGGTCCTTGTGCTGTGCTGCCTGGCCTCCAGGAGCCTCAGTTTCTTCTTCTGTTAAATGTTGATGATAACCTGTGCCCAGGCCTGGTGTAGAGGTGTGCTATTTGGTAAGGAATGTTCCTTTGAATTCATGACCTATGAACTCTGAACCCCAGGAGCTGCAGGAGCCGTGGGGGAGACAGTAAGGGAGGATTTTAACTGTTCACCTATCCTTTTTTTTGTTTTTTTTTGGAGAGGTTTTTTTTTGCTATAGGGCGCATGCACTCGCCAGACAGACAGAGACAGACAGAGAGACAGAAAGCGAGAAATCACCCCCCAGGGGGGATGGTCACGCCACAATCCCTTCTCCTCCATTCTCCTCTTGGGATCTTGGGCACGCACACACACGCGCCCGGCGTGAGTTCTAAGCCACCGGGTCCGGGATGCGAACCGCGGTTGACTACATGGGAGTCCAGCGACATAGCCATTACACTAACTGCTGGTTCCCACTGTTCACCTATCCTTGATCCCAACTCCTCATCTCCCACGTATCCAGGGCCAAGGGTGGAGGAAATGGTCGAGTGGGATCTGAGCATGTGCCCCTCTGCCCTTTGCTCCCCCTCCCCACCCCCAGCTCTGGGAAGGTCTGACAGAACTAGTGACGGCCACGGGCAACTATGGCAACTACCGGCGCCGGCTGGCAGCCTGTGTGGGCTTCCGCTTCCCCATCCTGGGTGTGCACCTCAAGGACCTGGTGGCTCTGCAGTTGGCTCTGCCTGACTGGCTGGACCCTGCCCGGACCAAGCTCAACGGGGCCAAGATGAAGCAACTTTTCAGCATCCTGGAGGAGCTGGCCATGGTGACCAGCCTACGGCCCCCGGTGCAAGCCAACCCTGATCTGCTAAGCCTGCTCACAGTGAGTGCCCAGGGGCAGGGAATCTGGTGGCCGGGTACCAGGGTTGACAGTACTCCAGGTCCTGACTGTGGGCTCTCAGAGTGACGTCTAAGCTGGCTCCAGCTGTGGCTGTGGCTGCAAGCTGAGTTTGAGGTTGGGTGTTAGGTTGAGTTTTTTGGCAGTGGATTGTGTTCAAGGTTTGGGGCCACATACTAGATTCCTTGGGCAGGGGTGGTTTCTTTTTCTTTTTTTGGAGAGGTTTTTGCTATAGGGGGTGTGCGCTTGCCAGAAAGACAAAGAGACAGAGAGACAGAAAGCGAGAAATCACCCCCCAGGGGGGATGACCACGCCGCAATCCCTTCTCCTCCATTCTCCTCTCAGGATCTTGGGCACGCACGCACACGTTCCCAGCATGAGTTTAGCCACGGGGTCCAGGACTCGAACCGTGGTTGACTACATGGGAGTTCAGCGACATAGCCATTACACTAACTGCTGGTCCCAGGGGGTGGTTTCTAAACATGGTCCTGAGCAAAGTTCTGGACTTGTCTTGGACTCAGTTCTGGGATCTCGGGAGAGTCAGGTTCTAGTCTAGATCTAGACAAGGTCTGGATAAGGTTGGTCACCTTGGGCTTAGGTTTTAGAGTTCGTAGTGAATTCTTAGCTGCTTCTGGGCTCTGAATAGGGATCGGGGTTGATGTCTGAGCTGGACGATGGATGAAATTCAGAGCTCCTGGCTGGGGTTCTGACCTCGCTTCTTGATTCAGATCTTGGCAGCGCTTGTTTTCAAGATCTGGGGCCTAAGCTGTGGTCTGCTCTGGGTGCTAGCTGGCATGGGCTGCTGGACTTTGTCCTAAGCCAGGCCCTGAACCCAGCTCTGGGCTGACTTGAGGCCTCTAGGTGTACCTGCAGTCCCGGGCTATGGGCTGTGGTCTCCTGGGAGCAGTGGGGCAGTGGGTGTGATCAGACCTGCCTGTCCTAGGTATCTCTGGATCAGTATCAGACAGAGGATGAATTGTATCAGCTGTCCCTGCAGCGAGAGCCACGCTCCAAGTCTTCGGTGAGGGCAGGACTCCCTGATGCCCCACTTGGCCCCACCTGAGCAGCCCCAGATGTGAGGATGGGAAAAGCTCTTAGAAGCCACCTCACCTATCCTGCATGTTGGACACAGATGTCCTAGGGGTGGGCAGTGGCTCCAGGCAGGCTCCCTTCTCCCCTGGGTGTTCCCTTCTCTGCTCCTCTGGGCACTGGGCTCCCTTTGCCTCTGAATCTAGCCCAAGCTTGACCATTCCCATAGCCGACAAGTCCCACAAGCTGCACCCCACCTCCCCGGCCTCCGGTACTAGAGGAGTGGACCTCGGCTGCCAAACCCAAGCTGGACCAGGCCCTTGTGGCGGAGCACATTGAGAAGATGGTGGAGGTGAGACTCCTGGAGCTGAGGATGGAGGGAAAAGCCCACTGGCAGAAGTAGTGGTCAGCAGTGCCCTGGGAACCACCAAGTGCCACAGGGGTCATGGGGCAGAGCAGGCTAGCCACACAGGGCTGCGTGGGGTTGGGGTGGGCACATGGAAGAGGGAGGTGGTGGGAGAGCTATGTCTGAGGCACTTAAAAAACCACTGGGAATGGAAGAGGGGATAGGGCCTGACAGCCCTTTTCTTCTCCCCTCTCCGGCCCCTCCGTGTCCCTCTGTGTGCCCCAGTCTGTGTTCCGGAACTTTGACGTCGATGGGGATGGCCACATCTCACAGGAAGAGTTCCAGATCATCCGTGGAAACTTCCCTTACCTCAGCGCCTTTGGGGACCTCGACCAGAACCAGTGAGGAGGGCCAGGGGACTGGGGCAGAGGGAAGGCAGGCCAGCTCACTTCCCCGCTGGGCTTCAGTTTCCTCATGTGCAAGATGAGGATCGAGTGGGGGAAGCTGCCAATGTGAGGAAGGTCCCTTACTTACTTCAGGGGTGAGGAGCTGCCAGCCGTGGGGGTGCAGTGCCCCCTCGCCAGTGCAGACGCAGGGGGGCTCACCTGAATCTTGCGAATCCTGTGGCCTGGGGACTGTTGCTACATAAATGCTGTTTTATCTGTGGAGCGCACAGCTGGCAAAAAGTGTGGGCAAGTCGGGCTCCTATTTTAATGAATAGATAAGAAAGGCCTGTAATTAGCAGCACCCACTTGCTATCAACAATTCATATGCTGACAATTTGGAAAAACAGCTGGCTCTCTGAAGTAGGTTAAACATGCCCCCTGCAACCATGGCTGTGCCCTATTTTTGCCGCGCAGACAAAACCCCAATCATAGTTTACAATCCGTCTCAGGGTGACTTATTTTTAATGCTATCTGTATTTGAAAAGTCTATTGTTTCTTTATGTCCGCATCTCCCAAATCCACAGTAAGGCCCAGCCGTGGCAGTGTAAGCAGTAGGATGCTGCCGTGTTATGCCGGGGTGACCTGGGAGGCCCGGGTTTGGTTCCAGACCCAACTTGAACAGGCTGGATGTGGTGTGTGTGTGGAATCCTAGCTGACGGGGAGGCTGGGGCAGGGGGATCGTGATGATGCCTGTCCTTCCCCTTCCGTTTCTCTCTCTGTCTCATTCAAAAAAACATTCATGGTGGGGCCAGCAGGTGGCATGGTAGTAAAGGCACTGGATCCCACATGGCCGACTCTGCGCTTTGAGTCTTGGACTCAAGTGCTTGAAAATCACGCGAGTGTGTGTGTGTGTGTGTGTGTGCATGCCCCAGATCCCAAGAGGAGAATGGAGGAGAAGGGATTACAGGGTGGCCCATAGGGGATGATTCACCCCGCCCGTCTCTTCAGTGAGTGCATGTGCCCTGTGGCAAAAATCTAAAAAAAAAAAATTTATAGTAAAAACATCCAAGTGGTAAAATAAATTTGTAGTGACCAAAATGTTTAAAGAAAGAACTGAAATTTCAGGGCCAGCAGATAGCATGATGGTTATGGTGCTGGATTCCTATTGTACTTGGCCGACTGTGGTTTGAATCCCAGACCTGGTGACTTGTTTCGTCACTTTCTCTCTTCATCTTTCACATGTGCCCTATAGCAAATTAAAAAAAATAATAAATAAAATTAGATAAATAATCCTTTAAAAGGAAAAAAAAAACTGAAATTTTCCTCCTTCCTTTTCTACCTGCAGTAGTTACCATGATTAACTAGTTAGTTAGTTAGTTAGTTATTTTTTGGAGAGGTTTTTGCTATAGGGCATGTGTGTTCGCCAGAAAGACAGAGAGAGACAGAGACAGAGACAGAGAAAATGAGAAGTCCCCCCCTGGGGGGATGGCCATGCCACAATCCCTTCTCCTCCATTCTCCTCTCAGGATCCTAGGCACACACGCACACATGCCCGGCGTGAGTTTAAGTCACCAGGTCCAGGACTCAAACTGCGGTCAACTACATGAGAGTCAAGCAACTGAGCCATTATGCCAAGTGCTGGTCCCGATTAACTCTTTATTTATTTAGAGGTTTTTGCCTTGGGGCAAGTATGCTCCCCAGAGGAGAATGGAGGAGAAGGGATTACAGGGTGGCCATCCCCATGGGGGATGATTCAACAGAGAGAGACAGTGAGAGGGAAAGTGAGAAATCACCCCCCAGTGGGGATGGCCATGCCGCAATTCCTTCTCCGTTCTCCTCCTGGGATCTTGGGGAAGCACGCACACATGCCTGG
>NW_006159755.1:1519876-1530889 GCF_000334495.1 Tupaia belangeri chinensis | reverse complement strand
TGAAAGCATGTTTACCTCTCCAGTCTTTTTTTTTTCCCATGCATGTGCAAATTGATAGAGATTTTGTTTGTTTGGTGTCTGTTTCATAGACAAAAAGGATTATAGTACAAACCAGTTCTGCTTATGGCTTTGCTATAGTTTTTTTTTCCTGCTCCCAGTACTGAGGCAGAGGCAGGCAAGTCCATGTTATCTTCCTGGGTTGGTGGGTGGATTTTATTTTTGGCCACCCTTTCAGTGATGGTATCGCCAGCCCTTGAATCCTTGGAGGCCTTGGCTTCATGCAAGCGCTTTATCCTTAACTCTCTATCTCCCAGGCCCCAGGCCTTGTGTCCTGCCCTGAGTGGGTATCAAAACCCAGTAGCAGGCTCCCCACGCCCTCCCAGGACCAACTACGGCTCGCTGCTTCATCACGAAGCTCTCTGTTTCTGGAATTTGGAGTTTCCATGTGTTTCTTGCAAAACCATCAGTGCATTTAATGTAACTTCGATATATATTTTTAATTTTATTTTATTATTATTACTTTTAAATTTGCTTATGTGCTCACCATAGAGAGAGAGAAAGGGAAAGTGAGAAAGCAAACCACCAGGGGACCAGCAGTTAGCGTAATGGCTATGTTGCTGGACTCCCATGTAGTTGACTGTGGTTCGAGTCCCTGACCCGGTGGCTTAAACTTATGCTGGGCACATGTGCGTGCGTGCCCAAGATCCTGAGAGGAGAATGGAGGAAAAGAGATTGCAGTGTAGCCATCCCCCCTGGGGAGTGATTTCTGCTTTTTGTCTCTCTGTCTAGCGCCTTAACCACCATGCCACCTGCTGACCCAATGCAATTTTGATTTTTTTTTTTTTTTTTTTGAGAGATTTTTGCTATAGGGTGCATGCATTCGCCAGAGAGACAGAAAGCGAGAAATTGCTCCCTCGAGAGATGGCCATACCGCAATCCCTTCTTCTCCATTATCTTCTTTGGATTTTGGACATGCTTGGACATGCATGCACATGCACCCAGCATGAAATTTAATCTGCTGGGTCTGGGACTCGAACCGCAGTTGACTACATGGGAGTCCAGTGATGTAACCATTATGCCATCTGCAGGTCCCAACTTTGATACATATATATTTTTTAGAGAATTATTTTATTTTACTTTATTTATTTATTATTATTATTTTCCAGTTTGAATCAGAGAGAGACAAAGAAAGAGAGAGAGGGAAAGTGAGAAAGCAAATCACCAGGTCTGGGACTTGAACCATGATCGGCCATGTGGGAGTCCAGCACCCTTAACCACTATGCCACTTGCCAGTTCTACCAACTTTGATATATTTTTAACACGTCTCTAGGTGGTTGTGATGGTAGGGTTGTCTTTTCCCTTGTATTTGTGTGTGTGTGTGTTTTAATCGCTGTCTTAAAAGAACTGTATGCATTTCCTTTTTTGCTTTTCTTTTTGTTTTCCACTTAACTCTTTATCATGGACATCTTCCCATGTGGATTCATGTAGAATTTCCTCATTCTTTAGAACAGCTGCAGAGTGGTCCATTCTGTGGCTGGCCCGTTCTGTGACTGGCCCATAGCTAACATTCTGCCGAGGGACAAGTAGATTGTTCCAGTTTTTGCTATTATTCTATACTATGCTGCTGTGAACCTCCTTGTACCAATGCACTCAGGCCAATATTTCTGTAGGAGAATTCCTAGAAGTGGGATAATTGGACCAAAAGATATGCACATTCTAAATTAGGAGGAAGACTGCCAAACTGACCTCAGCCAAGGTTGCACCACTTTGCACCCCCATCAGCAGTGTACAAGTGCCTATTCCCAACTTCCTTGCCAACGGTGGATGCTATAATAAGCTTTACGATTTTGCCAGTCTCATCGGCAAATGGTGTCTTGGTTAAATTTGCATTTCTTTAATACTAATGGAAGTAGGGTGTCTTATATGTTTATTGGCCACTTATAGTTCTGTTAATTGCTTGTTCATATTCTTCGTCCATTATTCTACTGGGTTCGTTGGTCTTTTTCACATTGATTTTTAGAATCTCTGTTAATGGATATTAACCCTTCGCTGTTGAATGTGTTTGCAAATATTTTCTCCCTGTCTGTCATTAATGTTGTCTTTTTCCATATAAAGTTTAAAAAATGTCGTGTGATCAATATGTCAATCTTTTCCTCTATTGGCTGCTCAGATTGGTGTTATAGGTAGACAGTTCCTCAACCCCTTAAGATTACAAAATTATTCGCTTATATCTTTTTAGATACTTCCTAATTTTATTTTTTACATTAGTGCTCTCAAATTCAGCCAGAATTTATTTTTTTCATGCACAGTATGAAGTAGGGCTTTCGGTTTAAATTTTTCTCAAAATGGCCAATCAAGGGTCCCCCACGCTCCACTGATTTGAAGGACTACCTGGATCACATTATGGACCCCCAAATATAGTGGGTGGGATTCTGAAACGAGAGCCAGCCTGAATGGGAATAACTCCTGGTGGCTGAGGACCTACTGGCTGCTTGGACACTGTTGTAAGCATTTCACGGGCATGATCTTATTTCATCCTCACAAAAAATCCTGCAAAGTGTCGGCATGCCCAGTTTTTGAAATAGAAACTGAGGTACAGGGAGATGAACCAGGTCTCATGGCCAGAAGTGGAGCTGGAATTTGAACTGAGATCTGTGTCCGGAACACATGCGCATTCTTTCTCTTAAATATATTAATAGTTGAAAAGAGGATTCCGCAGGAAGTCCCGGGTTACACAGAAAGCCCCATGTTATAGGGCTCTTTTTATGGGATTATGCAAGAGTGAGATGGGAGCAGCTTTCCCCAGTTTCACTTGGTTCCAGAACTCATTCCAGAGCTCTGCATTCTCAGGGCTGGGGCTGGCATTGTGCAAGCGAACTTTTCTTTTTTTTTATAGGTAGAGAGTTTTGCTGTAGGGTGTGTGCCCTCACTGGAGATAGAGAAAGTGAGAAATCGCCCCAGCGATTTGGCCATGCCACAATCCTTTCTTCATTCTCATTTCGGTATTTTGGGCATGCACACACATGCATCTGGTGTGAGTTTTAAGCCTCTGGGTCCAGGACTGGAACCACAATCAGCCATGTGGGAGTCCAGCATCTTACCCACGATGCCACCTGCTGGCCCCATGCAAGCGTACTTTGGGACCTCATGGCTGGGAATTCCCGGAAGACCTGCACAGCGCTTTCAGTGTGCATACCAACCGTGCAGCAGGCAGGGCCGGAATACGATTCCCATTGTCTAAAAAGGAACCCGGGGAAAAGGACTAGCTCAAGACCGTACACCTAGTTAGTGCACCTCCTCACAGCCCACATCAGGGTTCGGTGAGGACATCCTACTTGGTAGGGACAGGGTAGGGTGGTGGGGGCGGTCCTGGGGAGAACCAGAGCTGAGGCGCCCCTTCCCCACCCGCGCAGGGATGGCTGCATCAGCAGGGAGGAGATGGTCTCCTACTTCCTGCGCTCCAGCTCTGTGCTGGGTGGCCGCATGGGCTTCGTACACAACTTCCAGGAGAGCAACTCCTTGCGCCCAGTCACCTGCCGCCACTGCAAAGCCCTGGTGAGCCCCCCTTTGCTGGCCATCCGAGGTACCTGAGATACCCAGCTACCTGCTTCCATGCTGTCCACACCCCGCCCCAGCGCTGTCCACACCCCGCCCCTTCCGGGGCCTTCTCAACCAAGGGAAACTGCATTAATTCTACCTGCCTCTCTTGCTGCTCTGCCCCCGGCCCTGAGGTGGTCTCTAAGGCCCCAGTTCCTGCCCTTGAGTAGGAAGAGGTAGTCATCACCTCGAAGTCCCGCCCCAGCACAGCTGCCGCCTCCTCTATTGCAGATCCTGGGCATCTACAAGCAGGGCCTCAAGTGCCGAGGTGAGCTGGGATGAATGGCAGGACTGGGGCCCAGAGTTATTTTGGTGGGGCAGTTGCTGCAGGCGGCAGTACCATGGAGCCAGAGTCGTGCTGATTGATGCGAAGGGTGTGGGCTTTCAGAGGATGTTTATTTTGGTGAGGCAGCTCTCCAGGCACAGAGGACTTGGGGGAGGGCAGAGATTGGCAGTTAGGATGCAGAGAGCACTTTGGAGGGAGACTCTTATTTCAGTGGGGTAGCTATTCAGGAGCAAGCGAGCCTCCCAGGCCTGCAGGATGGGAGGGAGGGTGTTCTGACCCTTGGCCTTGCTGGGCTCCCATCTGCCCTCCCCCAGCCTGCGGTGTCAACTGCCACAAGCAGTGTAAGGACCGCCTGTCCGTGGAGTGCCGGCGCCGGGCCCAGAGTGTGAGTCTGGAGGGGTCTGCGTCCTCACCCTCTCCCACACACACCCACCACCGCGCCTTCAGCTTCTCCCTGCCGCGCCCAGGGAGGCGAGGCTCCCGGCCCCCAGGTAAGAGGGACTCTCATTCTGCATGGGCCCACGGTGGAGGTGAAGGGAGGGTGACTGTGGCAAAGTATTAACTTGTCCAGGCTGGAAGCCATTCCAGAATTTTTAATTCTCTTATCTTGGTCTGTGAATAAAGAACAGTTGAACAGGTGGCCAGAAGGTGGCCAGGGACCCTCTCTACCCTCTGAGGCTAAAGAAGAGAGAGACCCTCACCTATGAGGAAATGCATGCCAGACAGACAGAGAGACAGAAAGCAAGAAATCACCCCCCAGGGGGGTTGGCCACGCCGCAATCCCCTCCCCTCCATTCTCCCCTCGGGATCTTGGGCATGCACACACACGCGCCCGGCGTGAGTTTTAAGCCACCCGGTCTGGGACGCGAACTGTGGTCGACTACTTGGAAGTCCAGCGACATAGCCATTACACCAACTGCCGGTCCCAGCACTCTTACTTTGTTGGAGGGGTGGACAATGGATTGGAGAAAGTGGTGTGCAAGCCATTGGCCTGAATCTCCCCTTCTGGCTACTCTGGAAGCTGTTCTGAGAAAAGTCCCTTGCCCTGATAATCTCCCCGCGGCTCTCCTGGGGTGTCTGGTGGTTTTAGGTCAGTTTACGGGATGCCGATTTGCCCGACGATGATGATTTTGCTGAGAATAGTCTGAGCAACTATGTTACACTGGGGTCTAAGGCAGTTGACCACAACTGTGCGGGTTGGCATAAATCCTCAAACACAGGCAGGCACAGGGTATAAGTCCTCAAAAATAGAAAAGATAAAACCATTTGCATTGAGCCTTCCAGAAGTGCTGGGGTCTGAAATGTGAAATACACACACAATTGACATTTAAGAAAACTGCCCTGGCAAGTCTGTGGCTGCAAAAAAAGCTGTGGCGAAATGAAAACTTAGAAAAAGAGCCTCAAAAATGGGGCCATTTGGTCATTCAGGGAATTGATTTTCAGCGGATGGGTCCGTTTCCGGGATGGGGCACGGGCCTGCCGTGAGTGGGGGTGGGGGGCTGCTGAGGTTACAGGGACCCAGCCCTGGGAGTGGGTCCTGTGACCATACCCCCTCCCCACAGACATCCGAGAGGAGGAGGTGCAGACGGTGGAGGACGGAGTGTTTGACATCCACTTGTAACAGCGGTTGGTGAGTTCACCCTGTCCCAGCCACCCCAGTGAGGAAGGGTGCGGGGAGGAGGGCTAAGAAGATGGTGCTCTATCCAAACTGCCCAGGCCAGGTGCACGCCTACCTTGTTGCAGGGATGTCTTCCTCACCATCTCTGTTTTTTTCTCTTCCCAGCTGTGACTCGATCAAGGACTCATTCCTGCCTTGGAGAAAAGACTTGGACCAGAGCAGGGCGCCTGGGGGTGCTGGGGCAGGAGACTGGGGTTGGGGTGGGATGTGAGGGTGTAGCATGTGACTAAGGACAGGGCCGGGGCTGGTGTCCCTAAGGCTGTACAGACTCTTGTGAATATTTGTATTTTCCAGATGGAATAAAAAGGCCCGTGTAATTAACCTGGACCTTCAGAGCTTAGAGTCCTGGGGGCGGGGGGCGGGGGGCTGTACTTGAAGGGACGATAATCTTGGCACCTAGAACTTTGTAGCCAGGAAACTAGGGAGGTCTGGACTCTGAATCTTGAAGGCTAAAACCTTAGAACCAGAAAACTTTGAAATATAAGAATCTTGGGGAATTGTAGGATCTTGAGAAGCTCAGAATCTTGGGGCTCTGAAACTCGAAACTAGCATATCTTTATGCTCAGAATGATTGGGCCTACTGGTCATGGATAATGCTAGCCTTCAGCCTGTAGTCAGGATTCCTTTGCTAGACAGGTGGCCTTTCGGTCCCTGATCCCTGCTTGAATACTCCCTGTGATGGGGCACTCTCTACAGGAATCCAGGGAGGGAGAGAGGCAGCCATGTGCTGGCTGTGGGAGGAGGGAGGCGGGCAGTCATAGGTCCCCGCTGGGCTTGTGACTCAGGGTGGGGGCTGTGCTCCTTGGCCATGCGGCCAGCAGCCTGGTGCTTCTGCCAGCCGGAAGGACAGTGACTTCCAGAGGAAATGCATATTGATCCTGCTCTCAGCCTCCGGCGGCCTCCCAACCCAGCTCTTCCCTCCTGAGCTGCAGAACGGAGGTTTTGGGGTCACCGCTACCTGAGGAAGGCCAAGTCCACTTCTAAGGCTGATCTGGGTAGGGAGGGTAGGGAGTTTCCTAAAGGTTTTGAAGCTAGGCCAGTCTGCCTCTGGGGTCAGGAGACTCTAGACAGCAGCCCTGAGAATGGGGGCTATCCTCCCAGCCCTCCAAGCTGGGAGCATCCTACAGCAGCTGTAGGATTGTCCTGGGAATGAAGACCCAAGTACCCCCATCTCCTGACAATGGCCTCAGCTCCTCTAACCCCTACTCAGGGTCTGCCGACCTCATGTCCATCTCTACCTTTGAGACCCCAGCCCCTCTGGCCTATTCCTCATTTTAGGTCACCCCTTCTTTCCCTCCCCATTACATCTCAGCTACCTGTTGGGTCCCCCAGTCCTGCCCCCATTGAGTCCCCCCCACCCACACTCTGTCCCTCCGTCTGTCCTCAGCCCCCTCCTGCCCTTCCCCCTCTGAGGCTGTAATATCCGTTTCACGATTTGGGGGCTGAGTTGCTATAACAACAGACGGCGATTGTGTTGTGAAGAGCAGCCTGCTCCTGCGCGCCCGCCTCCTGCGCTGCCTCCATCCCTGCAGCCTGGTCTGCTCCTCATGCCCCCCCCCAAGCCTGGCCTCTTCCTAGTGTGTGTGGACACAGTGTGGGCCCAGGCCTGCCCCACCTGGTGTATGATGTGTGCCTGTCTTTTGGTGGTTGCATGTGTGTCTGAATGTGGTGTCTGAGCTGCATATTGTGGGTGTGTGTGTGCATGTGTGTGCATGGACGTGCACTGCGTGCTTGCAGCTTCCCCTGCGTGTCCCCACTGGTCTGTGTGCACGGGAGAAGGGTGCGTGCCAGAATGTCACTCGACTGTCTACTCTGGGTGGGTGCCTTGAAGTGGTGGGTCCCGCCTGCATTGTGGTCTGAACCTTAGCCCTTGTAGGAGACACTCCCGTAGAGGGGAGGGACTGGAAGGTGCAGCAACTGCTAGGTGACCTTTTCTGCCCTTGATGGGCAACTGGGGGTGGGGACAGGAGACTAGTGCTCCCTCTTTACCTCCCACCTTGCCCAGGCTCATCTGTAAGGATCTGAGAGCCGGTCTCTGGGAGTCGCTGCATCTGTCTGTCCAGGTGCCTGGGTGGACAAAGGAGTGTGTGCGTGAGAGACAGTGTGGAGGCTGCGGGAAGAGGGGCAGTGGGGGATGGACAGGGCAGTGGGCTGTGGGGTCCGAGAGGTGATTTCATATCCCTGGGCCCTGACTCAGCACTTCCCATTCTCTGGCTCCTCCAGTGGCCTTGGTGGGGATGACCCGAGGGTTTCTGCAAGGTCAGCATGGACCCCAAGTCTGGGACCTGGCTCAGGGATAGCCATTTCCCACAACCCCTAGGAAATACCCCCAGCAGTCTGGGCGCCCCTCTCACCCCCTCACAGGCTGGTAAGGCAGTTCTCTGCCAAGGATGGCCTTGTTTGTCCACTCAGTAACTACTCTGCCAAGTACCTGGGAGAGGAGGTCTGATGGCCGTGGGCAGGTCCCCTGTGTGCCCCCGTTCCCCTGGGCGTGTGATTGTCTCTGAGTGTGTAGGTACCTGTGTGGATGTGTGCGTGTGTCCTCAGGCAAGCGTATTTCCTATGGGTGTCTTTCCATGGTGGGCATTTCTGCAGGTGTCCCTTTGGAAATGCCTTGTGTACACAGATAGGAGTGCCTGGCTGTTGTGCCCCGTGTGCACATGCATACATTTACGGTTCAGTGTGTGTGTTTTCGCATGTCGCCTCTGGCTAAGGAAGTACCAACTAATGCCAGTGGTGTAGATCACAGTCCTCAACAGAAATTAGGGTCTGGAGTGAGCTGGCAGAAGGATCTGGTACACCCCACCCAGCCTCATTTGCTAGCCCAGTGTCCAACTTTCTGGCACACACACTAGGTGCCAGGTCCACCTTTTAGTGATTGAGATTGGGGTACTCTCCACACACACTTGTACAAATATACAGTGATGCAGACGCCCTCACAGGGGAGACCTGCACCCCCTCCCCCCATTGAGCCCCCCCCACCCCCACTCTGTCCCTCCGTCTGTCCTCAGCCCCCTCCTGCCCTTCCCCCTCTGAGGCTGTAATATCCGTTTCACGATTTGGGGGCTGAGTTGCTATAACAACAGACGGCGATTGTGTTGTGAAGAGCAGCCTGCTTCTGCGCGCCCGCCTCCTGCGCTGCCTCCATCCCTGCAGCCTGGTCTGCTCCTCATGCCCCCCCCCAAGCCTGGCCTCTTCCTAGTGTGTGTGGACACAGTGTGGGCCCAGGCCTGCCCCACCTGGTGTATGATGTGTGCCTGTCTTTTGGTGGTTGCATGTGTGTCTGAATGTGGTGTCTGAGCTGCATATTGTGGGTGTGTGTGTGCATGTGTGTGCATGGACGTGCACTGCGTGCTTGCAGCTTCCCCTGCGTGTCCCCACTGGTCTGTGTGCACGGGAGAAGGGTGCGTGCCAGAATGTCACTCGACTGTCTACTCTGGGTGGGTGCCTTGAAGTGGTGGGTCCCGCCTGCATTGTGGTCTGAACCTTAGCCCTTGTAGGAGACACTCCCGTAGAGGGGAGGGACTGGAAGGTGCAGCAACTGCTAGGTGACCTTTTCTGCCCTTGATGGGCAACTGGGGGTGGGGACAGGAGACTAGTGCTCCCTCTTTACCTCCCACCTTGCCCAGGCTCATCTGTAAGGATCTGAGAGCCGGTCTCTGGGAGTCGCTGCATCTGTCTGTCCAGGTGCCTGGGTGGACAAAGGAGTGTGTGCGTGAGAGACAGTGTGGAGGCTGCGGGAAGAGGGGCAGTGGGGGATGGACAGGGCAGTGGGCTGTGGGGTCCGAGAGGTGATTTCATATCCCTGGGCCCTGACTCAGCACTTCCCATTCTCTGGCTCCTCCAGTGGCCTTGGTGGGGATGACCCGAGGGTTTCTGCAAGGTCAGCATGGACCCCAAGTCTGGGACCTGGCTCAGGGATAGCCATTTCCCACAACCCCTAGGAAATACCCCCAGCAGTCTGGGCGCCCCTCTCACCCCCTCACAGGCTGGTAAGGCAGTTCTCTGCCAAGGATGGCCTTGTTTGTCCACTCAGTAACTACTCTGCCAAGTACCTGGGAGAGGAGGTCTGATGGCCGTGGGCAGGTCCCCTGTGTGCCCCCGTTCCCCTGGGCGTGTGATTGTCTCTGAGTGTGTAGGTACCTGTGTGGATGTGTGCGTGTGTCCTCAGGCAAGCGTATTTCCTATGGGTGTCTTTCCATGGTGGGCATTTCTGCAGGTGTCCCTTTGGAAATGCCTTGTGTACACAGATAGGAGTGCCTGGCTGTTGTGCCCCGTGTGCACATGCATACATTTACGGTTCAGTGTGTGTGTTTTCGCATGTCGCCTCTGGCTAAGGAAGTACCAACTAATGCCAGTGGTGTAGATCACAGTCCTCAACAGAAATTAGGGTCTGGAGTGAGCTGGCAGAAGGATCTGGTACACCCCACCCAGCCTCATTTGCTAGCCCAGTGTCCAACTTTCTGGCACACACACTAGGTGCCAGGTCCACCTTTTAGTGATTGAGATTGGGGTACTCTCCACACACACTTGTACAAATATACAGTGATGCAGACGCCCTCACAGGGGAGACCTGCACCCCAGCACCATGTTCACTCTGAAACTCATGGTGGGGGGAGCAAGGGAGAACAGAGAAGGGGGCTGTTGCCAGTTTCCCTCAGTGTGCAGTCACAACCCCGCCTCCCGACTACTCCTTCCGCGGCGCGGGATTCCAGGTAGGACCAGGACTGGGTGTCTGGCATCCAACTTTGGGGTTCCCATGAGGCAGGGCTGGGAAACCCCAAGCCCCTAGGTCTACCCTGCCCCCATCTCTGCCTCTGCTCTCACCCTCGACTTGGTTCTTCTCTCTCCTCAGGCAAAGCCATTCCCTCCTCAGTTCTAGGGCTCCAAGCCAAAGGACCTTGGGGCGGTGGGAAGCGGGGGCCAGGAAAATGATCCCAGCAGTCGTGGACGGGGTTCCCCTTCCCCAGGCTCCTCGCAGCCCTGGCCCGACCCTGGGCGTAGCCAGCAGAGGGCGCTGTGGCCCGAGCCTCGTGCGGATCATGCTCCCTCGGTGCCCCAAGTCGGGGTCCACAGCCTATCCTCTGGTTTGTCACAGTCCTTGTAGCTGCCACGCAGACCCGCTGGCCAAGGGGAGCAGGATCCGAGGGGCAGACCCAATGGCCAAGGGACTAGGGCGCCCGTCTTCTTAGAAAAGACAGTGAAGCTAGGCAGGAGTGTCTGCCTGCTTGGGGGCCGGGCACCTGGGCTAAGCATCTCGAGAGGCGGGGTGGAGAGCGCGGATGCCCTGGGGCAGGGACGCCTGGGTCCGGCGCGGGGGAGGAAGGCGGGCCTGTGGAGCAGCAGGACTGGCGGCTTCTGCGCCTTCGCATTGGCTGTGCCGCTCGTCCGTTAGCGTAGCGTGGTCCAATGAGCACGCCCGGGGGGCGGGCGCTGGTGCTGATGCTGCCGT
>NW_006159755.1:1517897-1519743 GCF_000334495.1 Tupaia belangeri chinensis | reverse complement strand
GGGGGGAGGGGGTGCAGGGCTGAGGGGTTGGCTGGGTGACAGCGAGGAGGCAAGCCGCTGGGGGGCTTGGGGGTCGGAAGCTCCCTGTGGAAGGGGCACTGGCTCTGAGCTGGGGCCAATGGAGGAGGTGGGAGAAGGGTCGTTGGGGGAAGGGATGGGGAGAGAAGGAGGGGCATCCGGAGGGCTGTGAGGGGGCCTGCAGGGGGGTCCCCAGTCTGTGCTAGCCCCTGGGGCTGGAAGCAGTACTGGGCCAGAGGGGCTAGGGAGCTGCTGTGCTCTGAGGGGTCTGCAGGGGAGAAACCAGCGAGGAATTGGGCTTGGTGGGAGGAGAAGAGGGAGCTGGAGAGGAAAGAGAAGTGGAGAGGACAGGAGCAGGGGCCAGGCCAAGGGCTCGAGCTGGGGGAACCACTAGGACCAGGCTGTATTGGGGGATGGGAGCCAAGGGGAGAGGAGGTTATTGGGAGGGAGCAGAGGGGAAGGTGCCAAGGTGCTGGAGGCAGAGATGGGTCTGTGCTGATGGAGGGCTGAGAAAGATGGGGGGCCTGGGGGAGAGAGCGGTAGCTTGCGGGGGAAGGCTGGGGGTGATGAGAGTGGGAGATTGGGAAATCAGTAGGAGGGGGCTTGTGCTGGGGTGGGAATGCGCTGGGGGTGGTGACAGGGTTCTGGACAGAGTGCTGCAGGGGGAGAGGGAGCTGCAGGGCCCTGGGCCCTGGGCTTGTCCCCCACTGTTAGAGGAGGGGACCATTTCTCATGTCCCAGTCTGTTCCCCCAGCTGAAGGAGCAGTCCGCCCTGGGTGCTGTGCGGGGATGAGCCCTTGAACCCTTGACAGGCTCCTGGGGGGCAGAACTGGCCGAGGGAGGCTGCTGTCTCCTTTACTCTCGTCCCTCCTGAGTCCTGGGAGAGGGCATTAGGTGCCTCATTAACCAGGGGAGGCTGGGAGGGGGCTGTTCCTTGAGGCCCGGAGGTGAAGGAGGAAGCTGTCCAGACATGAAATAAATCTTAGGGACTGGATCTTGGGTCTTCAGTCCTCTTGACTGTCTTGGGGGGCTTCTGTGCACCCTCATTTTTACTTGTGTTGGAAGTGGGTGGGGTGGGTGAGGACTTTCTATTCATTCCTTCCCTTCTCTGTGCCCACCTTCCCAGTGTCTGGGCATTTCTTCAGGAGGAGGGCAGACCGGATTTTACATTCTCTGTCTTCTGCCAGAGAAGGAGAAAGAGAAGGAAGGAAAGAAGGAGGGAGGTCGGCTGGTCTGTTAGCTGAGAGGCCTTCTGTTTGTGGGTGTTCAGCCGCTCAGGTCTCTAACTCCTCATGCTTCCAGGGAGGGGTCCAGGGAGACTGGCATGGCAGGCTCTGATGGATCTTTCTGGGGCCAGGGAAGAAGGGCCTGGCTTGGGGGGCATTCATTCCTGCCAGAGCAAGTGTTCTCAGACCCATCCTGTCCTCAGATCCACAGGGGTGGGTGGGACTGACTGACAGGGGCTTCTGGGGAGTTCTCTTCCTTCCTTGGCCTGGGCTAGATCACCAGACAACAGACCCCTGAGAGGAGGGGGCCGAGTTCCTGAAAGGCCGTGGGGGCCCTCCCTTCCCTTTTAGGCTTTCAGTCTCTATCCTCCCGCCCGCCCTTTCCAGTGACACAGACATGCCGTCCCTGATACACGCGCTCAGTGGCACCCACCCAGACACACGCCCACACAGGCACACACACCTGCGTACACAACACACCTCCCGGCAGCATACCACCCACACTCCCCACCCAGAGACGCTGCCACCTCACTGCCTGCCTCGGCGACCTCCCCCAGGAACCCTGCTTCCTTGTACACAACATGAGTGGCCCGTACGTAACC
>NW_006159755.1:1509987-1517866 GCF_000334495.1 Tupaia belangeri chinensis | reverse complement strand
CCCGGGACCCCCCCCCCCCCCGCCCCCAGCGACCCCATCCATTAACCTCCCCAGGCTATAGGCATCTCAGGCACACCTGTGCTCCTTCCATACACACCTTCACATGCACATCCTCCTTGGGACACACCCTCCTCTCCCAGGGGCACCCTCACTCCCAGGTATATACACCCATGAGTGCACACCCTCCCAGACACACTAGCTCCCTCGCCACCCTCCAGCCATGCCAAGCACATCACTGAATTCATGTGCTTGGCTGGGTCCTAAGCACTCTGCCCCTAGGCGTGTGTGTGTGTGTGTGTGTGTGTATGTGCACACTGGCACACACATGCATGCTAACACACCTTTTAAGCTTTGGCTCACCCCTAAGCCTCTCTCTCACTTTTATTCTCTCTCTTTTTATTTTCATACCCTCAGACAGACCCCAAGCCCCATGCCCTCCTGGTCTTTCCTGACCACAGACCACAGTCCCTCTGGGTTTAACCCAGCACTCGGCCACGCCTGACCTTTCTCAGAACCTTGCTATTACTCGGTGCTGCCCCCAGCACTAATCCTCACATACAGGGGCTCCCTACGCTTGCCTGGCACTGGAGTCACTGTCCATTCATGCTCAGTTCCAAGCCCAGCACCTATGGGGATGCCCCGACTGGGTGTCCTCGCACACCACCCACCCCGCTGCTCCATCTGGCGGTGAGGCTCTCTCGCCCCAGCCCCCTCCACACCGACAGGCCTGTGGACTCAGAGACTCATTCATCAAAGAATGTGGTGCACAGCTTCCAGCATGTGCATGGCACCTTGTCGTCGATTCCGAAGCTGTTCTCCCACTGCTGCTTCTGTTTAATGGGCTCAGCCCTGCCCCTTAAGGAACCTCAGTTTCCCTACCTGTAACATGGGGTCCTCATGCCCCATGGCGTGTTCAAGGACTAGACCAGATCATCATGACAGCCATAACGGTAACAATAGCCATGTCTATCATGGACCTACTGTGTTCCTGGCCCTATGCTAAATACTCTGGGAACTTCACTTTGTCCGGGACATTTGTCAGACACACAGAAGCCCCCGGGAAAGGCAGCTATTTTGATCATAATCGTCCATGCTTGCACACGCGCATGCGCACACCGGCCACGCCTGACCTTTCTCAGAACCTTGCTATTACTCGGTGCTGCCCCCAGCACTAATCCTCACATACAGGGGCTCCCTACGCTTGCCTGGCACTGGAGTCACTGTCCATTCATGCTCAGTTCCAAGCCCAGCACCTATGGGGATGCCCCGACTGGGTGTCCTCGCACACCACCCACCCCGCTGCTCCATCTGGCGGTGAGGCTCTCTCGCCCCAGCCCCCTCCACACCGACAGGCCTGTGGACTCAGAGACTCATTCATCAAAGAATGTGGTGCACAGCTTCCAGCATGTGCATGGCACCTTGTCGTCGATTCCGAAGCTGTTCTCCCACTGCTGCTTCTGTTTAATGGGCTCAGCCCTGCCCCTTAAGGAACCTCAGTTTCCCTACCTGTAACATGGGGTCCTCATGCCCCATGGCGTGTTCAAGGACTAGACCAGATCATCATGACAGCCATAACGGTAACAATAGCCATGTCTATCATGGACCTACTGTGTTCCTGGCCCTATGCTAAATACTCTGGGAACTTCACTTTGTCCGGGACATTTGTCAGACACACAGAAGCCCCCGGGAAAGGCAGCTATTTTGATCATAATCGTCCATGCTTGCACACGCGCATGCGCACACACACACACACACACACACACACCTGCCATGGATACCTTTAGGAACGGTCCCAGGCACCTCATGCTTACTCATAAGGCCGCCCCTGGAAACCATCTGTCCCCTCTGCATGACTGGGGTGCACACACCCAGGTCGGCGTGCCCCAGCTGTGCGCAGCACAGGGACAGTTGGTGTGCCCATCCTCTTCCCCTCCCCCCATGGTCCTACGCACCTGTGCTCTGGCCCCCACTCTACCGAGTCATCCATCGCACCTCCGTCCCCAGCCCACTCGTTTCTGCAGCCACACACACTTGGCAGCAGCCTCTTTGGCATGCCTCAAGCTCCAGCCCTTGTGCTGCACCCCTGCCTGCTTCCTTCCGTGTACCCCGGGATGCTCAGGGACTCACAAACACACCTACTCACTCCCAGCCCTGCTGGCCAGTGGCTCTCACTTGTCTTTAGGTCTGTTTGTCCTAGCTTCTTAGGGAGGACAAGGTGCCCAGAGTGGAAGAAGGCGAGGAGGATCAGGGGTTGTCAGAATCAAATCTGAGGGTCAGCTCGGCCACTTACTAGCTATGTGACCTTGGGTGGGCTCTCCTCCCTGGAGTGTCAGTTTCCTCATCTGACAGGGGGGCAGTGATAAGAGTTGCCTTTCTTACTTCTTTCACCTGTCTCTGGTGGGAATCACAGGAAACATTACACACACAGTTTTTGCAAACATCAGACACATGTAGTTTTGCAAACTATCAAAGGCTGAAATGAGTTTTTAAAACAATCGTTAATACAACACATACTTTTTCCCCCCGTTAGTCTATGCTAGGCACGGTACTAAGTGCTTTACATATATGAAGACTAATTTTGACAACACTACGATGATCTCTGTTTTACCCATAAAGAACCTGAAGCACAGAGAAGCTAAGTAACTTGCCAAAGGCCACACAGCTAGACCGGGGTACAACTGGCATTCGAACCCAGGATTCAGAGCTAGTGCCTCTAACCATTGCACAATCTTATTTTCCTGCCACCGGGGTTTGTGGCTGGGTGTGGACATGGTGGGGTGTCCCCTCGGCTCTGCAAAGTCATTAGCACCGGAAGAAGGAGCAGGAAGGAGTTGGAACTGTTCACAGATGCCAGTCCTGCCTGGGGTTTTAGTGGGGAGTGGGGGCCCTTCAAAAAAATTTTGCTCCTGAAAGGGACCACAGGGGTCAAGCATTCTGATGTGTCCCTTCCATGTGATTCAAGAGCCCCCCCCCCCCCCCCCCCCCCGCTCCAGCATCTCTGAACAGCCGTCATCCCACCTCGGCTCACACACCTCCACAGACAGGGAACTCACCACCCCTCGAGGCAGCCTACTTCACTGTTGGCTGCTTTGGAATGCCAGCAAGTTTCTCTTTAGCTTGAGCCAAAATCTCCCCCCATAACACGCACTTCTCCCACCTGTCCACAGGCTGCCTTCTGGGGCCACCAGAATGTGTGTAAACCCAGCTCTTCCTCCCTGGCGCCTGGGGGAGGCCCCTGCTGTCTCACTCCCAGCTGGCATGAGAGGATGCTGGCGTGAGGAGAGGAGAGCCAGAGGCAGACTGGCATGCCCACGGTTGGAGGTGTGTGTGTGCGTGCAGTGTGGGCATGGCTAGAGAGGGGGCTGTGTGGTTGCTAGGAGGGAGTCCCTGGACAGGAGCTCTGCCAGGGTGGGCGCAGACTGCCTCACAGAATTTGCATCCAGTTGCTCAATTTGCACTGGTGGTGTGGGGGCTGAGGCCTTTGGTCAGGCGGGAAGGCCCAGCAGGAACAGCAGGAACGGAATGGAAAGCCAGTGACCATGGGTCTCGTCTTTCTCTTCTGTGTGACCCTGAGCCAGTCACAGGTCCTCTCTGGGGTTTTCTGCCTCAGAAAAAAAATGAGAGGGGTGAAGTCAGTGAGCTCCACGGCCCGTTGTTCAGGCCTGGGAGCCAGCTCAGAGTCTGGGGTGCCTGTAGAGGGTGGAGTCCCCTGTGAAGGCGTGATCAGAGAGGGGTGGGCTCTGATCCTCGGACACTGCCCTGAGACCTGTTCAGTGCAGGGCAGAAGAGAGGCCATGACCTTTGGGGCCTGCAGACCCTTTCCCTGCACTCTGACCGTGGGCAAGAGAATTCATTGTTCTAAGCTAGGTTTCCTTGACCGTAAGCCTGGGTGACAAAACTACCTCCTAGATCCCAGAGGACTAAATAAGATAAATAGGGAGTCCAGCCTGGTGTTTGACACGGAGTGCAGAGCCCAAAAGTTGCAGCCCAGATGCTCCCGTGGTACTGGCTTGGCTGTGGGAAGATGAGGAGGTGTCTGGCTTAGGAGGACTGGTGAGGTGAGGGAGGCTGCACGTAGAGGTCCTGATGGCAGCCTGGTCCTCCCTGGGGAGCTCGGGTCACCATTGACCCAAAGCTGCAGAGTCCACTTGTGGGCAGAAGACACTAGGGAGCCGACTAGATGCAGGATCCCAGGCTTACAGGGAGAGGTCGGCTCCCCAGAGGGGTGGTGGCTCTGGGCCAGCAGTGGCTGGCAGTGTGCACTAAGCTGACGTCAGTGAGCAGGCAGGGGACCCCAGGGCTTCTCCGGCCAGTGTCCCTGTGCTGGCTGTGGGCCCTGGAGAAGAGTGAGTCTTGGGGGCAGTGCCTAGACACTGGCACAGGGGGAGTTTATACTGCATTGCATGAGCATGGGGAAGGGGCCCTTGCCTCGCACACTCTGGGGGACACCGTTTACTTGCGTGGTTGTGAGATGCTGTGTGTGTGGTTGTGTGAGGCGGCCGGTTGGGAGGCGATCTCTGGAGATATGGGCTTCTGCTGAGACCAGAGAGTCGAGTGGCAGGAATAGAGGAAGGCTAGAGCACCATAGACCAGCAGGGACCCCCTTGCTCTGGGAGAAGGGGTGGGTTGGGCTGGACACTGCATCAGCAGGAGCCTGGTCCTGGGGTGGGAGAGGCTGAAGGGAGGGAAAGGAGCAACGAAGAGCAGCATGTTCCCTGGGCACTGGGGGGCGGGCTGGGTGGAAAGGACCCAGGTGTCTGCTTAGCTCACACTCCTCTTGGGGCTATCTCTACCTCACAAGCCTAGAGCCATCCCAGGGGTGTGTGGGTCCCTGGAGAGAGGACTCAGGGAGGGCTAGGGCTTCCTCCTGGCCAGCCCTGCAGCCCCTGTGCCCCCGGCACTGAGCCAGGCTGGCCTGTGCTGCAGAGCTGCGGGCTGTGGGGAGAATGAGTAATGAGTCTTGAGGGGCCGCAGGCCCAGACCCTGCCCTGGCCCCTCCCAGAGGCACCGCATCTGCCTAGCCTCTGCCCCCACAGCCAGCTCACAGACACATGCCTGCACACACCACATCCCCACCCTCCACACACACACAGGCAGCAGAGTCAGCCCCTGCTGGACTCTCGCCCACTTGGCACACCCCTCCTGCTTTGGTCCTCAGGACCCAGGTGTCTGCCTCCCTGTTCTGGAGGCCTTCCCACCATCCTTCTCTTTCTCTGTCTTCATGCAGCTTCCTGAATGGAGGGAGACTCTGCCCCCTGACTTTTCTGGTATTTTTTAAGAATCATTTCATTTAATTGTATTTATTTTAATTTGACCAGAGAGGGACAGAGCGAGAGAGACAGAGAGAGGGAAAGTGAGAAAGCAAGCTGCCAGGTCCAGGACTCGAACCATGGTCTGCCACGTGGGAGTGTCCAGTGCCCCCAACCACCACTTACTGGCCCCACCCCCTGACTTTTTCAAAAAAAACCCTCTGTCATCTCCCTAGAGGGGATGATGGGAATAACAGGGTGGGAAGACTGGGTTGGAGGGTGGGGTAGAGGAAGGACTCCCCCCTTCTTGAGCTTGGGGTGAGTGGACAGCAGCATGAAATCTATTCCCTCTGCCAGTGGAAATCAATAGCTAATTAATTCCCTCCCCAAAATAGGTCTGGAGGTAGGGGTGGGGGCTAGGAGAAAGGCAGACAGAGGCTAGGCTAGACTGGACTGATACTGAGACCCCAGCAGGGGAGGGAAGAGGGGAGGATGGTCATTCTGGTCACTAGGCCAGTGCCTCTAATATGTCACCTCCAACCTGACCTCTTCGGGAGAAGAGGAGGAGCTCAGACCCTTCCCCTGCCAAGCCTAAGGCCATCCCCTGCCCTCGGCTGGCGTGGGGGTGCATGTGTGTGTGTGTGGGGTGAGGGCGTCAATCAGGCTGGGAGCAGGTGCTGTATTTAATTTGATTGGCTAATTAGCCCGCGCATGTTAATTATCTCCATTACCCAATGAGGAGAGGCAGTGGCAAAGCTATATATAACCCAGTCAGTGTTTGTAGGGAGTGGGGGCTGCCTGCCTGGATCTCCGGAAGGGGCAGCCTTGGGAGGGGCACTGAGGCAGAACACTTGGGGCCTCATTGGAGCCTGAAGGGTTGGGAGGGCAGCAGTCACAGGGGCCAGAAAGGACCCGAGAGCTGGGCTTTGGGAGTCCCTTGGAGCAGCTCTCTAAACACCACAAACGGATGCCTCTGAGGCTCTCTCTGTCCCACTTCGTTTTGCCAACCTGTCAGTCCAGCCATGCCTGCCCACCTGTAATTCTGCTCACCCCCCCCCATTGTGGATTTTTTAGGGGAGGCCCTTGCTTACTCTCTGGTCACACCCCAGCATCCTCCCACATAGCTCTTTGCCTCCTCACTGCACCCGTGCAAGCCCTGCCTCTCCAAATCAGCCCTGGCCTCTTCTGGGTTCCACCTCTCTGAGCTACTCCTGGGGCTCTTCTGCCATTTGTCTCCTTTATGCAGTTGCTGGAGTGGACAGACCTAGATCTGAGTCCCATGTCCCTGCTGACTGGCTGCGTGACCTTGGGCAAGTCTCTGGACTCCTCCTTATGGGTTTCCCCAGTGGTTAATGGGAATAATGGAACTTCTCAGGGTGATTAAGTAAAATGACATTTGTAAAAATGCCCAGGATCCAAGACCTTGACAAATGCTGTTTGAATTTGGAATTCAATTTTCTCTGCTTCTTTTTCTTTTCTCTGTATCAGGCCACTTTTCTCCTCTATTACTCTTCCATCTCTGTCACTTTTCATGTGCTTCTCTCCTTCCTCTTCTCCCCGTTTTTTTTCTCTTCCCAAACTCGGCCCCTCCCTGCTTCTCTCCTAGGCTGCTCCCCACCTCCTTCCCTCCCTCCCCAAAATAAAATCAATGCAATATTCAGGAGGGTTGTTGGATATAAATAATTACGACTTGGAGTTTAACGAGATGCAAATTCCCCTCCCCGGTGTGGGGTATAAATTGCTCTCTGACAGCCCGTTACAAGGGTAATCATTTCAGAAAGGCAATTTTATGCAAATGAGCCTGCCTGCCTCCTGGTGGCTCCCCCAGCCTGGTTGGGGGGAGCAGCTGAGGGGTGAAGAGAACCCAGGTAGCTAGCTAATCTTGAGGTTGAGGACTGGGAGCAGAGGTCGAGTGTGACAGACATTTAGCTTCAGGAAGGTCCTGGGCTGGTGAGCAGTGCGTTGGGGCCTGGGAAGGGGTGAGTGTGGTTTGAGAGGACTCAGAGACAAGGGATTGGATGCCTGTGTCCTTGTGTGGATGAAGAGGGCTTGGGTCCTGGGTTCTGGCTGGCTTTTCTCCCTTGCCCCCTTTCTAGCCTGGTTACCCTGTGATACCATTGACGAATTGGCGTTTAATTAATCCCAGTGAATTATTTAGCAACTTCGTTATCCAGCATCAAGAGCTGCTGAGAGCTTGAGGTGGGAGCCACGTGCAGAGGTTGGGCAGAGGCGGGTCTGTGGTCACCTGCTAGAGCGCCCCTAGCCCTTGCCCCAAGGAGCTGCCCGTGGTCCTGACTCCTGGATCCTTTAAGAGGGTGCCGGTTTGGGCAGCTGTACTGGGACTCTAACGTGTCACCTCCCCACCTGTCCACATCTCAGACCAGTAATGGCCTCAATGAATGCCATCTCTCCCACGTCTTGGGTCCCAATACTCCTGTCCGTCTTGGTGTGTCTTACCTCGGGAGTCTCAGCAGGTCAGGGCCAGCTCTTCCGGTCCTAGAGGGAAACAGTGGGTGCCTGGGGCGGTGGGGGGGCGGACAGACACTGACGGCCTCCTTCTCGGAGCCCCTCATTAACCCTTGCCTCTGTTTCTCCGCAGGCATCCCTCCCCCATCTTCCATCGGAGCCCG
>NW_006159755.1:1491635-1509479 GCF_000334495.1 Tupaia belangeri chinensis | reverse complement strand
GCCGCCGAGGTGCGCTCCAAGCGGCGCGAGATGCAGGTGGCCAGCGACCTGTTCGTGGGCGGCATCCCGCCCGACGTGCGCCTCTCGGCGCTCACGCTCAGCACGGTCAAGTACGAGCCTCCCTTCCGCGGCCTCCTGGCCAACCTGAAGCTGGGCGAGCGGCCCCCGGCGCTGCTGGGCAGTCAGGGTCTGCGCGGCGCCGCCGCCGACCCGCTGTGCGCGCCCGCGCGCAACCCCTGCGCCAATGGCGGCCTCTGCACGGTGCTGGCCCCCGGCGAGGTGGGCTGCGACTGCAGCCACACGGGCTTCGGCGGCAAGTTCTGCAGCGAAGGTGAGCCCCAGGGAGCCACCGCCGGGCGCCTGGGTTCGGGAGTGAGGGGCTGGGAGTACCCCAGGGGGCTCGGCGGGTGGTGTCAGAGGGGGCAGGGCCTGTGGGCCGCAGGCGTGGGCCAGCGCGCGTGGCTTGTGAGGCCCTGTCCCTGTGGGGAGCGTGTGAGGGCGCGCGTGTGGGCGACAGGATGAATGCAGTTAACCAGTGAGCGGGGAGGGGGGGGCGGGTCGGCTGGTGTGGGCGTGGCCACCGTGGGCGTGGCCAGTGTGAGTGCCGAGGTGACCTGCGGGTCTTGAAGTGGTTGGAGAAGGAGGTTGCATGGGCCAGGTTGGTGAGGACTGCGGTACCTGTGAGGGTTTGTGGGCGGGGACTATGTGGGCGGGACCAAAAGGGCGGGGTCTGGGGACCCCGAAGATGGTGGGGGAGCCTTGTCACCAAGGGCTGTGAGTGGGGCCTGTGTGGGAGGGCCAGTGCGGTTGCGTTCTGTATGGGCGGGGCCTGCAGAAGGCTGTGGGTTGGATCTGGTGAGCCGGGATCACGGGAAGCCTAATGGGCGGGGCTTGTGATAGACAGTGGGCGGGGCTTGTGAAGGCTAGGGGCGTGGTCTGCTCACGATGTAGGGAAGAGCTGGGCTGGTGGTGACTGTAGGGCCCCTGCAATGGAAATCGACGTGTGAGGGGCTGGAAGTGCAGCCTGTGAGGCCTGGAAAGGACCAGAGAAGGCGGTGGGCGTGGGGAGAAGGGCAAGTGAGGGAGAAAGGCTTGAGAGGCGGTGACTGCACCTGCGCTGTCTGTCGCGGTTGGGGAGAGGCAGGAGCCGAGAGTTTCTTTTTCACCATAGAATCTGCAGGCCCCCTTCCAAAGTGAAGGAACAATGAGATCTCGAGAGAGTGGTTGAGGCTTCCGACTAGGAACTGATGGTGTTGGTGAGGGGCAAAGATGGCTGGTAGTCTCTTCGGATGCAAGACTGAGACTTGAGGCTTCTGTGTTAAACATCAGAACCCTTGAGAGCATGGGGACTGGGTGGGTGATTACTGGGGTGGACAGGAGTAGTTAGACTCGAATATGGAGCTGACTGTGGGATCAGGGCTTGACAGGGAGGCTTATGGGAAAGAGGGGCTGGGATTCTGCCAGCACCCCAGCTACCAGAGGAGGAGTGTCTGGTGAGGTGAGAACAGGTTGCTGGGTAGAGTCAGGCCTAGTCTGGCTCTGGTTTTCACAGGAAGGAGGGATTGTAAAGACCTCTTTTACTTTACCTTGGGCATTGGGGAGAGGTTTCTCCATCAATTTTGGGGCAGGGCAGGCCATTGCCTTCATCCCTTGTCCCTGGCAGCTGTTTTTCCAGCAGATGTATATAGTCAGACATGCTTTCTCTTCCCTAATACCTATAGAAGTTGTGGGCCACTCAACAGTTGTGTGTGTGTGTGTGTGTGTCTGTGCTAAGTAGAGTCTTCTCGGGAGTGTGCATGTGCACATCTATGCACAACTACAACTAGTTGGCCCTAGGACTGCTTTGGGGATGGGTGTCTTTGTGGCTGTGTGTGTGTGTGTGTATAGCCGTGGGAGGAGCCTGGTCTGTGGGTGTGTCCTTGCATATGGGAAGCCTGTCCTTTAGGCAGTATTTTGGTTGTATATCTGTGTTGTGGTAGATAAGGGAGCTTTTTGGGTTGTTTGGTGGTGCTATTTATACAAGGTTATGAGAGATAGCTTCAGGGACTGTGTGTATTAAGTTAATCTGACACCTTCTCGCCTTTTCTCCAAGGAGTTCAGGTGCTCCCCAAACTGTGAAATTGCGTGTCTGTGTGTGTTTGCCTGCATGCAGAGGCCCGTGAGTCTGGCAGTGTGTATTTTACGTGTGAATGCATCTGTTTGAATAGCAGTGTTTATAGATGGGAGTCCAGGGCCTGGCAGAGTGAGTAGTACACAAGGGTAAAGGTGTGTGCTCATGGGTGGGTACTCATGTGCATGTGTTTTGATGCGACACCTCAGTAAGACACCTGGAATCTATGAGGAAACCTTCCTCCTTAACTTGATTCTTTGACTCCTATGACCTCTCCTCCTCCTCTCCTTCTTAAGAAAAAGGATGAACCAGTACCAGCAGGTGGCATGGTGGTTAAGGTGCTGGACTTCCACATATCCAACTGTGGTTTGATTCCCAGACCTAGTGGTGGCTTGCTTTCTCACTCCCCCCACCCCTGTGAGTGCACGTGCCCTATAGCAAATTAAAACAACAATAATAATGATAAATAAAATTAAATAATAATTTTTTTTAAAAGGATGAGCCATTCCTATAATTTGATGGAAGAGAAATTGGAGCTATTGCATAGTTATAGTAACTGGCCCATAGTCTCATTGTGGCTGCATTGGGTTTGGGTATATGAAAAATGCAGCCAGAAGCGCTTTGTCAACCAGAACCCTTGTGTCCATTTCCTGAAAGGATTCATTGGTCAGAAGCTTCCAATGAGTCAAACAAGTTGTGTGCTTCTGAATGAAGGCTGTGTGGTTGTGTCTAAGATGTTCAAGCAATGGCGTGTGAGAAGGATAGTTGTGTGTATCATATGCGTGTGCTGATTGTATATCTGATGAGTGTTTGTATCAGTTGTGTTGGAGCTGTGAGTGTGTGTATGTGTGTGTGTGTGTGTATTTGTATGAGACTCATGTAAGAGAAAGGAAACCAAGATACTAGGTGGGTGTCAGATAGCTGATAGGGACAGGGTTGCCTGTGTGTATGTGCGTGTAGTGTGTGTGTGTGTAATATCTATTGAGAGAGCGGTGCTTTGTCTATGATAAAGGGGAGGGTGTGTCTTTGTTCATTTCTCTATTTTCTGCACCTCATCTAGTACTAGGCATTTAGTGGGTGTTTGATAAAGACTCACAGAATGAATGAAGAGATATTAATAAGTATTTGAGAGAATAAAGGCTTGGGATAAGGCCGTATATGTATATGGAAAAATGTGTGTGTGTAATTTCCGAGATCTGTTGTGGGTGGGCATGAGGGTTGGAGATACTGCTTGCGTCTGGAGATGAGAGGCGTGGTTACAACCCTACTGATTCTCCTCCTCCTTCTCCCCACCCCAACCTCATTCCTTCTCCTTTTATTCGTTCCTTCTTTCCTAGGCAGCTTCTATAATATCCTGTGCTCATTACACTTCTAGTACATTCTCATCTAGTGAAGGAGAAGAACCATGGCTTCCTACTGTTGGGTATTACGGTGAGGGGAAGAAGACGTTAAGGGGAGCAGACCTAACTCCTAATTGTTGAGAGAGTTTTTGGGGCTAGAGTTCCCAAGTTTCCCTGGAAGTAACAGTCGGTTCATTATCATCTATTCTGAGTAGTTCTCAACTTCTGGGATCGAGGGTGTATTTAAAAGTCAATAATTCATTTCCACCCAGGGTGGAAAAAAAAAAGGTCAATAAATCATAGTACCCCTTAAAAGGCAGCTTTTTTTTTTTTTAAATATCTGTTTATTGTGAAAATAAATGACACAAAACTTCTATGAATTCAGAAAAGCTTTTAGATGACTTTGATGATATATTTGCCATTGTGGCTAATAAAATATACATTAGAAAACTAGTTTTAGCTTTATATGTAAGACGGACCAATTTGCCTTCAGAGGTTTCGCATGCCTATGGATTTGTGGATCCTTTGGAATTCTCCCTGCCTTTCTGGGGTCTAGCTTACCTATTGACTGAGAACTTCCACGCTAGGAAATTTGCTATCTCTCTTGGGGGTCTGGCCACATGTAATTGAAGACATGCTGAGAGTCTGGGTACTGCTGAATATCTGCCAAAGCCAGGGTAGAGTTGGTGGGGACTTTTGCGTATCAGCGCTTCTTCACCACTGCTGTCCCCCCCACCGTGTGTGTGTGTGTGTGTGTGTGTGTGTGTGTGTATAGAAGGGACTGAAAAGAGGTTGAGGACGAAGGTGCATGCAGCTGTGTGTGGGAGACCTCCGGTGGAGCGGTGACACTGACATTTAGGACACAGTGTCAGGGGTAGGCCTTGCTCCAGAGAGAAATGGAAAACTGGCGACGATGTGCGTGCTCGCAGGGAGGTAGACACGTGTCTCATGTGTGTGTTTTCTAAGACTGATAATGATTTAATTCAGCAAGTAGTTATCAAGGCCTCCTTTGTGATAGACCTTGAGTTGGGGCTTCAGGGCAGTCAAAGATGAATAAGATGGACTCTCCGTTCTGGGAATTGACTGGTTAATTGAGGAAGCAGATTAAAGAGCTACCCAGAGGGCCAATGGGTGGTGTGGTGGTTAGGGACGCTTGACTCCCACATGGCTAAACAGTTCGAGTTCCAGACCTGGTGGCTTGCTTTCTCACTTTCTCTCTCTTTGGTGAGCATGTATGCCCTATAATAAATTTAAATAAATAAATAAATAAAAATAATTCTTAAAAAAAAAATAAAAGCTGCCTAGTGTATGGTCAAGAATGTAGATTCTACATCCAGACTGCCGGGGCAATGACCTTCCCCTTAAGCCATCTTTGCCCTGGTTGCCTTATCTATAACATGGGGATAGTAATAATACCAACTTTATAGCACTGTATAGGATTAAATGAGCTAATCCATGTAAAGTGCTTAGAACAGTGCCTTGTGCATGGAAAATGCTCAGTAAATACTAATAAAACAAAACAAAATAAAAAAGTTTCCAACTCAATATCGTGTGGTATATGCCCAGGGAAGTAGCAAGGCAGTGTAGCTTAGTGATTGTCATAGACTCCCATGACTTAGATCTGGGTTTAAATCTGTCTTCTCTACTCCTTAGGCCTGTGACATCAGGTGAGTCCCTGAATTTTAGCCTCATTTCCTCTTCTCCTCCTCCTCCTTCTTTCTTTTCATCTTTCTCTTCTTTTTTTAGAGAGATTTTTGCCATAGGGCATGTGCACTCACCATAGAGACAGAGTCAGAGAGTCAGAAAGTGAGGAAACCTCCCCCATGGTCACACCTAGTCCCTTTTCTTCCATTTTCCCCTTGGGATTTTAGGCATTCACGCATATGCGCTTGACTTTTTTTTTTTTTTAAGAATTATTTTTTATTTAACTTTATTTCTATTAATTTGATCAGAAAGGAACAGAACAAGAGAGAGAGAGAAAGGGAAAGTGAGAAAGCAGGCCATCAGGTCTGGGACTCGAACCATGGTCGGCCATGTGGGAGTCCAGCATCCTTAACCACCACTAACCCACCACGCCACCTGCCTGCCTGGTGTGTTTTAAGCCACTGGGTCAGGGACTCGAACTGCAGCAGAGACTATGTGGGAGTACAGCAACATAGCCATTATGCCATCTGCTGGTCCCTCCTCTTCTTCTTTTTAATTTTGACATAGGGTTTCTGTGCTTGCTGGAGAGAGACAAAGAGTGAGAGAGCACCTCCCAGAAGGGATGGCCACAGCACAGTTCCTTCTCTTTCATTCCCCTCGAGATTTTGGGCATGTAAGCACATATGCCTGGCGTGGTTTTCAAGTCACCGGGTCTGGGACTTGAATTGCGCTGTCAACCAGGTAGGGTCCAGTTTCCTTAACCACCACACCATCAGCTGACCCTTCTTCTTTTTAAAGGCTTATTTTTTAAAGTTATTTATTTAATTTTATTTGTTATTATTTATTATTATTATTTTTACTTTTAAATAATAATAAAAGAGAGAGAGAGAGAGAGAGAAGGAGAGAGAGTGAGAGAAGGGGAAAGTGAGAAAGCAAGCCACCAGGTCTGGGACTTGAACTGAGGTCAGCCATGTGGGAGTCCAACACCTCAACCACCACACCACCTGCGTGACTTATTTTATTCATGAGAGAGTACATATGCACACATGCAATAAAAGGAGGAAGGTCCTAGCTCAGGATCTTGGGTATGTGTGCATCTGACCCACTTTTAGGTTAACACAGGATCTGAGCCCGCCATTGGCCGTGTGGCTTCCAGCACTGCAGTTCACTACACTGCTGCCTGCACCACTGAGGCTTGGCCAGGACTCATTTTTTTCTTATCTATAAAAGGGCAATACGTATGCTTATCTCATAGGTTTGTTGTGAGGATTAAATGAGTGGTACATCATTAGTGGTGAGTAAATGGTAGTTACAAGCAAAGTGTCTCAAGGATGGATCGATAATAGGTTTATGAAAACCTGCTGTTGGCCTTGATCTTTGATTAGTAAGCTTGGTTTGGGGGAGGGACTTCAAGTAGAGGGACCGATAAGAACTGTCATGGAAAGGGGGAAATGTTTGTCATACCTTTATAGGAAAAGTAGTGAAATCTAAAGCAGGAAAAGCAAATGGAGTCCGGGTCTCGGAGACTGACTTAAAGAATTTTCTGTCATTTATTAGATGCTGGGTATTGACAAATGGAGCCACGAAAGAATTTTGAGCAGGTACATAAATAAGATAAGAGTTGTAGTCAGGAAGCTAGGAGTGAAATGTAGTATTTCAGAGGGCAGAGTTAGTGGTGGAGAAATCAGTGGGGCAAGAGATATTGAAGCTCTGAACCTCAATTGCCTTGGGGAGTGGTAACGGGGTGGTGGTCGTCACAGCAGCAGTGGCTAAGAGCCACCACTGAGACCGACGCTGCAGGACGCTGTAGGAGTGTGTTTCGCAGATGTGCAGGGGGAGTACAGAGTGAGAGATAAGGTGGTTTTGGGTTTGCACGGTTGGAAGGATGGTGGAGCAGTGAGAGGGCCTAGGGAAGTCAGGAAGAGGGGTGGGGTTGGGACAACAGATCATGGTCGTGTTGTGTGGTGGTGGCCCTGGGCTTGCCTAGAGATGCCCAGGCAGTTGGAAATGTGAGACCAGAGCTTTGAGTTGAGGGTGGGGCTGCAGTTGGAGCCCTGGGAGCCATTCTCCTAGGAGAAGAAATAGTATTTGAAGGTCCAGCAGGTGGTATAGAGGTTAAGGTTCTGAACTTCCATGTGGTTGACTGCGGTTCGAGCCCTGGTGGCTTAAAATCCACATTGGGCACATGCACATGTGTGTCCCAAATCCTGAGCAGAAAATGGAGGAGAGGGAGTTGTGGCATGGCCATATCCCCGGGGAGTGATTTCTTCCTTTCTGTCTCTCTGTGTGTCTTTCCAGCAAGTGCATGTGCCCTTTAACAAAAATATCTTAGGAAAAAAAAAAAGTATTTGTAGCTCTGGGATCAGATGAAGTAGCTGAGGAGGTGAAGAGAACTGAGTGTGAGACCTCAGAAGAGCATACGGCAGGAGGAGGAGGAAGAGGAGCAGTCGCTGACACAAGGGGCAGTTAGAACACACAGATAACTGGATCACACGGCCAAGGGAGGAGAGAGAGGGACGTCCCAGCTAGTGAGCAGCTTGCCTGGGGCCCTGGGGGTCTTACCTCATTGAATCCTCATGAGCACCACATGGGGGTAACTGGCTCCCCTTCACAGAGGGTTGAAGTGAGGTTCAGAGGTTCGAACGCTGCAGTCTGAGTCCTGAGCTAACTCCAGAGCCTGTTGCTCCCTTCCCGCCTGTGCTGTCTCCAGAAAGGAGAGCTGGTCAGCCAGAGTCCATTGATTACCTGTGTCTGGTCCATCGGGGCTACTTAGGGACAGTGTCTCATCAGAAGCCAATAATCACCCTAAAATCCCCGGGCCACGGCTTCTCCCTTCTACCCTGTGTGCTGAGGGTCTTCCTATGTCTGTTGGTCAGCTGTCTCAGCGCAGAGTGGGCAGGGGAGATCTCCTTGAGACCTCCCCTGACCACTAGGGTTAGTACCCACAGTAGCACTTACTGGTCATTGAGAATAGTGCCTGGCACATTGTGAAGGATCTCTATGTACAGGTTTGAAAATTTAAAATCCAAAACTTTCCTAGTGCCAACATGACTCCAAAAGTGGAAAATTCCACACCTGGTCTCATGTGGTAGGTCTCAGTCAAAACGCTGCGGGAACATCTCACTCTGGAGAATGGGAGATTATCCCATTAAAACACAAAACTCAACAATTTTGAAAACATTTCAAATGTAAACGTCTTCAAAATGTTACACACCTGTCCACCTTCCTAAGGATAATATCTGGAATGTGATTTAGCCTTCCCCTGATGACTCAGATGGTCATCATTCTCAAGTACTCTACCCGATTGTCACACAGTTATTCCTTCGTTAAGGTCTGTCCCTGCCTGAAACGATGCTTCACTGCTGTCTTTTTGAGTTCTTATCTGTCTTTTTGAGTTCTTAGATGAGCTTTTTCCAGTTTTTCCGTCTCTGCCTGCAGGAAGAGGTATCAGGCAGCAACTGATCTCTTTTGCTCTTTTCCTCTGTTGATGGTTGTGAATTTGGAAACCAGCATTAATTAATTAATTCTTTTATTTTTATTTTTTTGCCTTAGGGCACATGTGCTTGCTAGAGAGAGACAGAGACAGTGAGAGAGAAAGTGAGAAATCACCCACCAGGGAGGATGGCCACAGTGTAATCCCTTCTCCTCTGTTCTCCTCCCGGAATCTTGGGCATGCATGCACACGCGCCCAGCATGTTTGGGTTCAGGACTTGAATCATGTTTGAATCAATGTAATGCTATGCTATCTGCTGGCCCTGGAAACCAGTATCCTTTTTTTTTTAAATACTTTTTTAAACTTTATTTATTTTAATTTGACTAGAGAAGGACAGATTGTGTGTGTGTGTGTGTGTGTGTGTGTGTGTGTGTGAGAGAGAGAGAGAGAGAGAGAGAGAGAGAGAGAGAGAGAGAGAGAAAGAGAATGAGAAAGCAAGCCACCAGGAGGTTCAGGACCCGAACCAGAGTTGGCCATGTGGGAGTCTAGTGCCCTTAACCACCACGCCACCTACTGGCCCCCCCAGAAGTCAGTATTCTTAAGTATGCTAAAATTGTGTGTCACTAATAGTAAGTGGACTCTTGTCAGGGCCTAAGAACTCTTCTACGAGAAAATGACTTCTTTGTTTTGTGCCATAGTACACATGTGCTCACCAGAAAGAGACAGAGAGGGAAGTGAGAAATCACCCTTCAGGGGATGGTCATGCTGCATTCCCTTCCCCTCCATTCTCTTCTCAGGATTCTGGGGATGTACACACACGTGCCTGGTATGATTTTCAAACTGCTGGGTCTGGGACTTGACCCACAGTCAACTATACAGGAGTCCAGTATCTTAACCACTGCACTACCTACTGGTCATGAAAATGATAGTGTTAAATGCCCAGGTGTTAGATATCTGTTTTGGCTGTTCAGGGACCTCCTGTCCCCTTTTGTTCTAGTCTTCATCACTGTCCTTGATAAAAAGTCTCCTGGGGGCCAGCAGGTGACATGGAGGTTAAGGCACTGGGTATTACATGGCCGGCTGTGCGGTTTGAGACCTGGCCACTTGAAAATCAAACCAGGTGTGTGGGCACGCAAACCCAAAATCCTAAGAGGAGACTAGAGAAGGAATTGCAGTGTGGCTATCACATTGGGGTATCAGTACCCCATGGGGGTTGATTACTCACTTTTCCTCTCTCTGTCTCTGGTGAAACCACACACCCTATAGCCACCCCAAAAAAAAAAAAAAAAAAAAAAAAAAAAAAAAAAAAAAAAAAAGAAAAGAAAAAGAAAGAAAGAAAAGGAAGCAGCTTGAAAATCTACCAGAGTCCCGAGTTCTTGTTAGGCAAGACAACACCACCTGTGACACTATCTCTGTTCTCTGGTGGGACAGCAAAGACTCGTGTGTGAAAGTTGTGTAAACAAAGCCGTGCATTCAGAGTTGTTTTGTCAACTCTAACATCCCAACAGTTTCTGTGGTTGGAAGAAGCTCCAGGCAGAATGGGATGGACTTCTCTAGAGAGTGATGCAGAGAGCGACTCTGAGAACCCAGGAATGTACTAGATTGCTCCCCAGTAAAAATGACAGAATGGTTAAGAATCCCAGGTTTGTTATTTGCTGGGCATTTGAACTTGGACAATTTACTTATCCTTGTCCATTCTGTTTTTCTTTTTTTTGGAGAGGTTTTCGCTATAGGGCACGTGTGCTCGCCAGAGAGACACAGAGAGAGACAGAGAGACAGAAAGCGAGAAATCCCCCCCAGGGGGGATGGTCACACCGCAATCCCTTCTCCTCCATTCTCCTCTTGGGATCTTGGGCACGCACGCACACGTGCCCGGCATGAGTTTACGCCACCGGGTCTGGGACTTAAACTACGGTTGACTACATGGGAGTCCAGTGACATAGCCATTACACCACCTGCTGGTCCCATCCACTCTGTTTTTCAATGTCCTTCTCTGTAAATCGAGAGTCATAATGTTGTAAGGACTAAAGGATACAGGTTAAGTGTCTCTCATCTTGGGACTAGCAGTTAGTGTAAAGGCTATGTCACTGGACTCCCATGTAGTCGATGGTGTTTGAGTCCTGGACCTGGTGGCTTAAACTCACATCGGGTGCGTGTGCGTGCGTGCCCAAGATCCTGAGAGGAGAATGGAGGAGAAGGGATTGTGGTGTGGCCATCCCCCCTGGGGGGTGATTTCTTGCTTTCTGTCTCTCTGTCTCTCTCTGTCTTTTTGGCAAGCACGTGCACCCTGTAGCAAAAACCTCTCAAAAAAAAAAAAAAAAAAGCGTCTCTCATCTAAAATGCATGGGACCAGAAGTGTTGTAGATTGTGGATTTGTGTGTGTGTGTGTGTGTGTGTGTATTTGGGAATATTTGCATATACATAATAAAATATCTTGGGCATGGGAAGCAAGTTTAAACATAAAATGTATCCAGAAGTGTTGTAGATTGTGGATTTGTGTGTGTGTGTGTGTGTGTGTGTGTATTTGGGAATATTTGCATATACATAATAAAATATCTTGGGCATGGGAAGCAAGTTTAAACATAAAATGTATCTATGTTTCATATACACCTTATACACATAGCCTAATTTTCCACAATATTTTTTATTGTAGTATTTGACAGTCACATGAGATCAGGCATGAAATTTTCCATGTTTTGTGTCATGCTGGCACTAGAAAAGTTTTAGATTTGGAGTATTTTGGATTTTGGATTTTTGGGGTAGGGGTGCTTAACCTGTACTTGGAAATCCTTCACAATGTGCCACTTTTCTAAATGATCAATAAATGCTACTATAGTTATTAACCCTAGTGGTTAGGAGAGGCTTCAAAGAGGAGGTGGGGCTTGTCTAGATCTCAAGGGATGACTGAGTGAGGTTATAATGGTGGAAAGGAAAGGGCAGGGCCTTTCTGCCCAAACAGCTTAAACAAGGAGTAGAGGGGACAAGTGTTGAGAGGATATGGGTGTGGTGAGGGCACCAAGATGGTTGTGCTTTGTGGGAGATTAGCATCAGAGCTCTAGGCTAGAGTCAGCTTCTAGATGTCTTAACTTCCAGGCCAGGAATGCAGCCCGCTAAAGTTGGTTTGTTTTTGCCATAGGTGCAGTTCCTTCGCCTTTGTTCTCCCCCTGGGATTTTGGGCATGCATGCGCACACAGCCACTGTGATTTTCAAGCTGCCAGGTCCAGGACTTGAACTGCAGGAGTCCAGCCCCTTAACCACCACACCACCTGCCAGCGCCCCAACCCCTGGAAGTCTTAAAGCCAGACAGATCTGAGTTCAAATTTTAACTGTCCTGATCAAGCAGTATGACCTTGGACAAATTACTTTTATTTCTGAGTCTTGGTTTCTTCATCTCTACGAGGAATACTAATGATACTAATACTAATAATCATTCACAAGATAATAACGGTGGTAAGTGAGACAGGGCACCTCAAGAGCCAGGCATGCTTGAAATGCTCAGTACATGAGGAGTGTTATTTTATTATCCACTCCACAAACATAGGAATGCCTTTTTGTGAGCCAGGAATGATGCAAGCAGCTGGGTATAGAGAGATGAATGAGACATTGTCCTTGCTCTTGGATATTTCATAGCCTAGTCAGGAAGCAGACGTGAGCGCACACTTGCAATATAGATTTGATAAGTGAAATCATAATAGAATATACATATCTAGAACTGGCACAAAAGAGGATGGCGAGCCCTCCTGTGTTCAGCATGCAGACAGACGTATGTATTAACCTGAGTCTTAAAGAATGAGCTGGGTTTCTCCGGCAGCTGTGGGTGGAGAAGAGTGCTCCGAGCACAGAGAATAGTATGTGAAAATCATGGCATGTTATGGAATGGGAAGAAGTTGAATGTTGCTGGGGCCTGGATTGTTGCAGGAAGACCCAATTTAAAAACAAAACTAAACTAAACAATTATTTATTTAATTTAATTAAGTATTATTATTATTAATTTTTTTGGAGAGATTTTTTTTCCCCTGTATGTCACCTCCACTCACCAGAGGCACAGAGAGACACACAGAGACAGAAAGTGAGAAATCATCCCCGAGGGGGGATGGCCATGCTCCAATCCCTTCTCCTCCATTCTCCTCTTGGGATTTTGGGCACTCATGCACACGTGCCCGGTGTTGAATTTCAAGCTGCTGGATCCGAGACCCGAACCATGGTCAGTCATGTGGGAGTCCAGTGCCCCAACCACCCAGCCACCTGTTGGCTCCTATTATTATTTTTAAGCTTACTGTAGGGCATACGTGCTCACTAGAGAGAGAAAGAGAGAGGGAGAAAGTGAGAAAGCAAGCCTCCAAACCTCGTACTTGAACTGTAGTCAACCGTCATGTAAGTGCTTTGACCACCACACCACCTGCTGGCTCCCATAGTCAGATTTTGAATGAGAGACTGGATGGTACAGTGGTAAAAGGCAACAGTGCGTGAGGCTGACACACGGAGGAAGGTTCCAGGTTCACGTGCAGAGACCTCCCTGAGTCTACCTGGCATGTGCATACCCATGATCCAGGGCTGACAAAGCTAGGGGTGGATTGTGGCAGCAAGACCCTGTTAGCAGGTGCTGCCCTTCGTCTCTTTCACTTGTGGAACAAATAAAATAGAAAAGAATTTTGGGGGGCCAGCAGATGGCGTAATGGTTGTTGCTGGACTCCCATATAGTTGGCTATGGCTCGGGGTCCCATATAGTTGGCTATGGTTCGTGTCCCAGACCTGGTGGCTTAAAACTCACAATGGGTGCATGAATGTGCATGCCCAAAATCCCGAGAGGAGAATGGAGAAGAAGAAATTGCGTGTGCCTATCTCCCTGGGGGTTGGAGTGGGGGTAGATTTCTTGCTTTCTGCCTCTCTGGTGAGTGCATGAGCCCTATAGCAAAAACTCTCTTTCAAAAAAAAAAATAATAATTTTGGATGGACTTTCCTAAGATGATACTACTTTATCTGGAAGGCACTGAGAAACCTTGAAGAGTTTCAGCAGGGTCGTGACATGGTTGGACTGCTTTGCGGGGTGAAACGACTGGGTATCAGGGGCATCATCTCAGAGGCGTATCAATGCTCTGAGGAGAGGCACACGAGGTTCAGGCCTGACGGCTGTGCTGGTAGGATGAAAAGGGTTCCTAGGAGTTCAGTTTCCATTTTGTTGTTGTCGTTGTTGTAGAGCTCTTGTACTTGCTAGAGAGAGTGAGAAAGCTTCCCCAGGGAGGATGGCCTCGCCACAAATCCCTCTGCTCCATTCTCCTCTTGGGATTTTGGGCATGCACGCACACTTGCTCGGGATGTTCTTCAAGCTGATGGGTTGAGACATGAACTGGGCAGCTAGCCATGTGGGATCTAGTGCCCTAACCACCTGGCCCCCAGGACTCCCCCCGCCCCCCGCCCCAAAGTGGAACCAATAGGAGTTGGTGATTGGTCTGGATAGAGATCAGGGCCGTTTCCCGGGTGCCTACCCTGATTAGGGATGCATCTGCATGCGAGGGTGTGGGAAGGCAGGGTTATGAGGTCTGCCTGTTGAGATGCCCGTGAGACACTCAGGGAGAGCTGCTCTGAAGGTAGAGGGTCAAAGGCGAAAGCACAGAGGAGAGGATCATCCTGGAGTCTCTGAAAAGTTCTGAGTGTGTATGTGACCACAGCAGTATTTAGCAAGGTTATTTGGCAAGGTGTACCAGTACCTGTGCCGAGAGAGCCAGGCTGGGGATGGGCAGGAAAACCAACCAGGAGGAGGCTGTGGCAGGAGACCAGGCATGCAGGTGAGCCTGGAGGCTGTGATGACCTAGGGTCACAGTGGACAAGGCTGAGGTGATCTTGTGCTCCTAGGGGTATTTCCTGTTCTGTACAGAGGAGCTCGACCTCACCACCAGGCTCGTTAGGGTTGCAGCGAGGCTGGCGTGCGATGTTGCGCATTGAGGGTCGGTATGTTTGGTGCCTGGTGCATGGTTAGACTGAATCTGGAGCCTGGCGGGATGCAGCATGTAGTGGGAGTTCTGGGAGCTCAAGAAGTGTTGGTTGAGAACAGGGCCTTCGCTAGACACAGAGAAATGGGCACTTGGTTGGGGGACAGAGAGAGGGGATGAGCACTTGATGGAGGGGCAAGAAGATGGAGGGGAGGGGTTGGGAGAGGCTTCGCTGGTGGTATTCAATACCAGAATGCTGTCTGAGCAATTGCTGAGTGGACAGATGGAGATGCAGAACTAGCGCTTGTCAAAGAGGCAGGGCTGAAAATACAGGTTTGGGAGTCCCTGTGCCACGAGAGTGAGCTATCACCAAGGAGGGCCGGGAGAAGCCAGAGAGTGTGGAGGGCAGGGGACCAAGCCCGGAGGGGCCTGTGATGGCAGGTGAGGGGTAGAGGTGAATCAGCAGAAAGCAAAGAGCAGCAGAGGAAGAAAGGTATATGAGTCTCTAGGTGCTGCCTTTCAGAAGCCGGGAGCAAACCAAGCTTCGCTGTTTCACCTTCCTGAGCATAGCATGATGCCTGTTTCTGGCAGGTAGAAATACTTTCTGAAATATCTGCCATGTTGGATTAGCTAGCAATCCGTGCCTCCTCATCTGCACGGATGCTGGTGAGATGATTGTGCTGACGGACCAGGGCCTTTGCACACTGGGGCCAAAGAAATCCCGACACAGCAGTCCTCATAAGAGCCGAAGGGTTTTCCTGAGGGCCTGTTTCATTAGCCAGCTCCCCCCATACATGCAGTGTGATTCTGTTTATTTCAGAAAGTCATTGTGTGCTTGGCTTTTGGAAGATGCAGCTGTCAGGTGAAAGAAGCTTCTTGATGCATGGAAGTATGTTTGGAACACGCAAAAGACGTGTGTATAGTTCAGGAATGAGAGAGGGCTAGAAAGGAGCTGTGCTCTTGGTGAGGCGTGTGTCTCTAGCCCCCAGAGGGACTGCGGGGAGGTGGGGGTGGGTGTTTGCATCCAGCATGGTGCATTAGGTCTCATGGTGTGTTAGGTGCGGGTATTGGTGTTTGCCTTCAGCGTGTGTGTGCATGTGCGTGCACGTGTGTGTGTGTGTGTTTTGTGAGGTGGTATAAGGTATGATAAGTGGAAGTGTTTGTTTCTGGAGTTTAGGCCTCCCTCTTTGAGAGTGAACGAGCAGATAACACAGAATGGGTTGGAGGGAAGAGGATGCAGTGTACGAGTGTCTGGGCACGTGCGCGGGCACCGAACAGCTGTTTGTGTGTATGTGTGTGTATTCTGGGGCCTGTCCGTGTATTTGTGCCTTTCCCCACTGGGCGCGTACGTTTGTAGGATGCGCTGTTTCTTCCTTCTTGACTGTTGCTTCATCCAGAGGTTCCCAGCAGTGAGCATGTCACAAATAATTTGGAGCTGGGGGTGCCTGGTCCACTTACAAGGTAGACCAAAGCCCCGCCTCCCTGGAGGAGTTATGGTTTAGGAGAAGGAATTGTTTTCTTTCTCCCTTCCTTCCATCTTCTCTTCTTTCCACTTGGGGAGCCCCATGCCAGGCTCAGGCAGGCCCCTAATAGTTGGGATGAGCTCGGGATAGGCCCTGACTTTTAACCTCCTCCCATCAGTACAGTGGGCACCCAGCGTTGGGACCCTCTGCCTCACCCAACTGCTAAGAAGGCATTTATTGGGGCCAGCAGGTGGTGTAGTGGTTGAGGCACTGGACTCCCACGTAGTCCACTGTAGTTTGAGTCCTGGACTCGGTGGCTTGACATTCACACCAGGCGCATGTACGTGCATGCCTAAAATCCCAAGAGGAGAATGGAGGAGAAGGAATTGGGGCATGGCTGTCCCCCCAGGGGAGTGATTTCTCACTTTCTCTCCATCTCTATCTCTCTGGTGAGCGCACACTCCCTATAGCAAATATCTCTAAAAAATAAATACATAAACAGAAGGTATTTATCCTAGAACCATAGAACCAGAGCCAGAAGGGGCCTCAGAAATGTCTCATCCACCCCTCTCGTTTTAGCAGAAGGGGGCCCACAGGCTCTGAGAGGTTAAGTGACTGGGCTGGAAATCACAGAGCGCTTTGTGGCAGAACCGTGTTTTCTGACTAAATATTGACACCTTTTCTCCCCTGGTGGGTAGGGGGCAGTGGGGTGGTTGGGTCTTTGTGTGCAAAGGCTTCAGGTGTGAGCTGTGTGAGACATCGAGTCTCTATGTGTGTCAGTGTGTCACTGAGCGTGTGTCTCGGGAGCCCTGTGAGACAGTTGCTGGTGCGGGCGTGTCCCCATCTGTCCCAGAGATGCGGCGGAATGCAGCGGAGGAGCCTGCCTGGGGGAGCCCTGACTGCTGTTCTGGCCCTGCTCCCATTCTCCCCGTGACCTTGAGCTGCCACTGCCCTGCCCTGGGTCTCAGTTTCCTGAAACAACAGGAGGGCTGGGTGTGATGCGTGTCCAGGACACTCCCAGCCCTCTCAGCCCGGCTGGCTGTGTGTGTGACACTGGCTCGGGCCAGCTCTGCTTCTGCCTTGTCTCCAGCTAAGCTGTTCCCTGAGATTTGGACTCTCCAGGTTGGGTTACTTGTGGCAGGGCCTGGGTGGGCTCAGAGACCTTGGAACCCTCTTCCCTGGAGCCCCTATCGTGGTAACCTTGCTAACAGAACCTCCTTTTTCTTCTCTCTCTGCCTTCCCCTTCTCTGAACCTTGCCGGCTACAGAGGAGCGCCCCATGGAAGGTGAGTGAAGCCTCTCGGTCACCGGGGTATGGATCTGTCCTGTGGGGTTCCCTTGTGAGGGCATGCGTGTGGCCACACCAGAGCCCCCTCCCTGCTCATATTTGGGGCCCTCTTGGAAGGAGCCTGGGTCCCCTCCTGGCTGCCTCGGCCCCACCTCTTGCCTGCACTGTCATTATTGGTGTGGTGAGGAGAGCTGCCAGGGAATGATCCCACTCTGCCCTTGTCCGGTTTACTCGTTTCCCTCCACTCTGCCCATTGGCATTTCTTTTTCCTTGGAAGAAAGAGAAGGGACCTCAGGGAAGAGATGGGGAGGAGGCTGGGACTGACAGGGCTCCAACGAGCCCAGGAGCGAGCATGTAGACACCGTTTGCCTAGCCCAGCCAAGGAAGCTGGAAAGGTGGTGCTGCCTGGGGTGTATGGGCCGGGCTGGCCCCCAGTAGCCTGTGCTTGGGCCTAGTGCCTCTGCTGTGGGCTCAGGCGGGCTGCCATGCAGTCGGGAGGCAGAGCGGGGGCCCCTGCCCCACGGACCGGTAGGTAGGGCTGTTCTCCCTCCAGCCCTTTTGGCCCAGTCCAGGACAGGGGTCGGGTGTGTGCCTCTTCCTGGGGTCTCTCTGTCCATCCTCTCCCTGTCCTCTCCCT